>NC_136261.1:90398781-90536281 GCF_964187855.1 Myxine glutinosa
AATTGGTGGTTGAATTAGGTGACCCGATATGCAAATCCTATCCAAATTTCAAGTCAATTGGATGAAAATGTAGGATTTTAAAAACTTCACCTTAAGTTGTTGACCTTTGGCCTATGTTTACTTTTTGACCTATGCTGACCTCAAAAAGAATTGGTGGTTCAATTTCAGTGACCTGATATGCAAATCCTCTTCACATTTCAAGTCAATCAGATGAAAGTTGAGGATTTTAGAAACTAAAAAAGAAAGTGGTTGACCTTTTGGCCTACGCCGATCTCAAAAATAGTTGGTGGTCTAATTCAGTAAGCCGATATGTAAATCCTATTCAAAGTTCAAGTCAATAGGATGAAAATTAAGGATTTTAGAATTGAGGCTGACGACTGTTGAGAAACTCAGTTGGGAGGTTTACTGCCTGATCTTCATGTCACTTTGTCAAGAGAGTCATAATTTCTTTCATGACCGGGCAGCGAACGTCATTATGTGCGACTTTACGTCACTCCTACGGACGTGAAAACATTTGTTTTCCTTAAAAATATATTTAAAATAAATAAAATAGTACATAAATTAACAATAAATGAAGCTAAAAAACAATTTAAAAGACAATAAAAAGCACATTAAAAATATATAAATATGTACGTACAGTATACTGTACGTACGCGCAACCACTGATTCTCATTCAAAACAGAGGCGACGTAGAGTATTCCTTTACTGTGTCTGTGTTAGCCATGGGTCCGAAGAAGGATAATGCTAGTGTTTCCAAGCGTAATGTGGTTACGATGGACGATAAGGTAAATCTGATTAAAAGGTATGGAAAAGGTGGAAAAGTGTCGGTGATAGTGCATAGACCTTATCGCGAATCGGAACTGAAATGCGTCATGGGATCGGAAAGGGGCAATAGCGCCGCCACAAACTACACCATGGAATTGCAGCTGGCGCGGTTTTTTAAACCATTGATATAAAAATAAAAAGTAGCCTATAACCACCGGAATTTTATGCTGATTCCGAATCTGTGTCTAAAACTTTTCTCCGATGTGTAGTTCTTGAGTTATAACCGGACATCCAGACAGACACACAGACACTCCTCCTTTATATATAGAGATATATAAATTGGGTTTTAAATTTAATTCCAAAATTGATCCAGACGTCTATTCTATGTACAAACATTCATTTATGGCGGCCATTTTGTAATTTCAAGGTCAAGGTGGCTATTTTGAATTTTCAAAGTTGTTCAGTTGAATTTGTCAAGACAGAAAACATACAATTAGATACCAAGATCATTTAAATTGGACAATGTTAACCCTATTAGTAAATTTGACCCCCTGCCCAAAGTGTGTTGACCTTTTCATGTTTCTGTCCATAGCGCGGTAACTTAACTTGGCAGATAGGGCAAACTATACCTTTTTGGATTCCTTATGACCAGACGAGTAATTTGGTATACTTTTCAAAAGGATTAGAATATTTTTCAATTTTGACCCCTGTTTGACCTCATTTGACCCCGACTGGAAATTGCCAGAACTTTGAAGAGGACAGCCCAAGCCAAATTTGTTCAGTACCCTTCAGGCATGACAAATACACTTTCAAACCTTTGTTCCAGAGATTGTATGCAGATGATCTGGTGTTGATTGCGGAAAGTATGGATGGACTGAAGGAAAAGATGAACAAGTGGAAGGAATGTATGGAGACAAAAGGTCTGAAGGTGAATATCGGAAAGACGAAGGTGATGGCAAGTGGTAAAGCATGTGGTGAGGTGGAAAGAACTGGGAAGTGGCCCTGTGCTGTGTGTAGGAAGGGTGTCGGAGTGAACTCCATTCAATGTACAATGTGCGCTGAGTGGGTTCATCAAAAATGTAGTGGTCTGAGAGGGTCATTAACCAGTATGGCAGCTACATTCAAATGTAAGGTGTGCACAGAGGGAGCTGCAGATGGAGGAAATGTTGAATTGGATCTTGGAGACGGCATGAAGCTGGAAGGTGTGAAAACATTTTGCTACCTCGGAGACATGCTGAATGGAGAAGGTGGATCAGACTCGGCAACGGTTGCGAGAGTGAGATGTGCATGGAAGAAGTTTCGGGAACTGAGTGGCGTGCTGATGAGGAGGGGAGTGTCGTTGAAGCTGAAGGGAAAGGTGTATGCTGCATGTGTGAGAAGTGTTATGATTTATGGGAGCGAGACATGGGTAATGAACGTAGAGCAGCAACGAAGGTTGGAAAGGGTGGAAATGCAAATGGCTCGATGGATGTGCGGAGTATCGTTGAGAGAGAGGAAGACAAATGATGAATTGCGAAAGATGATGGGAATAGAGCCTGTGATTGATGCTGTGAAGATGAACAGGTTGAGATGGTTTGGTCATATGTTGAGGAAGGATGAAAGTGACTGGTTGAGAAGAGTGATGGAAATGAATGTGGAAGGAAGTAGAGGACGGGGACGACCAAGAAAGACTTGGCTAAAGATGGTCGAAGAAGAAATGCGGGCAAGGGGGTTAACAAGGGGAGATGCAGAAAATAGGGCAAGATGGAGAAGATTGTCATGGGGACCGCAAGGCTAACCCCCGCTCTAGCAGGGAAAATGGCCTTTAAAATGCATGTTTGTGTTGTTTGTTGTTCCAGAGATTTGGTCACAGGACATTAGTACTGATCCTCTACTATTAGTAATGCTTCATGATGACTCCACATTGTGAGAAATTGAAGGAAAATGGAGTCAAAGCTGATGACCTGGTTTTGATCTGTAAAATGTGTATTCTTCCGATGCTTGAATTTAGAGCATCTGTTTAATCCTCTTGCATTAATGTCTGTATGGTTGTCTGTAAGCAGTATATCTCAAAAGGTTGTGGATGAAATTTGGACAGGTTGGGAGTACGATAAGGATGGACATGGTTTAATTTTGTTGAAGATCTGGATCCAGCTACTATAATGTTTTTAAGCGAGTCTTCATCGGTGAGAGATGGAGTCAAAAACTATAGGTAGTATGATATTTCAAAACATCATGGATGGATTCAGACAAAACTAGGTGGACGAGTTAGGTATGTGACAAGAACAAGCAGATTCAGGTCTGCAGAACAAGCAGATTGTGGTTCAGGTCGGGATCCAGATCCGGCCTATCACTGGGATACAAAACGTAAACGGTTGCACCTGGTGGAGGTATGCGCTCTACCAACTGCCATTGAAGAGAAATTTTTTAAATCTCGATGGAATTTAAGTTTTTTTAAGTCCTTGGACTACTTGTTCTGTATATTTTGGAATTAAACTAAAACTATATTTTATCGAAGGCTTTTTGAGAAATAGCTCAGCTGGTGTTCTCCCAGTCATGGTGCAATCATTGCGATATATTATCAGAAAATTTGTCAGTTTATTGTCCAATGAAATCTGACGTTTCTTGGGATTTGGAGCCAACATCTACTGGCTAAGGACACGTTTGACACTTTGTACTGTGTTCAGCTGCTCCATTTGAAGCAAGATCAATCATCTGGACTGGTCTCCCATCTCTACCGCCTCTGACATCAACTCATCCTGGGAATTCTTCCAAAGTAAATTGCTCTCTCTCATGCACATATTTATCCCATCTCGTCTTCAGTTGTCATACCCTTCCTCCCGTCCATGGCACACGGAATCTTGTGGTGAGGCTGTTGCCCAGAAACAACTTGCCTTAATCTCCTGGAAAGCAAATCCAACGGAAGGAAATCTCATTTCCTTTCACAAAGCCCGAAACAAGTATGTGTCCACCCTCAGGAGAGCCAGGAAACAATATCTCTCCATTCTCAAGACCGAACTCTCTTATCTGTCTCCCTCTTCCAAATCCTGGTGGCGTCTGGTCAAATCTGTTTCTGGTGTTTGTTCCCCCTCCATCCCCTCCCTCACCTCAAACGGCTACACAGCTGACTCCGCACGTGAAAAAGCTGAATGCCTCAACTCTGTATTTGCCTCTAAATCTTGTGTCCCAAACCCATCCCTCTCTGTACCCACCATACCCAGTCGTACCCAGCTGCTCCTGGACTCCGTGTCCTTTCCTCCTGATAAGGTGGAAAAGTGTCTGTCAACTCTCGACTCTGATTCTGCAACTGGACCTGACGGCATCAGCCCACGGGTCCTAAAATCCTGTTCTTCCGCTCTTTCACTCCCTCTCTCTGTTCTCTTCACCCTCTCTTTTGCTCAAGGTCAACTGCCATCTGCTTGGAAATCAGCCAACATCACCGCTTTGCACAAAAAAGGTGCAAAAACGGATCCTAGCAACTACAGACCAATCAGCCTTCTCCCAATTATCAGCAAAGTCATGGAATCCATCATTGCTTTGGATATGAAATCTTTCCTCTTCTCCAATGGCTTGATCTCTGATCATCAATTTGGTTTCAGACCAGGTCACTCAACTCCAGACATGCTGCTTCTGCTGTCTCAACAATGGATGTAGGTCCTCAATGCCAAACAGGAAATTAGAGCCGTCTCCCTCGACATATCACGTGCCTTCGATACGGTCTGGCACCCCGCTCTGCTCACCAAACTCTCCTCCTTTGGTATCCATGGAAATCTCCACGCATGGCTGACGGACTTCCTCTCTAGTCGTAGTCAACGTGTGGCCCTGAATGGGTTTCTCTCATCTCCTCTTCCTGTTCAGGCTGGAGATCCCCAAGGCAGTGTTCTGGGCCCTGTGCTTTTTCTGGTCTTCATCAATGATCTCTCTGACTCTCTTGAAAATCCTCTCTATCTCTTTACTGATGACTCCACTCTCTGCCGCTCCATTCCTCATCCCTCAGATCGGCAGTCTGCAGCCTCCTCACTCTCTGCAGACCTGGACAAAATCACAGACTGGGCAAACAAGTGGAACATGTCTTTCAATCCTGACAAATCTCACACTCTTACCGTGTCTCTCCGAAAAGACCGACTGGACAACCCTCCCATCTACTTTCTGAATAATCCTCTCCAAGAAGTTCTGTCACTCAAGCTTTTGGGTCTCACTATCTGCCATGATCTTTCCTGGGAAAACCACATTTCCAAGCTGGCCTCCAAAGCCAGTTGCTGACTGGGCATCCTCCATCGTGTGAAGTCCTTCCTTGGCACACCTGAGCTCCTCACCACATACAAGGCTTTCATCCACAGCTCAATGGAGTACTGCTCTCCCCTCTGGGCTGGTGCTCCTGCCTCACACCTAGCTCGTCTTCACGCTGTTGAAACCAAAGCGTTCAGAATCATTGGAATCTTCCGCGATGACGCTATCTCCGAGGGCCTTTCACTTAATCACCGCAGGCAGGTTGGTGGTCTTTCCGTCTTCTACCGACTCCTCTCCGGCCTTGCTCCCACAGCTCTCTCTGGGCTCTGTCCCCCAAATATTCCTGCAGGTCACACAAGATCTGCCTGCAACCACACAAGATCTGTATACAAAAAAAAAAAAAAAAAGATGGTACAACATCTTGACACCATGCATGAATTGGCTAGTTTTCTGAAATGAAATGGGGTCATTATCAGAGACAATTTCTTCTGGAAAGCTGTGCGAAGAAAACAATCGAAGCAAAATGCCCATGGTTTTGCTTGTGATATTATTCATCGGGAACACCTCAACTCAATTTGAATGCCTATCAATCATCATGAACAATTACAAAATCTACATGGAGCATTTGCCATCCTCTGACAGGCGGTTTCCTTGCCTGTTGTTGTTGTTGCTGCTGCTGTATAGCCCTGGACAGTTCTCTCGAACAAGCCCGTGGCACAGACAGCCAATTGAACTTCCAGGAGCCACCCAGAGATCCCACATATCCAGGATGGTGTATCCCCGCCTTCACGAAGTCGGGGCCACGACAGAGTTAGAGAGAGAGACAAGAGGGAAAAGGCCGGTCCATGGGGACCAATCGGCACTCTGACCATGACCACGCTGACATGACAAATCCGGGCAGCAGGGAAGAATGGGGAAGATTTGGCTCCCGACATGCATTGGGGGTACAACCACCACGAAGAAGCATCCCCGATAGTTGTCCATGCCTATAAACTGCAAAGGTGTTGATGGGGATAACTCACTCACCAAATGACAAGTTGTGCAACGGCTCGCTATGTACTGTATTATTCCCTTATCTAACCCTGGTTACCATGGATATCTTTATGGGCTAGAGTCTTTATCAAACACTAGCAAGAGTACCCAGGCAGGGGGGGTGGGGGGAGGGGGAGAGGAGGGTGGGGATGGGAGTGGGGGGAGTGGAAGGGGGTTCATCACCTTTTCGTTGAATATATGCTGGTGAATGTGCCGTTCATCACGTTTTTGAGTTGGGTGTGATGCCGATGAGGAGGAAGAAGAAGCCTTACTACAAACTTTGTACACTTCCAGAATTGTTCGATTTATTTGTGTTCAAATGTCTGGTGATTGTTTTGTATTTATTTATGCGAATGTGTACTTGTCTATAACTGTCATTAATTTAAAAAGGTTTAGGAACTAGAGTGATTTTTTTTTTCATCCAAAAGAAACCGATGTTTTTTTTTTTTCAAATATTTTTATTTTATTTTTGCCTAAAACACTCCCAGGCACTCACTGATCAACGTCTGAAAGTTTGACGAAGATCCGTTCAGCCATCTCTGAGAAAAATGGCGACACAGGCAAACAGAGCAACGGCTCTTGTATATAGTAGATGTTTCCTAAAAGCTGATGAAAATCTTATAAGAGTTGAGTGAGACCTGAACTTATGAGGGATTACAACTTACTCACAAGATACATTCCTTGTCGTTTCTTCTGATGCTTGGCCACTAAGGTCGGAACATGGGATTTGGGGCGAAGAAGAGCTTTAAGGGGTTTATGGTCCTGTCACAATGGTAAACTTGCAATGATCCAAGTATTTGTGCAACTCCTTTACCCAAAAAGTCAAGGACAATGGCCCAGCTGCATAAACCATCCTGAAGGAAAGATTTGAGGATTTACTAAAGTATTTCATTCACTTTTCCCTTAAGGATATCCTTAAGTTGAGGAAGGTTGCATTTGCGAATATTCCTTAAGATTTTCCTTATATCCTAACTTAAAGTTGAGGGAGTCATCCTCTCCTCCCCCCATACTCCCACAAAACATGAACCTTTGAGTTTCCAAATATCGCTCTTCATGGAAGTTGGTCACGAAGGGGACGACTACCACAGCGAAATGCCAGAGACTGATCGAACCAGAGCTGATCGTTGCAAAATTTTCCCTTATTCGTAACCCATAATGTGCTTGATTTACTGGTTAGTAGGCCAGAAATGTTTTTTTGTCATAGGCTTTTCTTCTACATTTAGAAGCAAGCTTTCAAAACTTACCCAGGTATTACACATTTGAAGAAAGGTAATTTGTTGTTTGTGATGACGTAAGTTTAAACTCATTTGCATACACGTATCAACCACGATCATGGCCCGACATGCTTTATGAGTTAAGGAGACTTACCTCAAGGTAAAAAAAAAAATTCCCTTAGCTAACGATTTATTTAAGGACTGCTGCTGCATAAGCAACCCTGAGGAAATCCTCAAGGACTTCCTTAAGGTTAAGGAAATCCTTAGGAGCCGTCACTATACCAGGCAACCACTCAGATTAGAGATAGGACATCACGGCAATAACATGAAGGCAATAGCAATGAACACGTGATTTTAAATGACACTTATTATAGGTTGCATGGGGAACACGTGCTTCCAGATAAAAGGAGGAATAAAGTGATTCCAGTGTAAAATTCATTAGATTCTCATTGAGCATTTTATTGTAAATTGTGGAAGTATTGTTATATCAGCATCTGGCGTCACGCTGCGATATTCGGCCTCTTCGTGACCAATTTCCATGAAGATCGCCATTTGGAAACAAAGGATCGTAGTTAAGGACGGGGGAGGTGGAGGGGGGATGCTCCATTAACTTTCAGAAAGGATTTAAGGAAAAACTTAAGAATTATTCGTATATGCAACCATCCTCAACTTAAGGAAGTCCTTAAGGAAATCCTCAAATTTTTCCTTCAGGATGCTTTATGCAACCGGGCTATAACCTCCTCCCACCTTTGGTGGTGGAAGCAGTAAAATTCTGAATGAGAATCGAATGAATTTTACACAAAAAAACATTTTATTCCTCCTTCATTCAGGAGCATGTGTTCCCCATGCAACATATAACAAGTGTCATTTAAAATCATGTGTTCATTACGTGTTCTTGCTTTCGGACGTCTTTTCCTATCTCTACGCTGATTGATTGCCTGGCATAGCAACGGCTCCCAAGGATTCCTGAACCTTAAGGAAGTCCTTACTTGACACCGTGGGCAACTAATGTCAGCAGACAAGACACCCGGTTTTAATGTCCATTCAAGAGACTGCACACATTGATGCCTCACCCTACCTGTGAAACACCAGGATGACCGTTTAAAGCTGGGCTGAGATTCAAACTTTTTTTTTTTTGTATACAAGATCGAGGCTCATGAAAAAGCTAACATTAATCACACAAAAAGTCAAACCGACACATAAAACACAAAACAAGGGGAGCGGTAGACAAGATGGGGAGAGAGGGGGAAGGACACAAACACAACATTTGAGAGAAGGGACATCGAGAGAACTATGGGAGGGAGAGGGCTTGGGGGGAGGTGGGAGAGGTATAAAACATATGGACACTGCAAGGACTTCCAGGAAAGAAGTTGAAATTTCAAAAAAGTGTATCTGGGGTGAATTAGCGGGGGTAGAAAAGATAAAGGTTTTGGATGGGGGAAGATAAGAGATGGTGGTGAACAGCTGTTTTAAACACCTGGAGGGAGGAGTGGGCTTGAAGGGAGTGTGGGAGTTTGTTTCAGAGGCAGGAAAAAAAGGGGAATGAAAGAGTGGAGGTGAGCAGAGAGCCTAAATTTTGGCAGTTTAACCATAAGAGGGTTGCAGGAAGATCTTGTGCAACCTGTAGGAATATTAGGGGGACAAAGCACAGAGTGAGCTGGGGGAGCAAGGCCAGAGAGGAGTCGGTAGAAGACAGAAAGATCACCAACCTGCCTGCGGTGAGTGAGTGAAAGGCCCTCGGAGTTAGCTTCATCGCAGGAGATTCCAATGATTCTGAAAGCTTTGGCTTCAACAGCGTGAAGCCTAGCTAGGTGTGAGGCAGGAGCACCAGCCCAGAGGGGAGAGCAGTATTCCATTGAGCTGCGGTTGAAATCCTTGTATGTGGTGAGGAGCTCAGGTGTGCCAAGGAAGGACTTCGCACGACGGAGGGTGCCCAGTCGGCGGTATATCTATTTCTAGTCGGTATATCTATTTCTAAGATTATGTTTATGAAATACCAATAAGGTTTGACATAATGTTATCAGAATTGAGTAGGATTACTTTGTTCAAAAAATAGTTTGGCTTCAGATGTTACACATTGAATTTAGGAAATGTCAGTGGGGAGTGAAGAGCCTGGTGGTGGCTTAACAGTTAAGAGCTTAAGTTAAGGTCCCAACTTCAAGCCTCTGCAGTACCAAAAGAACATCAGGTGGACCGGAAGGGTTGACGCAGCCTGTCATCCTTCCGAGGCATGCAAGTGAGTACAAGCTCTGGGAAAAATGAGCCATTCGAGTCTCTAGCATTAGAGTGGCCGGTCACCCATCCAGGATTGTGCCCCCTAGCCAATGAAACGGCCTCGGCAGCCCCATCTGCAGAGGCATATGGCAGCCCAGCCCAAGTGTCTGACTGTGCGAGAAGGACCATCCATCCCATGGAGATGAAGTTTTTTGTTTTTTTTAACATGCCGGAATGCAAATTTTTTTTGAAAAATAATTACAATTTTATCATGTGTCAAACTATACCTATAATAACCTGAGCTTATAGTGTCATGGACGAAGCAAAAATAAACTTTTTCAATTCAACATCAATTTGAAGGTTAAAAAAAAAAGAAAGATATATGACCCCATGGAGAACATGTGGCACTCCTGTAATTTGTATTTATTTTTTTCAGAAACAGTAAACTGTCTTTAGTAGCACAAAATTAAAATGAAAAACAAGAAATCAAACACGTAACTCAAGTCCCCTGGGCGCAAGAAAAGTGTTATTGCAGAAAACAAAACAGTAACTCCAACAGAGCTGCTTTGACTAAAACAATGCAAAGCAAACGTATGGCTACACACTGTGCATCCCTAATGTCACAGATCCAACAATTTCTCAGCGATTTTCTCTTTGTGAACAAGATGACATTTTGATTCAGTGGCAACTATGTTTCATACTTTCATCGGGGAAAAGAAGAGAAGCAGATCAGCGTTGGAATATACAGAAAAAATATACATTTAAGTATTATCGCAACAAGAAAAAAGTTCTGAACTATAAACAAGCAGAGTCTTAGCAAGCACAGTCTGCACTGCAAATAAGCACAACATTCTGAACTACCACATTCTGAACTACAAACATGTATATTCTGACCGAGCAGCAAGGAGCGGAATATGAACATCTAAGAAGGTTAAAGACAATGTGAAAGAGGAAAAAACAGTCTGGCTGTCATCTCTTCAAAGAAAAACTCGTCGAATGTTGGGGTTTTTGCGTAAAACATTATCCAGAACAAAATTTTCTTTTTCACAAAAAATATTCGTTTTCAAACGGTTGGTAAAGTTACAGCTTAAGGCCTTTGCAAAACTGAAATCATCCTCGAGCCGTTCAAAGACGACCGTACTTGTCGATTGTCGCTCCAGTCAATATAACATGGCAAATACATTCTTGCGCAGTTAGAGCACATTTTCTTGTGTGTATCTTTAAGTTTATACAAAAGGCTGGTGAAAAGTGTAAATGGCATCTCAAACATAGCATTCACCCTTGATCGATTTATGTATGTGGCTTTGCTCTCAAAGTGAATGGATTTGATACATAGATTTATCGTTATATTCACTGCTTATTATTTTGCTGCGGATATTCTCTTTTTCTAAATACTTCTTGAAGGAGTAGGCCTATAAACAATACTACACCAAAAATAATATTTTTTATTTTGCAGGAATAATTTATTCCAATTTGCATGTATCGAATAACCGGGCAACATTCATCAAAATGAGGACAACTTATCGCTCAAAAAGGACCTTATCTCATCGAGCGCAACACCCTGAGTTTGCTGTTTGAAATGGAATCAAAGCCCCATGGTTTAAAATTGACGTTTTGTATTTCACATTGATTGGTTTTTGTTTCAAGTTTGTTTGGGTGGTTCGGATTTTTCCTCCGTGTGAATTTTCATGTGTTTCTCAAGAAAACATTCTTCGACAAATAACTTTCCACAGATGGTACATTTATGAGGCTGTTCAAAGTGGCTTTTCAAGTGTATCTGGAGAATGTCCAGGTGTGAAAATTCGTATCCACAAACAGAACATTTGTGAAAATACTCTTGCTCCCCTGTGTGTACCCTCATGTGTATCTTGTGTCGAGACAACTGCAAAAATGTCTTACCACACACCATGCACTTATATGGTCGTATCTTGTGTGTTCTCATGTGGGCATGCAAAATGTGTTCAGAGTTGGTACTGTAGGAACATCGATCACATTTGTACTCCTTGTGACGAAAACCCACGATGTGTCTTGTCATGTGCAATTTCAAATTGACTTCCAGGTGGAATAATTGGTGACATATTGAACAGGAAAAAGTCTTTCTTGCACGCTTGTTTTGTCTGTCTGTGATGAAAAAAATGAAAAGAATCAATATTGTCCATCAATGCCACCACACCACAAAATAAGACAAAATGCATTAAAGATTCATATTTAAATAAAACATCACACTGCAATATATTTGACATACTGTAAAAAAACAAAAAACATTTAACAATCTGATATGAACAGAATCAAATGGACTACAATATAGCCAGTCAGGCATTGAGACCACCCACAAAGCACAACCGGGTGACCATGACCAAGAAGGTGGTAAGCACTTGTTGAAGCTCTCCCTCTCCCCCAAACATACCCCAAGCCAGTTGTGGTCTGGATTCCGAACTGTTTGATTAAACTGGGCATTCAAACAAGTCCGAGTGAAACAGGACTCCAAACACAATGGTGGAAATGGAAAGCTAACTCTTTATTAACAACTTACACACTTTACCAAAACTGCTTTAAACCTATTCTTAACGAAGGAAATATGCAAAAGCAACAGATCACCAAAATGTATTAGTTATAATGGAGCAAACATGGATGTCACTGAAACTCCAAAACTGAAATGTGGCGGAAATAGCGCCACCTTTGGTCATAGCCGGTATTACAAATCACGTTCCTTTTATCTTGTGATATGGATGGAGTATGAAATGATTGATCAATAAAGTTTCTTTCAAAAATGACAAAAATTATAAAGTAAATTTCCAAGACTGTGCCACAGCACTTTGCTCACCAAAGGTGGAGGTGGGTACTCAATTCAGAAATGTTCTGTTTCACATTTGGGTAATGATCATTTTGATCCAAATTATTACCTCCACCACCAAAGGAGGATGGACGTTATGTTTTCACCCCGTCTGTTTGTTTGTTTGTTTGTTTGTGAACAAGACATCTCGAAAAGTTGTGGAAGGATTCGGAGGAAATTTGGCAGAGAGGCAGCATATGTGACAAGGGCGAAATGATTAGATTTTGGTGAAGATCCGGATTCGGATCCAGCTACTAGAATTTTTTAGGTGATTCTTCACCATTGGGAGATAGGGCCAAAAACGATACATAGCAGGATATCTCAAAAAGTTGTGGACAGATTTGGACGAAACATGGTGGACAGGTTGGGTGTCTGACAAGGACAAATGTATTCGATTTTGGTGAAGATCTGAATATGGATTCGGATTTGAGAATCATTTAATTTTTTAAGTGATTCTTCACCATTGAGAGATAGGGCTAAAACCAACATATAGCAGGATATCTCAAAAAGTTATATATGGATTTGGACGAAACATGGTGGGCAGGTTGTGTGTGTGACAAGGAATAATGGATTCAATTTTGGCGAAGATCCGGATCCGGATCCGGCTGGTAGAATTTTTTAAAGCGATTCTTCACCATTGGGAAATAGGGCCAAAAACGATATATAGCAGGATATTATTGATTCTGTATTGTGATTTTCTGGTCTACTCTGGGATACAAAACGTAAACTGTTCACCTGGCAGAGGTATGCTCTCTACTGAGTGCCGTTCTAGTTTTATAAATGAGATTCAATTAACTTCTGTATAGAACGTTTAATACGTTGGAATTATCATTCCAAAGGACTTAAAGTCTTCCATGCACTGCAAAAACAATTTTTGAAGAAGGAATTTCAAACGGGAAATTAACTTTTTTATGTTTTGGAAAAAGCGATTCATCATTGTGTGTATCGTCCATCGGATGGAGGTCGAACTGGATTTCCCATCTGCCGGCATAAGTGGGTGGACGTTGAAGATCTCAATGTCTGTCGCGAAAAGTAGGCGAACTATCGACAGCACTGAAGGAGCTGCGCTCCAACGCGAGTCGAAAGAAGTGACGCGACCAAAGACGGAATTGGTCCGAGTTGCTTTATTGAAACAAAACAGCTCAGGTATTCTGACCAAAAGCCCGTTTATCGGGCAGCAATATATATACACATTTATGTCGGGAAGTTTGCCCGGCAAAAGCTATACCGGGCATGCCCGGGTGTCAAGGGCGAGCCTTGGAAAGGCGAGTCTGGACCTGCCCGGGCGTGTTTGGCTGCGGCCTGGCAAGTCGAGGCTGGGCGTGCCCGGGCGCTCTGGACGAGCACTGGAAAGGCGAGAGCGGGCATGCCCGGACGCTCTGGGCGAGCCCTGGAAAGGCGATAGCGGGCATGCCCGGACGCTCTGGGCGAGCCCTGGAAAGGCGATAGCGGGCATGCCCGGACGCTCTGGGCGAGCCCTGGAAAGGCGATAGCGGGCATGCCCGGACGCTCTGGGCGAGCCCTGGAAAGGCGATAGCGGGCATGCCCGGACGCTCTGGGCGAGCCCTGGAAAGGCGAGAGCGGGCATGCACGGGAAAGACGAGACTGGGCGTGCCCGGGAGGTTCGGGCGTGCCCGGGAGAGGCGCGTCTGGCCGTGTTCTGGCCGGTGCAAGGCGATTGTGTGCATCCAGCGGTAACCGCTACACACGCCCCTCCAGAATCGACCTGCACCGGCAGGGTCAATTTAAGGGGGGTCCGGATGACCCGGCCGAAGCGACCCCTGGAGGGTCGTGGGGAGGGGTCCGACGTGGTGGTGGGTGGTCGAGCGGGGGGAACTGTGGACGGGGCGCGGCCTCGCCGCGGAGGAAAGGCCAACCGTGGTGGTCGGTCGACGTCCATGTGCGCCGGTTTGAGGCGGTCCACAGAGATCCGGTCCGACCGGCCGCCAACGTCGACGACAAAGGACTTGTCGCCCCGTCGCAGGACCCGGAAGGGCCCGTCGTACGGCGGCCGGAGTGGCCCCCGGTGCGCGTCATGATGCACAAAGACGTACTCCGCTGTGCGAAGCGCCGGGGGGACGTAGGACTGGGGGCCACCGTGGCGGGACGTTGGCACGGGGGCAAATTGGTGGGCGGCCTCCTGGAGGTCCGAGCGCTGGTGTGCGGCGGACCAGGGACTGGTAGCGTCGGGCACGAACTCGCCCGGGACGCGGAGCGGCTGGCCGTAGACGAGCTCGGCGGCGGACGCCCGGAGGTCCTCCTTGGGGGCCGTGCGGAGGCCCAAAAGGACCCACGGCAGCCGGTCGGTCCAACCGTCGTCCTGAAGGCCGGCCATGAGTGCGGCCTTCATTGAGCGGTGAAACCGCTCGCACAACCCGTTGGCTTGGGGGTGGTAGGCCGTGGTGCGGTGCAGCGTGACCCCCAACGAGCGAGCGACCGCGCCCCAAAGTTCGGACGTGAACTGTGGACCACGGTCGGACGAGATGTCCGCCGGTGTGCCGAAGCGCGCGACCCAGGTGGCGATGAACGCCTGCGCCACGTCGGCGGTGGTGGTGGAGGTGAGGGGCACGGCGTCCGGCCACCTGGTGGTCCTGTCCACCATGGTGAGCAGGTGGGTGAACCCCCGCGATGGGGGCAGGGGACCCACCAGGTCCACGTGGACGTGGTCGAAACGCCGTGCAGGCACGGTGAAAGGTGCCAGCGGGGCCTGGGTGTGGCGGTGGACCTTGGCCCGCTGGCAGGCCGTGCAGGCGTTGGCCCAGTCGCGGACGTTCCGTCGAAGGCCGTGCCAGACGAAACGTGCCGACACCAGCTTCTGAGAAGCTTTCCGGCCCGGGTGAGAAAGGCCGTGGATGGAGGCGAAGATGCGGCGCTGCCAGGAAACGGGCACGATGGGGCGAGGCTGGCCCTGGGAGACGTCGCAGAGCAGGACGGTGCCCGCGAAGGGGATGACGGCCAGGCGGAGGCCCCTGTCCGCCGCCCGGAGGGCCTGCACCGAGGTGTCGGTGGTCTGGTCGGCCGCCTTGAGCGCGAAGTCCACGCCGAGGTGGACCGCGTTCGCGCTGGCCCGAGAAAGACAGTCGGCCACAGCATTGTCTTTGCCGGCAAAGTGCCGGATGTCCGTGGTGAATTCCGACACGGCGGAGAGGTGGCGCTGCTGGCGGGCCGACCAGGGCTCCGTGACTTTGGCCATTGCGTAGACCAACGGCTTGTGGTCGACGAAAGCCGTGAACGGGCGGCCCTCCAGGAGGTGTCGGAAATGGCGAACGGCCAGGAATAGACCGAGCAGCTCGCGGTCGAACGTGCTGTATTTTAACTCGTTCGGCCGGAGCTGCCGGCTGAAAAAAGCGAGTGGCTGCCAAACCCCGTCCACCCATTGTTCATGGATGGCGCCCACCGCGTAGTTGGAGGCGTCCGTAGTGAGGGCGATGGGCGCATTGAGCACCGGGTGAGCCAGCAGCGTTGCGTCGGCGAGGGCCCGTTTTGCGCTCGCGAAGGCCGCGTCCATGGCCGCGGACCAAACGATGCCATGCTTGGCCGGCTTGCCCCGGAGGGCCTCGTAAAGGGGCCGCATGAGCTGAGCAGCGCGGGGCACGAATCGGTGATAAAAATTCACCATGCCGAGGAACTCTTGTAGGGCCTTGATGGAACGGGGACGCGGGAACGTGGTGATGGCCTCGACCTTGGTCGGCAGCGGCACGGCCCCGGTCTTGGTGATGCGGTGGCCCAAAAAGTCAACGGTCGTCATGCCGAAGTGGCATTTGGCCGGGTTGACAATTAAGCCGTGCTCGCTGAGGCGACCGAACAGTGTTCGGAGGTGGAAGAGGTGCTCGGCGCGGGACGTGCTGGCGACGAGGATGTCGTCCAGATAGACGAAAAGAAATGGCAGGTTGCGCAGCACGCCGTCCATTAAGCGCTGGAACGCCTGGGCCGCGTTCTTGAGGCCAAACGGCATCCTCAAAAATTCGAACAGGCCGAACGGCGTGATGACGGCCGTCTTCGGGACATCGGCCGCCCGGACAGGTACCTGGTGGTATCCCCGTATCAGGTCAATTTTGGAAAATATGACCCGTCCCGCCAAACGGGCGGAAAAGTCCTGGATGTGCGGGATCGGGTACCTGTCGGGGGTGGTAGCGTCGTTGAGGCGGCGGTAGTCGCCACACGGGCGCCATCCGCCCCCCGGCTTTGGCACGATGTGCAGTGGTGAGGCCCACGCGCTATTGGAGCGCCGCACGATGCCGAGGTGCTCCAACGCGTCAAACTCGGCCTTTGCCACGGCGAGCTTGGCTGGGTCGAGGCGGCGGGCCCTGGCGTAGACCGGCGGGCCCGTAGTGGGTATGTGGTGCTCGATCCCATGCCGCACTGCGACGGCCGAAAACGTCGGCCGTGTGAGGGCCGGGAATTCCGCGAGCAGGCGAGCGAACGCGTTCGCCGTCGGGAGGGCGCACGCCAGTTCGGTCGGCGCGGAGTTGCTCATCGTGCACGCCAGGGAGCTGAAGGTCTCGGCGTTGACAAGGCGACGAAGTTTGACGTCGACCAGCAGCCCGTGCGCGCAGAGGAAGTCGGCGCCCAGCAAAGCCATGGGGACGCAGGCGGTCACAAAGGTCCACTGAAAGCGCTGGCTGCCGAAGCAGAGGGTGACGTTGCGCGGGCCGAAAGTGCGTATGGCTGAGCCATTAGCAGCGACCAAAGAGGGGCCGCAAACGGCGTCCCGCCTGTCCTGCTCGGAGGTGGGTATGACGCTCAGTTGGGCGCCGGTGTCACAAAGGAAACGCCGCCCGGACGCTTTGTCCCGAATAAAAAGCAAATTGCCCGAGTGGCCGGCGCTCATGGCTGGGAATGAACGCCGGCCCGGCCGTTTCCCGACTTGCCGAAAGTGCACGGGGGTCGGCACGTCCGAGCCTTGTGTCCGAACCTGGCGTGGTAATAACACCACGCCTGGTCAGGTGGAGGCCCCGGCCGTCGTGTTGGAAGCGGTCGGTGCGGCGTGGCGGCCGCCAGTTTCACCGGCAGTTCGGCCTCCAACCGCGCAGGGCGCTCGGACGGCGGCAGGCTCCAGGTAGCCGCGCCGATGTGTTGGCCCGCCGAGGAGATCTTATCGGCTTCCCTGGCGAGGGCGCGGGGATCGGTGATCGACGTGCCAGCCAGGGCGAGGCGTACCGGGTGAGGCAGCTGGCGAAGGAACAACTCGCGGAACAGAAAATCCGGAGAGTGCTCACCGAGCAACGAGAGCATATAGTCCATGCGCTCGGACGGGCGCGTGTCGCCGAGCTCGGGCAGGTCGAGCAGGCGCCGTGCGCATGCCGCCGGTGAGAGGGCGAAAGCGTCGAGGAGGAGCGCCTTCAGCGCGTCATACTTGTCGGCAGCCGGCGGGTGCTCGAGGAGGCTCAGGGCGCGGGCCGCGGTGGCGGAACCGAGCGCTGCCACGACGTGGTGGAAGCGGGTGTCGTCCGCGGTGATGCCTCGCAGGGCGAACTGGGAGTCCGCCTGGGCAAACCAAACAGCCGCGTGAGCCTCCCAGAAGGTAGGCAGTTTAAGAGTCACTGCCGTGTCCATGTCGGTAGGTCACCAGTGAAGGAGCTGCGCTCCAACGCGAGTCGAAAGAAGTGACGCGACCAAAGACGGAATTCGTCCGAGTTGCTTTATTGAAACAAAACAGCTCAGGTATTCTGACCAAAAGCCCGTTTATCGGGCAGCAATATATATACACATTTATGTCGGGACGTTTGCCCGGCAAAAGCTATACCGGGCATGCCCGGGTGTCAAGGGCGAGCCTTGGAAAGGCGAGTCTGGACCTGCCCGGGCGTGTTTGGCTGCGGCCTGGCAAGTCGAGGCTGGGCGTGCCCGGGCGCTCTGGACGAGCACTGGAAAGGCGAGAGCGGGCATGCCCGGACGCTCTGGGCGAGCCCTGGAAAGGCGATAGCGGGCATGCCCGGACGCTCTGGGCGAGCCCTGGAAAGGCGATAGCGGGCATGCCCGGACGCTCTGGGCGAGCCCTGGAAAGGCGAGAGCGGGCATGCCCGGGAAAGACGAGACCGGGCGTGCCCGGGAGGTTCGGGCGTGCCCGGGAACAGTGAGTCCGGGCATGCCCGGGAGAGGCGCGTCTGGCCGTGTTCTGGCCGGTGCAAGGCGATTGTGTGCATCCAGCGGTAACCGCTACAGCACCATGATTGAATTCCAAATTTTTATCCCAGACTTTCCGTGTTTGAGTGACAATCTGTCCAGGATTGTAACCAGAGTCAATAAACGATTTCAGCAGAACCAACACACTGTATAGAGCAGAGGTTCCCAAATTGGAGGGTGTGCCCCCATTGTGGGGTGCAAGGTGGGCACAGGGGGAGCATGAGGCCATGTGAAAAAATTCATTTTTTATTTAGAATTTGGCTTAAATATTCAAAAATTGATAAATTAAGCTACATATTTTTACGAAGACCAACGTTCTAAGTCTTGCAATACCCCCACGACCTTGAAACATTGTACCAGCCCCCTCCTCTCCAAGGAGGATGTCATGTTCTTCCTTAGGGATGGTATGAATAAATTTCCTTTTGTTGGATTGGTGAAGATTAGAGACCACCATATATAATAGAAACACTGATAATGTCATGCCTTGCTGTCCGGGACGGGCACCCATCTGTTGGTCAATTTAGAGAACTAGCAACGGTACCCGCCCTACGGGCGGGGTTTCAATTGGGAGGCCCAAATGAAAAGGCAAAATCTCAGAAATTGAAGGTTTTTTAAATTTTAAACGATTTATATAAACATCCGTTAAATCATATCACACGCAAATCATCAAAATCTAAACAGTATTTGTAGAATTTCAATAAGAGCCACATCACTGTTCATATCGGTAAATATTATTCCATCATGTTTGGAAAAACTGGAAAATTGGAAAAATCGGAAATTGGAAAAACAATATAGCCTATCACCCAAAATTTTGTTGCGATCGGTTCAGCCGTTTTAACGGTACCTGGGAACAGACGGACAGACATTTGGTGAATTATAGTAAGATAACGCCAAATATAATTGTCCCGTTCCCTTATTGGCTAATAGAGGTCATGTGATCGAAGGGTCATCGTGCATATTCTCCATTTTGAAAGGCTGCCTTCATTTAGAGTTGAAGATACACTACATGGCCAAATGTTTGTGGACACCCAAACATCACACCCGTATGTACTCATCGAACATCTCATTCCAAAATCATGGCCATTTATATGGAGTTGGTCCCCCTCTTTGCTGCTATAATAGCCTCCACTCTTCCTGGAAGGCTTTCCACTAGATGTTGGAACATTGCTGCGGGGATTTGCTTCCATTCAGCCACAAGAGCACAAGTTAGGTCGGGCACTGATGTTGGGCGATTAGGCCTGGCTCACAGTCGGCGTTCCAATTCATCCCAAAGGTCTTCAATGGGGTTGATGTCAGGGCTCTGTGCAGGCCAGTCAAGTTCTTCCACACTGATCTCGACATACCATTTCTGTATGGACTTTGCTTTGTGCACAGGGGCATTGCCATGCTGAAACAGGAAAGCATCTTCCCCAAACTGTTGCCACAAAGTCGAACCGCCCTTTTAAGGCCATTTTCCCCTGCAGAGCGGGGGTTGGCCTTTTTCAGGCACCGTGGTCTCCTTTTTGAAGCAATGTTTTATGGCCAGATGGCCTTCCTGCCACCAGCCCTGTTAGTCACGACACGCAGGGAATTACCAGACAACTGGTACTCAATTTGCCGACCTCGGAAGGATGACAGGCCGAGTCAACCCCCCTGGCGTTAATTCAGCGATAGACCGGGATTCAAACCCAGGATCCTAGGATCTCAAGCTGGCACCCTAACCACTAAGCCAACACCAGGCTGCTGTCACAAAGTTTCAAGCACACAATCGTCTAGAATGTCATTGTATGCTGTAGCGTTAAGATTTCCCTTCACTGAAACTAAGGGGCCGAGCCCGAACCATGAAAAACAGCCCCAGACCATTATTCCTCCTACATCAGACTTTACAGTTGGTATTATGCATTCAGGCAGGTAGCATTCTCCGAGCATCTGCCAATCCCAGATTCGTTCGTCGGACTGCCAGATGGTGAAGCGTGATTCATCACTCCAGAGAACGCGTTTCCACTGCTCCAGAGTCCAATGGCGGCGAGCTTTACACCACTCCAGCCGATGCTTGGCATTGCACATGATGATCTTAGGCTTGTGTGCGGCTGCTCGGCCATGGAAACCCATTTCATGAAGCTCCCGACGAACATTTGTTGTGCTGACGTTGCTTCCAGAGGCAGTTTGGAACTCGGTAGTGAGTGTTGCAACCGAGGACAGACGATTTTTACGCACTACATGCTTCAGCACTCGGCGATTCCGTTCTGTGAGCTTGTGTGGCCTACAACTTGCGGCTGAGCTCTTGTTGCTCCGAGACGCTTCCACTTCACAATAACAGCACTTACAGTTGACCGGGGCAGCTCCAGCAGGGCATAAATTTGATGAACTGACTTGTTGGAAAGGTGGCATCCTATGTCGGTGCCACGTTGAAAGTCACTGAGCTCTTCAGTACGGCCCATTCTACTGCCAATGTTTGTCGCTGGAGATTACATGGCTGTGGGCTTGATTATATATACCTGTCAGCAATGGGTAAGGCTGAAACAGCCCAATCCAATAATTAGGAGTGTCCACATACTTTTGGCCATGTAGTGCAAGTATCAGAGAGTGCAATCTTTCTCCATCTGCTGACATTTGTGCCTTGGAGAGCTTCGTTTGCAAGTTATGTTTGTTAAGTGGTTAATCCAACTTCATCGATAAGAATATTGATGGTTAAGCTATTCAGGAGCCCTTTTGTGCAGCCGTGTAACATAAGCAGCTAATCTGTATGCAAAACTCAAGCTAAGCTAATATGCTATGAATGCTATTCCGTTACTGAGAACGTATTGTGTTTACAATATATACAAGATGCAAGTGCCTTTATATATATAAGATGTAAGGGCCTTTATATACAACTTTACAAGATGTACGGGCCTTTATATACAAGTTTACAAGGTGTACTGATGGGCCTGTCATGTATGAAGCTGCAAATATTCACCGTTGTATCCCTACACCGTGACCATGGGTTTATTTCCGTTTTTCCGGAAGTTACGGCCCAGCTCGGATGGCGCTGCAGTGAATGGGGCCTGTATCGGGAGAGTCAATAAACGTGTGCTACAATCGATCGTAGTCTGTCGAGATACCTTACATGGCGATGAGGATAAACATCTAGACCATGACTTCTTTCGGCAATATCGATGAATTCGACCCTCATGAGGGAGATTTTGACACGTATTCTGAGCGGTTGTCTTTCTACTTCGAGGCGAACAGCATCGCGACCGAAGCCCTGATGAAGGCCGTCTTCCTGTCCGTTTGTGGGGGTGAGACGTTGACACTCGTTAAAAACCTGATTCGGCCTCGGACAATCCAGGAGCTCACGTATGCAGAGCTCAAGGCCGCTTTGAAGGAACATTGTAATCAATCTCCTTCAGTCATCCTGTGTCGGTTTAATTTTTACATGTGCAGACAGCATCAAGGTCAGTCGATCGCAGACTTCATTGCACACCTCAAAAAACTGTCTCATCTGTGTGAGTTTGGGGACACGATTGATGAGATGCTCCGTGATTTGCTGGTGGTTGGCATGTCCGATGACCGCACTCGTAGACGCCTGCTTGCTGAGAGAAGACTGACGTTCCAAAATGCCAGAGACACCGCCATTTCCATGGAAAGTGCTGAACGCAACGCTACAAGCATCGGTGCCACTCGCTTGACTGGTACCAGCCCTGCTGTGAATCGGTTGGATCATGATTAGCTAAAACGTTGGAACAAGGCTCCTCGTCAGAAGCCAGTGCAGTCTCAAACACACAACAAATGTTTTCGGTGCAACGGAAAGCACCCACCGGAGACGTGTCGGTTCAAAGATGCCACCTGCCATTTCTGTTCGAAAACTGGCCATATTGCTCGAGCTTGCATCACTCGCAAATCGGGAAAAGAGAAAGCTGCTGACAAGAAGATTCATCAGTTTATCGGTTCGGAGGAACCTGAGCTTGACCAGGTGAGCTCTGTTTCCGACAACTCAGAATCGTGTGACCTGTTTCATCTTGATTCTCACCATAAGCGGGACCCTCTTCTTGCCACTGTTGTCGTCAACAATCGACCATTGCAAATGGAGGTCGACACTGGTGCGGCCGTCTCGCTCATCAGCCATGCTGTTTTCACAAACCTGTGGAGTGATGCTGACCGTGATTCTATGGTCGTTACATCCCGAATGTGACCGACGTTTTGGGCCCCCTTTATCGGCTTTTGAGGAAAGGAGTCTCCTGGAGCTGGGGGTCCACTGAACAATCAGCATTCCAGACCTCTAAGGTTCTGCTCAAATCGTTCAATGTTCTTGTTCATTTTGATCCAGAGAAGGATCTTGTGCTGACATGCGATGCCTGTCGGTATGCAGTGCGGAGTGTATTATCACATGTGATGCCTGATGGTATGGAAAGACCTGTTGCATTTGCATTCAGAACGTTGTCCCCTGCAGAGAAGAACTATTCGCAACTTGACAAGGAAGGATTGGGAATCGTTTTCGGCATCAGCAAATTTCGCCAGTACCTTCTTGGGCATCATTTCACGATTCGCACTGATCACAAGCCGCTGATCAGTCTGTTTGGTCCAACTAAGGCGACATCCGACACTACCACCCAGGATCACCCGCTGGTCCCTGTTTCTCGCTGCTTATGACTACACCATATGTTATAAGCCCGGTTCGTCTATCACAAATGCAGATGCCATGAATCAGTTACCCCTTCCAGAATCCGTTGATGATTCGCCTACACCAGGATCCATTATCGCACTGATAGATCATCTGGAAGATTGTGCTGTCGATTCCGTCCAGATCCACACTCATACTCGACGAGACCCCGTTCTGTCCAGAACTGTCCAGGCTGTACAGCTTGAATGGCATTTGCTACCTGAGGGTGACCCAGGTTTTGCGGCTTTTAAAGCACGTAAAAACGAACTCAGCGTGGAAAATGGTTGCCTACTCTGGGGATGTCGTGTCGTGATCCCGGAAAATCTGTGTTCCAGGGTCATGGATGAAATCCATGACTGTCACCCTGGGATCGTGAAGATGAAGTCACTCGCCAGAAACTATGTGTGGTGGCCGAATCTTGATGCTGATATCGAACATCATGTTCGACATTGTTACACCCGCCAGAGCACCCGGAATACACCTGCGAAAGTGCCACTGCATCCCTGGTAATGGCCCAGCGAACCGTGGCATCACCTACATCTCGATTATGCCGGGCCTATTAACGGCAATATGATTCGAATAATTACGGACGTGCACTCAAAATGGATTGATGCCTGTGTGACGCGTGGTACTACGTCAGCCATTGTCATCGAAAGACTCAGACACTGTTTCGCCACTCATGGTCTGCCCAGGATGATCGTGAGTGATAACGGTACGTGTTTTTCCAGTCCGAGTTTGCCGAGTTCACACGTCGGAACGGCATCAAACGTAAGTTTGTCAGCCCACATCAACAGGCTTCAAATGGCTTGGCCGAACGATCTGTGGGAATCATCAAATCCGGATTGCAGAAACTTCAGGAGGGAATCCTGGAAACAAAGCTTTCTCGTCTCCTGTTCAAATACCGCATCACGCCACAATCAACAACCAGTGCAGCTCCGTCTGAGTTATTGATGAAACGACAATTGAGATCGACACTTGACAATCTCAAACCAGACATATCATCAAATGTTTATCAGAGCCAGCTTAATCAAAAGTTGGTGCACGATAAGTCGTCCAACAGTCACTGTATCAACATAGGAGATCCAGTGTTTGCCCGAAATTTTGGTGCAGGTGCGACGTGGCTACCGGGGGACATCATCGAGAAGCCAGGTCCACTGTCCTGCGTGATTCACCTGCAGGACGGCCGTGAAATTCGTCGACATCAGGACCACATAACCTACCATCACTGTCAGTCGATAGAGCCTGCAGCATCGTCACAGTCAGAACAACAGTTCAACCCACCACTGCCGGAGATCGTCGTGGCCGCTCCAGCCGGCTCGGATGCCCCGAAAACCTCTGTGAATGCTACACCCTTCGTGGAGACCAAAGGAATCACCTCGGACTCTGGATCCACTGGTACACCGGGACGCTGAATGCGTGAGAGAAAAGCACCCGACCGGTTGAATCTTTTAACATGTTATATTTTCACGTTGACATATGTTCTATTTTCACGTTGACACATGTTCTATTTTCACGTTGACACATGTTCTATTTTCACATTGACACACGTTCTATTTTCACGATGACACACGTTCTATTTTCACGGTGACACATGTTCTATTTTCACGTATTTTCATTATTCTCATAATCGTTTGCACACATATTTTCACAAGTTTTGGAAATGTTGCTTTTGAAATGTCAATTTTGGAAGTCCAGCACGTATTGCTCTTGGTAATTTTGGACTTAAAGGGGAGGATGTCATGTATGAAGCTGCAAATATTCACCGTTGTATCCCTACAACGTGACCGTGGGTTTATTTCCGTTTTTCCGGAAGTTACGGCCCAGCTCAGATGGCGCTGCAGTGAATGGGGCCTGTATCGGGAGACTCAATAAACGTGTGCTGCAATCGATCGTAGTCTGTCGATATACCTTCCAGGGCCCTTGCATACAAATTTACAAGAGGTACGGGCCTTTACATACAAGATGTATGGCCTTATACATACAAATTTACAAGATGAATAACATGCAGAGCATTGTCTTAGAGCAGGTCTTGTCTGTGTATTTTCAGTTTCACAATTACCAATTTATGAATGAATGGATCGAAACATTTCAGTAAAGAAATCTACATTTCCAATCTGGTTCGAGTTCTTCGTTCAAGTTCTTGTTTAGCTATCTGCTACCTGTGCAGAGCTACGCACATACAGGACAGAATAGATAATAAAACAGAAACTGTCGTACTTTGGTCTGGTGACAAGAAAACAAGGTCTGGAGACATTAACCATGCTGTGTCGAGTTGAGAGAAGAAGAGGAAGAGGCAGACCTTGTAGGTGCTTGATGGATGGGGTAAGGCTTCAACCAAACTGTCTCTGCCAGATTTTCGGGAAGCAGTGCAGGATAGGGATGTTTGGAGAAATCTGATCATGAATGTTTCCAGAAATTGGCCACTGGTTATACTATTTATGGTTATAATCATTTTTCTTCCGGTATGTGTGTGGACCAGCGACTCTTAGCCTATACACCACCCATGTGTATGTACATCCAATTTTCTCCAAATTTCCCTCAGGTAAGTATTAAACAATGTCAACTACCATTAGGAATGGGGTTATTTGTCGCATAAAGGCCACATTCAGGCTGTATGGGTCACATTTAGGCCGACCATTCAAGTCGGTGGCAATATCGCACATCACACTTGAAGCCGTGGCCAGGGGAAATCACATATGAGGCCCCAGAATAGAAGTGGCAAACAATCCATATACATTCCACATGTAATCTGATGGCTAGAAAAATTGGACAGGCAATGTGATACATCATTCATGAGTAAAGAATAATTTCAGCACCTTTATTATCTAAAGGAATACTGTATTTAAAATAAAATAAAATTATAAATACTGTGTTCTAAAGGAATACTAAAATTTATAATACCTAATAATTCTCAATTGAATACTGTTCTCCTCTCTGGGCCGGTGCTCCTGCCTCAAACCTAGCTCCCCCAGCTCTCTCTGTGCTCTGTCCCCCAAATATTCCTACAGGTCGCACAAGATCTTCCCGCAACCCTCTTCTGGTGAAATTGCCAAAAATCAAGACTCTTTGCTCACCTTCACTCTTTCATTCCTCTTTACTCCCACCTCTAGAACAAACTCCCTCACTTTCTTCAATCCCACTCCTCCCTCCAGGTCTTTAAAACAGCTGTTCAGCACAATCTCTTATCTTCCCCTATCCAAAACCTTGATCTTTTCTACCCCGTTAATTCACCCCAGATCCACTTTTTAAAAATACCGACTTCTTTCCTGGAAGCAGTGTCCATGTATTTTACACCTCAAAATTTATACCTCGAGTTTCCTCGAAATTTATTTCAGTTTAGTGTTCAACAACAGGAGCGACTGGTTAAAAAGGTACCCATACGTTGGGCAGAATAATTTGAAGTGGTAATAATAAGCAGACAAAGGTGGATGTCAGAAGTGCAAAAACATCCATCCTGTCTCCTTACAAAATAAGCAGACAGGAGTGGTTGTTTTGTTCCGGTAGGTGCTTCTTTGTGGTATGCTTCGACTTGCTGACTGTTCGTTCTCAAGTCACCGTCCCTTTGAACCACTGATTAGACTCCCAACGGTGGCCTTCCTCTGTCACTTTTCACGTGGCCTGATGTGTTTTGTTTGCAGGCCTGCCAAACACTGCCATATCCGATGAAACTGCATGATTTTTGCGTGATTGTTTATGTGTGACACGAACGGGGCGATGGGTTTATACCTTGTGGTTTTATTCCGTGAACTGTTGTGATTTTATCACGCTAATTGTTGTCGTTATATAGCGTGTCTTTGTGCAATAAATGAATGCCTTATTTCTTAAAGAACTCATGCTTTCGCCAATTTGTCGCGTGAACAACTGGGTTCAGTTAGTGTCCCCGGAAAGTTTAATTATTGTGGCAGTATTTGATAAGCAGCACAGCAATAGCCTCACTGGTTCACAGGCCTGCAGCAACTGCTCGACACATCCTGTGAGGAAAAGCTTTAGTTTAGCCAACATTGAACTATGGGCTTCTGTATGTAATGGTGGCTGTCAAGTGTGGTGGAGCCCTGTCAGGAAGCTGCTTTCTATGCAACAATAATACTTACCTCACACACACGAAGCGAGAAGCGGGGTTAAGCAATTGGTGCATGTGTGACTGTCAAGGAACAACTTCATTCAAATTGAATGTTATATTTTAAACACGAATCGGGACATGAATTGGAAAACAAACCTGCCATTTAACAGTACTTTGGCTCTGAATATGTCCCAATCGCACATGTGCATAGAAGAGCAAGATCTTTTTTTTTTACTCTTGTCTACCGGCTTGGCAGTCAAACAAGATTGAAAATCATTCCAAACCTCTTGTCTACCGGTTTGGCAGTCAAAGAAGATTGAAAATCATTCCAAACGGGGAACTTACTGTTTTTAAGGACATCATAAAGGACACAAACAACAGGCATGAAGAACTAATGTAACATGTTATATAGGATGATGTAATAGCCAATGCGTCAACAGCAGTAAACTTGCGGAATTAATTTTATACGGCCTTTACCATCTTTATTATATTTAAATGGAATTATTTACTTCTTTTTTTTTTTTTTTGTATACAAGATCGATGCTCGTGAAAGAGCTAACATTAATCACAAAAAAGTCAAACCGACATAAAACAAAAAATAAGGGGAGCGGTAGACAAGATGGGGAGAGAGGGGGAAGGACACAAACACAACATTTGAGAGCAGGGACATCGGGAGAAATGTGGGAGGGGGAGGGCTTGGGGGGAAGGTAGGAGAGGTATTAAACATATGAACACTGCAAGGACTTTCAGGAAAAAAGTTGGAATTTCAAAAAAAAAAAAATGTATCTGGGGTGAATTAGCTGGGGTAGAAAAGATCAAGGTTTTGGATGGGGGAAGATAAGAAATGGTGGTGAACAGCTGTTTTAAAGACCTGGAGGGAGGAGTGGGATTGAAGGGAGTGGGGGAGTTTGTTCCAGAGGCGGGAGAAAAGGGGAATGAAAGAGTGAAGGTGAGCAGAGAGCCTAGATTTTGGCAGTTTAACCATACGAGGGTTGCAGGCAGATCTTGTGCAACCTGAAGGAATATTGGGGGGGACAGAGCACAGAGAGAACTGGGGGAGCAAGGCCGGAGAGGAGTCGGTAGAAGACAGAAAGACCACCAACCTGCCTGCGGTGAGTGAGTGAAAGGCCCTCGGAGTTAACTTCATCGCAGGAGATTCCAATGATTCTGAAATCTTTGGTTTCAACAGCGTGAAGCCGAGCTAGGTGTGAGGCAGGAGCACCGGCCCAGAGGGGGGAACAGTATTACATTGAGCTGCGGATGAAAGCCTTGTATGTGGTGAGGAGCTCAGGTGTGCCAAGGAAGGACTTCGCACGACGAAGTCGGCGACTGGCTTTGTCGGCGACTGGCTTTGGAGGCCAGCTTGGAAATGTGGTTTTCCCAAGAAAGATCATGGCAGATAGTGAGACCCAAAAGCTTGAGTGACAGAACTTCTTGGAGAGGATTATTCAGAAAGTGGATGGGAGGGTTTTCCAGTCGGTCCTTTCGGAAAGACATCGTAAGAGTGTGAGATTGTCAGGATTGAAAGACATGTTCCACTTGTTTGACCAGCCTGTGATTTTGTCCAGGTCTGCAGAGAGTGAGGAGGCTGCAGACTGCCGATCTGAGGGATGAGGAATGGAGCGGCAGATAGTGGAGTCATCATTACTTGAATTCTTTAAATAGTCATTACTTGAATACTGTAGAACATAAATCAGTTTCTTGTCACTCCCAAGAACCTCCAGTTTTTCAGTACTTGAACATGTTAAATGACGTTCACTGCTTCATAGTGCTAAACGTCTGGCGAATTTTTTATTTAAACGACTTTTGAAATCACCATTTTATTTCAATTGAGGGATATGTGCAAGGCTAAAATATTGGGTACACTTTTACACAGATGAAATAAAATGCCCTCAATGAAAAAAAATTAACTGAATGAAAAGACACCTATGGTTTTATGTTGTCACAAATAGTCTTGAGGACCTGCAAAAACCTGATTTTCACATTTTTTCACATTTTCACGCAAATCTAAGTCATGCACTTACATTTGCGATGGTTGAGTAAACAAGTCAAAAATGGCATATTTTCGAAATAAAATGTTACATTTTACGGTCAATTTTTTTTTCATTGTCTTTAAATGTAAATATACAATGATTAAAATTGTAATTAAATGGAATGTTTGATGTCTAGTATGTCTCCTGGTGTTGTTTTTTACATTTACTAAAATTCCTTGAAATGTGCAATGCGTGGCAAAATAAGTGATTCATGCATAACGCTTGGTGTCCACCAAATTCACAATAATTGTGATGTCAGTTTCATTTTCACATCACAAAGGACTCGTGAAATGAACTAGGTGTGTAGGTTGAGAAATATCAAGAGAATAATGCCCTTGATGCTTATTCAATCGATCAATCAGAAAGTTAATTTTTTGGGCGATAATCTTGTCGTATTTTTTTTCATGCCCGCCCCGTTATGCACGAATCACATCCCAGCAAAAGTGAAAAGAAACCCGCATCGCTCAAAACTTCATTATGTGTAACGCGGGTCCAATTTGTTGTGATAGCAAAGCAGTCACTCGCTGGTAGACGACCACTCATTTACGGATGACGTCAGAACTTGTTTTCGTGTCTGTGTCCTCCTGCGATATGCACGAATCCAGCTTGCAAAGTGCACTTTCCTTTTCATTTTGGTGAAAACGGAGCATACAGCAGGTCTAATGCTTCAAACTCGGATACACCAATATCTATCTATAATTCCAGTAATCTCTGTCTGTACGTTTGTACGTTTGTACGTTTGTCTGTCTGTGACCGCTGTTTCTCGACAACCACGGGTCCGATATACTTTTCACTTGCCAGGTATATTGCTGGGGACCCGAGGATGTGCCTTTTCAAGGTTTCATATTAATCGGACAATTACTTACCGAGCTATGTCCAAAAAACGATTCAACCAATCAGAGAGCAGCGAACGATCGCGTGTGCCGAACGTGGCGGGCACACTCTGCCTCGGATGGCACATTTGAGAGCGTATTCATTTATTTCACGTTTGCAAACTATGTTGGCGTTAAACTATGTTTTACAACTAATAAAAACGAATTTGCGATTCATTCGCTTTCCTGCGCGTTTGTGCACGCGATGGCGATTTCTTTACCAAACTCCGGAAGCCGTTCGCTTTGGACCAAACCATTGCATGTAAATAGAGGGGGGGGATTGTCACCACTCGCAAGCCGTTCGCTTTGGACCAAACCATTTCATGTAAATAGAGGGGGGGGATATAATTTTAGATATATAGATATAGTACGGGCATGCCCTAGTATACAGAACAACATAATACAGCATACTTACTGTTTCTTGAAACTTTGTTTCCACTCAGATGTAACACTTGGTGTACCCAGTATGTCCTTTGGCATTACACTGCTTGAACACGTGGAGGTATCAAATGCATGATATTCTTCATGACAGCCTGATCCAGATCTTTCCAAATGTGTCGTTGATTTTGTTGCAGTTCTTGGGTACTACATGGCAGAGCTCGATTTTTCTCAGGATCCCGAACCGACTATATTCATACACGTTCAATGGCATTTCTGTCAGGACTGTGATGCTTATGGAAGACGATGCAGCCCATTCCATATCTTCCGGGCAGAGATGATTCAAGGAATATGGCATGTAGTACCACCTTTCTGCAGTAAATATATTCCATTCTGCAAAATGCATTGCTGGTGTCGTGGAAAGGGGGTTTTGTATATACTCTGCATTTGTCAAAATCAGGATCGGGCTGTCAAACAGATCATGTCAAACAATCATTGGTTTGACGTTTCCAGGGATTCAAAGATTGTACGACGACAAAATATGTGTTACCTGGCACTAATATATGGAGTAAACTTGATTGTGTTCAAATCACGGATTGTTAAAATTAAGTTTATTTACAATCAAGGCCGATTATTGGATTTTGCCAGGTCAGTTTATCAGCAATTTTTTCAAATACAAAACGAAAAAAAAAAGAAAGAGGAAAACAAAACATGTTACGACCAGAATCTGGCGAGTTCTCTTTTGCTATTTTTTTTTAAATTGCGTTTTAAATAACCTTCATCAAAATGCAAATACGTTTTACCATACGTGAATAGTGATGCATCCATTGCGGAAGAAATAATGTTTGGAACCTCAAAAATGACTCACTTCTGGACTAGAGGAAAATAAAAACACAAACCATTGCAGGACACTCGAGAGATCACTGCAAACATCTTTAAAGAGTGTAAAATGTCACTGTTACCAACGTGTAGTTTACCCCCACCTTCAATTTTGTCGAATGTACGTACCTGCATGCTCACAATCCTGATATTTAAACACACTTATGCTGCAGATGTGCCAATTTCCAAGTAAAACAAGTAATTGGCTACAATGGAGCAAAGGAGACCAAAATACCATTGCAGGGGAAAGAAGAGACAACTCACCAGATTCTGGTCGTATCTCAATGTCTGCCTCCACGATTGACGATTCACACTCCGTTTGCTTTGTAACAATGTGTAAAGATTCTTCAGAAGCAGATGTTGGTTTTTCCATGCCAACTACATCCATTTCAGCTGCAAACAATTTCATGCCATTCCAATGTAGAGGTGCCAAAGCAAAATTAAATTATGTTTTGAGAGAACGTCCATTCCCACTTCTTCCCAAGTTTCATGAGCAACTATTCAACAAAATAGAATCTGATACACTTTTATACCCTCGATAATGCCAAACAATGTCAAGTCGTCTACAGAGGATCAGTGCTGTGGTTATACAGTTCCTTCAGAAAGTATTCACACCCTATGACTTTTTAGCATTTTGTCATGTTACAGCCTGAATTTAAATTGGATTAAATCGAGATTTTTTTTATTGCTGATTTACACATAATACCTTATTAATGTCAAAGTGGAATTTTTTTTTTTTCGAAATTTTGAAATAATTATTAAAAATGAAATACAGAAATATCTAATTTCATAAGTTTTCAACCCCCTGAATCAATACTTTGTAAAGTGCATTTGGCAGCAATTGCAGCTTTGAGCCATCTTGTGTCTGTCTGCATCAGCTTTGCACATCTGGATTTGGGGAGTTTCTCCCATTCTTCCTTCCAGATTTGCTAAAGCTCTGTCAAATTGAATAAAGAGTGTCGGTGAACAGCAATCTTCAAGTCTTTCCACAGATTCTCAATGGGATTAAAGTCTGGGCTTTGGCTGGGCCACTCAAGGACTTTCACGTTCTTGTTCTGAACCCATTCCAGTGTTGCTTTGGCTGTATGCTTGGGGTTATTGTCCTGTTGGAACGTAAATCTCCGCCACACTCTGAGGTCTTTTTCACTCTGAAGCAATTTCTCCTCCAGGATTTGCCTATATTCGGCAACATTCATTATTCCCTCTGTCCTTACAAGTCGCCCTGTCCGTGGGACCATGCCACTGAAAAGCATCCCATGGCATGATGCTGGCATTACCATGCTTCACAGTAGGGTTGGTGTTAGATGGGTGATGATCTGTGATCGTGATCACTTTCCGTCAGATGTAGCACTTTACATTCAGGCCAAAGAGTTCAATTTTCGTCTCATCAGACCACAGAATATTTTGTCTCATGCTTTCAGTCTTTCACGTGCCTTTTTGCAAACTCCAAGCATGCTATTGTCGGGTAAAAAATGAATAATTGTCATCTCTGGACCAATCAGTGGACCAATGGTCGTAAAGCATGCTGGGTATCTGCATCATGTGGTGTAGTCACATGGGGCTAAGGGAAATATGCTTGCTTGTACACAATTGGAAAAGGGTCATCTCGCAGTTGTCAAGCATAACTGCATCTCTGTGTTGAGTTGGCAAAAACATGTCTTTATCTGTGGTTTGACCTTGTGCAAAAATGCGAAGCCAAGGGTCTTTATAACAGCATTCCTGTGTTCTGAACTCATGCTGCCATCATCCACTTTTGCCTTACTTTGTCGAATTACTTTGAGTATAAATTACAATTCAGACTGAATATGTCAGAGAACTGCTTGCCGATGCGGACTCCGTGCGTACGAAAAAATACTCCTTTTGTCGATCAAGAGTTGTCCGTCATATTTTGATAAAGGTGGACAGACCCGACACGATCACGTGCCTTTTTTCAGTAGTGGCTTTTGTCAGGCCACTCTCACATAAAGCCAAGATTTGTGAAGTGCTGCGGAGACTGTTGTCCTTCTGCCATGTTCTCCCATCTCAGCACAGGAATGCTGTAGTTCTTTCAGAATGGTCATTGGGTTCTTGGTGACCTCCCTGACCAAGGTCCTTCTTGCCCAGTTGCTCAGTTTTGTTGGACGGCCAGCTCAAGGAAGAGTCTGGGTCGTTCCATATTCTTTCCATTTTCTAATGATTGAGCTCACTGTGCTCTTGGGAACTTTCAACACGAGAAATTGTTTTATACCGTTCCCCGATGCCTCCTCACAATTTTATCTCGGAGTTCGACGGCAGTTCCTTCGACTTCACGGTAGAGTTTCTGCTCTGACATGCAGTGCCAACTGTACGACCTTATATACTTGTAGAAAGGTGTGTTTCTTTCTAAATCATGTCCAATCAATTGAATTGGCCACAGGTGGACTCCAATCAAGTTGTAGAGACATCTCAAGGATGATAAAAGGAAATTGGATGCACATCAGCTCAATTTGGAGTGTCCTGGTAAAGGGGTTGAATACTTATTGACTCAAGACATTTCAGCTTTTCATTTTTAATTATTTTGGAAAACTTTCTGGAAAAGAAATCCACTATGATATTATGGGGTGTTATGTGTAGATCAGTGACAAAATATCTCGATTCAATCCATTTAAAATTCAGGCTGTAACCCAACAAAACAAAAAATATATTGCCTCCTCTGTCCACCCAACTCCCTCATCCTTTGCTGTTGAATGTATTGTGTAATTAATCTCCAAGGGTCTACATGGTTTGGTTCAATACCAATTACGAATCTGACTGACAGCTGGGTCTGGTTTCATGCACTAGTGCACCCTCTGAACAGGAGTAGCAAGAAGGGTCGTGTTATTATTCTCTTTGGGGTATATCGATGACAGTCGATCTTGGCTCAGGCCGCAAGAACGTCTGAGGTGTATTCAGTAACCAATTTTCTGCCCACCCACTCTCTCTGTGTTAATAAACCTTTTGTTCATAAAAACCTGTATGTGGTCATTCGAGGTATGGGACTTTGCCATTAAGCACAACTGTTTTGGCTTTAAAAAATACGGCAATGGGACGATTGGGAAACACGCATTTAATGCGCATATGGTGCCATTCAAAAATTAGGCAACAATGTTTTTAGGGAGGCACATACGAGCCTTATAATTTAACACTCGACCCAAACAAAGCCAATGGAAAACCGGCACAACAAAGCCGGACATTGTATAATTAGCAGAGGCCTGTAGAGGCCTAGTTAAGCACACGAGAAAACAAGATGGCGGCCATATAATTTTGTCCCGGTACTATACTATGGCGGATGGAGTCAAGCAACAGATGTGGGTGTAGTCTGGCAGCTGTACAGCAAATGGGTGCTCATTTCAAAAATTGACCCAGAACAAGAACCCCAACAACAAATATGCAAATATAGACCTGTGACATGTCCAAGGTAAAAATGTACTATTTTTTTCAATAATCAAGTAACAAACAGGTAAACAGACAAATGCACATAAATGCCATACCCTATCTTGACGAGGGAAATTATGGGTGAGGTGCAAATGTCAAGCATGTAAGATTTACCTTCGATAACAAATGCTTGATTTTATCCGCACAGGAGTAGCTGGGGAAGAAGCTCAAAAAATGATAGTTCCCATTGCACATTTCTACAATGGAGCATTCTAATCACTTACCTTCATGTTCACAACCCCAATAATTAAAACACACTACTGCTGGAGATGTGCCTATTCACAAGTAAAACATGTAATTGGCTACAATAGAGCAAAGGAGACCAAAATACCATTGCAGAGTGAAGAAGAGCGAACTCACCAGATGCTGCTTGTATCTCAATGTCTGCCTCCACGGTTGCCGATTCATCCTCATTTTGCTTTATAGCAACGTGTAAAGATTCTTCAGAAGCAGATGTTGGTTTTGCAGTCCCAACTGCACCTATTTCATCTGCAAACAATTTCATGCCATTCTAGTGTAGTGGTGCCAAAGCAAAATTAAATTGTTTCGAGAAAATGTCCATTCCTACTTTTTCCCAAGTTCCAGAGGTGACTACTCAACATAATATAATCTGATAATACACTTTTATACCCAGGGTAATGTTACACAAAGTAAAATAGTCTATAGAGGCTCGGTGCTGTGGTTATACATGTCAGCACTAGAATGGCACTCAGTGGAGAGCATACCTCCACCTGGTGAACAGTTTACATTTTGTGTCTCAGAGTAGACCAGAAAATCACAACACAGAATCACATTTAATCAAAATAAATCACAGGAATCGCGACAGGTCCAGTCTTTCGTACCTTGATCTACCCCTCGTTTTTGGTCCTATCTCCCAATGGTGAAGAATCATTGAAAAAATTCGAGTAGCCGGATCCGAATCCGGATCTTAACCAAAATCTAATCATTTCGTCCTTGTCACATACGCTACATCTCCGCCAAAATTCGTCCGAATCCATCCACAACTTTTTGAGATATTTTGTTCACAAACGGACAGACTGAAAACATAACCTCCATCCACCTTCGGTGGCGGAGGTAAAAACAGCTGAAACTTTTTGTTGCATAAACTACGTTATTATATTTGAAACACCATTGATTATATCAAATGGTGATTTGTATTTATGTTTTACGACAATCCATCCTGTACCAAGTAGGTATGAAACTTGTGCAATTTGAAACTGAAATCCTGTTTTGCTTTGAGGACAGCAATGCACATCCTACTATAATTGTCGAGTCAGAGGCGTTGTAAACATCGGCGCTCTGAGCCGGAGGTATTACAAAATGCCTCCGCGGATCCCGAAACTGTGTTTAAGATATTACTGCATTCAAAATTACCTGGGTTCCCCAACGTTCACACAAACATTGTCAAAACTAGCAGTTCGCGTGGAAAGGCAGGAAAATGAGAAAACTTTTCTTTACCATTACAATGGTGAATGCATTAAGGGAAAATGGGAGGGGAGACACGAGACTTAATAAATAAATAATCGGAACAGAACAGGCATTCAAAGGACAACGAGTAGTGAGGCACACATTTATGACTTGATCACAATGAAAGGAAATAAAACACTAAAGCCTATCCCAGATATGGTGCCGCTAATAAGTAACAGTCACAAAACATCAACACAAACTACCACTCCAACTCCAAAACCAGAACTGCCGCATGCAGTGCAGTCACGGCCCTCGTATACATTTTAATGTACAGTCACAGGACTGTCGTTAGAAATGTAGATACTCGTATGGTCAGTGTTCGGGTAAATAGTCAACCTCAATATAATAAGCAGGGAAATGTCGCTTAAGGGTTGTCTGTTTAAATGTGCACCATACGGAGGGTGGTGCATTATAATACATATTGTTTAAAGTAAAGGAAATGTATGCATGACCTCCTGCTGTGACATCAATGGGTGGGGACTGGGTGTGTCTTTGGGGAGAAATTGGCGGAGCATTGAGGCTCTCCCTCCCACCTGTTTTATGGCTGTTTCAGCACCACCTCCTTAGTCACCACCAGCGGAGCTAAGGCCCATCCCGGTTGCTCGTTGCCCCTCCCCTGTCTGTGATTGAGTGTGGTATGAGGCACCCAAGGTTTCTTTAGGTTTATCTCATTGTATATAATTATATATTTATTCCTTGCAAACCCCATATTCTTCCCTTTCTCAACCCACCGTTGTACCTCCTTTGGGTCAATCTTCCCCTGGTTTGTTGTTGGAAAATAAACCCCATTCAGAATAGAATCAAAGCCTCGTGTCTCGAACTTGCATTCATGTACGCGGGTGAATCCACCATTGTTTGACGCAGTCTGGGGGGGGGGGGGGGGGCAATTTGGTCCATCCTTTTCATTGCTGATGTTAATTAGCCCTGAACACGACAATATTATAATGCCATGCACGGTCTGATGATTTCATTGACGTGATCATATAAAAAGAGGGAGGGGGAAGCGGGGTCTATTGGTAGCCTGTGGTAAGTGTGTTATGGTCTGCATGCTTCGAGTAAGTTAAGTTGCCATGTAACATGTTGCCTCCACCCAGGAGGAATAAAATGAGAACTCAATAGAGATCAGGAAGCCTCGTGTGAAAGGAAGATGAGAAGCTGTTCACGGAAGAGTTGTGGGAGAAGACATTGATCGTGGCTTTGTCTGTGTGGAATTGACCCAAGCTGCGATCACCTAGTTTTTGGAGAAGGGAATGAGCCATCTTGCTTTGTGGGGTGAAGAAGGACCTGGATATAGAACATAGGACAGAGGGCAGACCAGTAGACCTCATCTGAAAGGGACAAAGGGGACCTCGAGGTTTGATGGAGGGGCTGATCGTCACTGGCCTTCCTTGTGGCTGATTGTCATTGTGCTCTGTTAGGATTTCTGAATCTTAAGTGATACTCGTCGCTGGCGCTGCTTTTGGCAGTTTTACTTAATCTTTGGTCCAAATTCATCACTGGCTCTGGTCTCGTACCTGGTTTCCAAAGTCGGCTGCATCAAGCCTTTTGTCCACCCTGCACATCGTAGAGAAAAAAAAGAAGTCCCCATCTGCATTCTTATGTTGTTGTTCAAGTGTGATCTGTCACGCCCAGTGGGGTGGGATTTCAGGTTAATTTCCCATCATTGTAGATAAGTTAGCATATTCCCATTTACCTATCCGGTGTGCACCATGGTTTAGAATAGGTACATCGTATCCCGGCGAGTCGTAAGAGGCGACTAAAAGGGTTGGCGTCAGGAAAGGCATCCGGCCATAAAAACATCACCTCAAAAAGAGAACTATGACAATTACAACTACATATGGGCAGGGTACAGCCCGAACTACCCCGTGGGGGGCCCCCACTCCCTCTCGTCAAAACTCAAGGTGGGGAACCCGATCGAAGCAAGGGTGGAAATCACTCCATTTATGACGACGAAACGTCTGATGCCCGACGTGGAGATCGGTTTCTGAGGTTTGGGACATGGAATGTAGGGACAATGACAGGGAGATCAGGAGAAGTGGTGGAAGTATTGGTCAGAAGAAGAGTGGACATATGTTGTGTGCAGGAGACGAGATGGAGGGGAAGTGGTGTGAGAATGGTGAAGGGTAGGCAGGGACAGAAATACAAGTTTGTGTGGCAAGGGTGCCCAGAAGGCGTGAATGATGTTGGTGTCCTGTTTTCTGAGGAGTTTGTAGACAGTGTGGTGAGTGTGACTAGAGTGAGTGAACGGTTGATGATGGTGAAAATGATGATTGGAAAGCTCTTGGTGAACGTCATCTCAGGATATGCTCCGCAGGTCGGTCGGAGCGATGAAGAGAAGGACAAGTTCTGATGTGCGATAGAGAAGCTGGAAACGTGAAAGATGAGGAAGTTGTTGTGGTAGGAGGAGACCTAAATGGACATGTGGGAAGGAGTATGGATGGTTGTGAGGGAGTTCATGGGGGTTATGGATATGGTGTGAGAAATGGAGAAGGTGAAAGGATTTTGGAGTTTGCTGATGGAGCTGATTTGTTGATTTGTAATACTCAGTTCCAGAAAGAGGATAATAAGCTTGTTACATACATGTCAGGTGGGTCGACGACAACCTTTGACTACCTGCTGGTGCGTAGGCGAGATCGGGGGCACCTGCGGGACACAAAGGTGATCCCGGGGGAGGAGGCTGTTTCACAGCACCACTTGGTTGTATGCGACATAAGGGTGAAAGGTGCGAGGAGAGCTCGGCGGGTGAAGTACCAACTGAGAATGAAGGTGTGGAGGTTGAAAGAGGTGACAGTGAGGGAGGCATTAAAAGAGAGGCTGAGTATGGTAGAGGATGATGTGGTTGAGCTTGAAAGTGATTGGATGTCAATGAAAGATAGTCTGTTGGGAGCCGTTGGTGAGGTATGTGGATGGACAAAAGGACCCCCGAGGCACTCGGAAACATGGTGGTGGGATAATTAAGTTGGAAAGAAGATTGACGAGAAGAGGAAGAAGTTCAAGGAGTGGCAGAAAACTGCAGAAGAAGGGTATGGGGCAAGAAAAGGCAGAGCATGAAAGTTATAAGGCAGCCAAGAAGGCTGCAAAGAAAGAGGTAGCAAAGGCGCAGGAGGCATGTAGGAAAATGTTAGGAGAACGCTTGGATTTGGAAGAGAGTGAGAGAGCGGTATTCAAGATTGCAAAGCAGATAGCGAAAGAGAGGTGTGATGTGATGGGGGTGAGTTGCTTGAAGGATGAAGTGGGACAAATCGTTGTGGACCCAGATGGAACAAGCGTTACGCCTAGGTCCCCCGTCGGGGAAGTGATGTGAGTTGACAAAGTGGTAGACGCAGAAAAAATGCTATGATATGATATTTCGCTCACAAGGTTCAGACATACATGGAGGCGGCATCTTGGATTTTGACGTGGCGACCCAATTTTAAACAGCCTTCTTGCTTGTGCCCAGATACACCCACACACCAGATTAGAAGTTGGTACTTCGCTTATTTTTCAAGATATTAATCTCACAAGGTTCAGACATACATGGCGGCGGCCATCTTGGATTTTGACGTGGCGACCCAACTTTAAACAGCCTTCTTGCTTGTGCCCAGATACACCCACACACCAGATTAGAAGTTGGTACTTCGCTTATTTTTCAAGATATTTCGCTCACAAGGTTCAGACATATATATGGTGGCGGCCATCTTGGATTTAGACGTGGCGACCCAATTTTCAATAGCGTTCTTCCTTATGCCGAGATACACCCACACACCAAATTAGAAGTTGGTACTTCGCTTATTTTTCAAGATATTAATCTCACAAGGTTCAGACATACATGGCGGCGGCCATCTTGGATTTTGACGTGGCGACCCAATTTTCAATAGCGTTCTTTCTTATGCCTAGATACACCCACACACCAGATTAGAAGTTGGTACTTCACTTATTTTTTTTGAAGATATTCATCTCACAAGGTTCAGACATATGTGGCATCAGACATACATGGTGGCGGCCATCTTGGATTTTGACGTGGGTTGCACCCACACACCAAATTCGAATGCGGTCCTTCGCTTACGCACGCACGCCCGCACGCAAACACGCACGCCCACACGCACGCACGGACGGACACATGGACGGAGGGGAAAACCATAGTCCCCCTTTCGCTCCGCTGTGCGACGGGGGACAATTAAAGGAAGATGGAAGAGATATATGGAAATACTGTTGAATGCAGAGAATGAATGGGATGGCAACATGGAGAGTAACCCAGTTGTAAGACCGGCAGAGAAGATAACCGAGAAGGAAGTTGAGGAAACTATAAAAGCAATGAAGAGTAGAAAAGCGGGAGGGCCAACGGGAGTTGTGGGAGATATGTTGAAGGCAGCGGGAAATTGGGGTGTGAAGAGAATGACAGAGATCTGCAATCTGGTGGTGAAAGAAGGCCGCATTCCAGTGGATTGGGAACTGTGTACCCTCGTCCCTCTATACAAGGGGAAAGGTGACCCTCTGGACTGTGGCTCGTATCGAGCGATAAAGTTATTGGAGCATGGAATGAAGGTATTGGAAAGGGTGTTGGAGAGGAGGATAAGGAAGAAAGTGAAGATTGACGAAATGCAGTTTGGATTTATGCCAGGAAGAGGATCGACAGACGCGCTTTTTATTGTGAGGCAGTTGCAGGAGAAGTACATGGAGAAGAGGAAGAAGTTATTTCTTGGGTTTGTTGATCTGGAGAAAGCATTCGATCGGGTTCCACGTGAAGTAGTGACATGGGCATTGAGGAAGTTAGGAGTGGAGGAATGGTTGATCAGAGGAGTGATGGCAATGTACAAAAGAGCGTGCACAGCTGTAAGGACGAAGGACGGGAACAGTGGTGAGTTTGAGGTGAAGGTGGGAGTGCATCAGGGGTCGGTACTAAGCCCACTACTATTTGTAGCTGTGATGGAGGTGCTGGCTCAGAACCTAAAGGAGGGTTTACCGTGGGAGTTGTTGTATGCAGATGATCTGGTGTTGATTGCATAAAGTATGGATGGACTGAAGGAGAAGATGAACAAGTGGAAGGAATGTATGGAGACAAAAGGTCTGAAGGTGAATATCGGAAAAACGAAGGTGATGGCAAGTGGTAAAGCATGTGGTGAGGTGGAAAGAACTGGGAAGTGGCTGTGTGCTGTGTGCAGGAAGGGTGTCGGAGTGAATTCCATTCAATGTACAATGTGCGCTGAGTGGGTTCATAAAAAATGTAGTGGTCTGAGAGGGTCATTAACCAGTGTGGCAGCTACATTCAAGTGTAAGGTGTGCACAGAGGGAGCTGCAGATGGAGGAAATGTTGAGTTGGATCTTGGAGACAGCGTGAAACTGGAAGGTGTGAAAACATTTTGTTACCTAGGAGACATGCTGAATGGAGAAGGTGGATCAGACTCGGCAACGGTTGCTGGAGTGAGATGTGCATGGAAGAAGTTTCGGGCATTGAGTGGCGTGCTGAGGAGCAGGGGAGTGTCGTTAAAGCTGAAGGGAAAGGTGTATGCTGCATGTGTGAGAAGTGTTATGATTTATGGGAGCGAGACATGGGTAATGAACGTACAGCAGCAACGAAGGCTGGAAAGGGTGGAAATGCGAATGATTCGATGGATGTGTGGAGTGTCGTTGAGAGAGAGGAAGTCAAAAAAATTTTTTTTTTTTTTTTTTTTTTTTGTATACTTAATCGAGGCTCGTGAAAGAGCTGACATTCCAGAACCCATGACATTTACTTCACAAACAAATCAACCAGACAAACAAAATATATAAAAAGAGGGAGCGGAAGACAAGAGAATGGGAAGCACACAAACACTTGAGAGCACACAACATTTGAGAGCAGGGAGATGTGTGGGAGGGAGAGGGCTCGGGGGGAGGAGGCGTGGGAAGGGGTGGGGGGGGGGGGTGGGGGGAGCGAGAAGTATAAAACACAAGGACACCAAGGACTTCCAGGTCAGAAGTTGGTATTTCAAAAAGTGGAATTGGGGTAAAATTTTCGGGGATAGAAAAGATCAAGGTTTTGGATGGGAGAAGATAAGAGATGGTGGTGAACAGCTGTTTTAAAGACCTGGAGGGTGGAGTGGGATTGAAGAGAGTGAGGGAGTTTGTTCCAGAGGCGGGAGAAAAGAGGAATGAAGGAGTGAAGGTGAGCAGTCTTGATTTTGGCAGTTTAACCATAAGAGGGTTGCAGGCAGATCTTGTGCGACCTGTAGGAATATTTGCGGGACAGAGCCCAGAGAGAGCTGGGGGGGCAAGGCCAGAGAGGAGTCGGTAGAAGACGGAAAGACCACCAACCTGCCTGCGGTGAGTGAGTGAAAGGCCCTTGGAGTTAGCTTCATCGCGGGAGATTCCAATGATTCTGAATGCTTTGCTTTCAACAGCGTGAAGACGAGCTAGGTGTGAGGCAGGAGCACCAGCCCAGAGGGGAGAGCAGTATTCCATTGAGCTGCGGATGAAAGCCTTGTACGTGGTGAGGAGCTCAGGTGTGCCAAGGAAGGACTTCGCACGACGGAGGATGCCCAGTCGGCGACTGGCTTTGGAGGCCAGATTTGAAATGTGGTTTTCCCAGGAAAGATCATGGCAGATAGTGAGACCCAAAAGTTTGAGTGACAGAACTTCTTGGAGAGGTATTTCAGAAAGTAGATGGGAGGGTTGTCCAGTCGGTCTTTTCGGAGAGACATTGTAAGAGTGTGAGATTTGTCAGGATTGAAAGACATGTTCCACTTGTTTGCCCAGTCTGTGATTTTGTCCAGGTCTGCAGAGAGTGAGGAGGCTGCAGACTGTCGATCTGAGGGATGAAGAATGGAGCGACAGAGAGTAGAGTCATCAGCAAAGAGATAGAGAGGATTTTCAAGAGAGTCGGGGAGATCATTGATGAAGACCAGAAAAAGCACAGGGCCCAGAACACTGCCTTGGGGAACTCCAGCCTGAACAGGAAGAGGAGATGAGAGAAACCCATTCAGCGCCACACGTTGACTATGACTAGAGAGGAAGTCCGCCAGCCATGCGTGGAGATTTCCATGGATACCAACAGAGGAGAGTTTGGTGAGCAGGGCGGGGTGCCAGACCGTATCGAAGGCACGTGATATGTCAAGGGAAAAAAAAAACAACAAAAAAAAACCACCTTTAGAGGCCATTTTTCCCCGCAAAGCGGGGGTTGGCCTTTTTCGGGAACCGTGGCTGTTGTTGTTTTTTTGGTCCCCTTTTTGAAGCAATGTTTTACGGCCGGATGCCCTTCCTGACGCCAACCCTTTTTGCCGCCTTTAACGACAAACAGGGAATTACCAGTGAACTGGTACTCAATTAGCCGATCTCGGAAGGATGACAGGCTGAGTCAACCCCCCTGGCGTTAATTCAGCGATCGAACGGGATTCGAACCCAGGATCGTAGGATCCTAAGCCGGCACCCTAGCCGCTAGCCCAACACCAGTGATATGTCAAGGGAGACAGCTCGAATTTCCTGTTTGGCATTGAGGACCTCCATCCATTGCTGAGAAAGCAGAAGCAGCATGTCCAGAGTAGAGTGACCAGCTCTGAAACCAAATTGATGATCAGAGATCAAGCCATTGGAGAAGAGGAAAGATTTCATATCTGAAGCAATGATGGATTCCATGACTTTACTGATAATTGAGAGAAGGCTGATTGGTCTGTAGTTGCTGGGATCTGTTTTTGCACCTTTTTTGTGCAAAGCGGTGATGTTGGCAGATTTCCAAGCAGATGGCAGATGACCTTGAGCAAAAGAGAGTGTGAAGAGAACAGAGAGAGGGAGTGAAAGAGCGAAAGAACAAGATTTTAGGACCCGTGGGCTGATGCCGTCAGGTCCAGTTGCAGAATCAGAGTCGAGGGTTGACAGAAACTTTTCCACCTTGTCAGGAGGAAAGGACACAGAGTCCAGGAGCAGCTGGGTACGACTGGGTACGGTGGGTACAGAGAGGGATGGGTTTGGGACACAAGATTTAGAGGCAAACACAGAGTTGAGGCATTCAGCTTTTTCACGCGCGGAGTCAGCCGTGTGGCTGTTTGAGGTGAGGGAGGAGATGGAGGGGGAACAAACACCAGAAACAGATTTGACCAGACGCCACCAGGATTTGGAAGAGGGAGACATATAAGAGAGTTCTGTCCTGAGAACGGAGAGATATTGTTTCCTGGCTCTCCTGAGGGTGGACACACACTTGTTTCGGGCTTTGTGAAAGGAAATGAGATTTCCTTCCGTTGGATTTGCTTTCCAGGAGACGAAAACAAGTTGTTTCTGGGCAATAGCCTCACCACAAGATTCCGTGTACCATGGACGGGAGGAAGGGTATGACAACTGAAGACGAGATGGGATAAATCTGTGCATGAGAGAGAGCAGTTTACTTTGGAAGAATTCCCAGGATGAGTTGATGTCAGAGGCGGTAGAGATGGGAGACCAGTCCAGATGATTGATGGCTGCTTGAAGACCATGCCAGTTGGCCTGAGTGAAATGCCAGACTCGTCGACGCTGAGGAGGCTCTCTGAGAATGGTCAGAGAGATGTCCACTTTAACAAGCACATGATCAGATGAGCCGATTGGAGCAGAAGAAGAGCAGCAGACATTTTCAGGGAAGTTAGTCATAACCAAGTCCAGAAGAGAAGATGCTCCATTGATTGAGATCCGGGTCGGGAAATTGACAGATTGTGTCAGTCCCAGTGAGTCACAGAAGTCCTTTGCTGAAGAGCCATGGCTGGTGAGAGAGGTACCCACACCCAGCCAACTGGCATGGTGACAATTGAAATCACCACATATGAGGAAGAGAGAGTTGGGATGGGTAGATAGAAGTTGGTCCATGTTATCAGACAGCGAGATGTAGATGGAGTCATCACTGTTTGGTGGACGGTACAACACACATATGAACAAAAGGTGGGAGCGAAGGGGAAGCCGTAGCCAAAGGTATTCCTGGGGGTGAGGTGGAGAGAGGGCAGTGCAGGGCGAGTGAGGAAGAGAGTTTTTTATAAAGATAGCAACCCCCCCTCCAGGACGAGGCTCAGGTCTATCATACCGGAGGAGGGAGTAACCTGGGAGAGATAATTGCGAAAGATGATGGTGTGAAGAGAAACAGTTTGAGATGGTTTCTAATGGTTTCTAATAACAAAAGTAATGACAAAAGTAGCAATTACAAAACAATATCTACTCGTCCCCAAGGGGTTTTTGTGAAGTGCGATATTGCCACCGACACCCGTATGGAAGTACATTTTAATATAGGGAATTTAAAATATTTATCATAACCCACAAACAAGTATGCTTACCTTTTTAAACAGTCGCTACTGCTGTATAACACAAAACCTGACATCCTTGAGGCATTCTATGCTTATTGTGTCCACCATAGACAATTGGACCTGAGCCTTGAATATGAATGAATGATCGTTTTAAGGCCATTTTCCCCGCTAGAGCGGGGGTTAGCCTTGCGGGCTCCATGACAATCATGGTTCCCTGTTTGAGGCAATGTTTTTTTTATGGCCGGATGCCCTTCCTGACGCCAACCCTTGGTCGCACTCTTACGATGCGCAGGGATACGGTGTACCTATTCTAAACCGGGGTACACACCGGGATCATTCATCCCAGCAAGCTGGTACTCAATTTGCCGACCTCGGAAGGATGACAGGCTGAGTCAACCCCCCTGGCGTTAATTCAGCGATCGACCGGGATTCGAACCCAGGATCCTAGGATCCCAAGCTGGCACCATAACCGCTAAGCCAACACCAGGCTAAACCTGAGCCTAGATCTACTGAGCCTAGATCTACTGTAATTTATATAGCCCCAGAGAGGATAATAACATGACCCTTCCTGCCGTTTCCGTGGAGAGTGGGTCAACTGATTCATCAAAACACAAATAAGTTTTGCCATTTGTGGATAGTTATGTATCCATTGTAGAGTATGTTTGTAATCTCAAAATGACTTTTTTCAAGACTGGAGGAAAATGTATGTATACACCACTGCAGGACACTCAAGAGATCACTGCAAACATTTTCTTTGAAGTGTGCAAAATGTTGAAGTTTCTATTTCATGTATAGTTTACCCCCACTTTCAATTTTCTTGAAACATAATCACCCAAAAGACAATCGAGGGTGAGGTGTCATATGTTAAGCATGTTAGATTTACCTTGGATAACTAATACTTGATTTTATCCGCACAGGAGCATTTGGGGAAGCGTTCGAAAAAGTTGTTCACAGTGCACCTTCTGACAAAATTGCATTCTAATCACATACCTGCATGTTCGCCATCCTAATATTTGGAACACACTAATGTTGGAGATGTGCCAATTCACAGGTAAAACTAGAAAGAGCAATCAGATTGCAGACCCTCGCCAGGACGCGTTTTCAGTGGTTTTCATGGCTTTTGTGTTAAAACAAATATAGCGGAGAACCACGTGACCGATGAAGTCATCTTTTTTTTTTCCTCCACCAATTTATGCCTGCATGATGCTCAAGAAATATCATCTTGATCGGATGAAGTTTTGTACGATGACATCATAATGGAGGGACCTGTGACATCATCGTTAACATATTTCATTCCCCATGGGGAGTTCTTTGGAATGAGCCATGTCTCAATGTTTTTTATTTAATGCTTTCGGAGAAATAGAGGTGCAACGTTTTTCGGTTTTCCCAAGATGGCACCCGTACCACGTGACCGATGACGTCATAATCATCATTAAAAAATTATACAGGTGTTTCGTGGCTGTGAGGTGTTTTTAATTTCATGGATGTGAGGTGTTTTTAATGTCGTGGCTGTGAGGTGTTTTTAATTTCGTGGCTGTGAGGTGTTTTTAATTTTGTGGCTGTGAGGTGTTTTTAATTTCGTTGTGGTGAGGTGTTTATAATTATGTGTTATTTTTTTAATTTCGTGGCTGTGAGGTGTTTTTAATTTTGTGGCTGTGAGGTGTTTTTAATTTCGTGGCTGTGAGGTGTTTTCAATTTTGTGGCTGTGAGGTGTTTTTATTACGTGTTTTATGGCTGTGAGGTGTTTTTAATTTTGTGGCTGTGAGGTGTTTTTAATTACGTGGCTGTGAGGTGTTTTTAATTTCGTGGCTGTGAGGTGTTTTTAATTACGTGGCTGTGAGGTGTTTTTAATTTCGTGGCTGTGAGGTGTTTTTAATTTCGTGGCTGTGAGGTGTTTTTAATTTTGTGGATGTGAGGTGTTTTTAATTTCGTGGATGTGAGGTGTTTTTAATTTCGTGGCTGTGAGGTGTTTTTAATTTCATGGCTGTGAGGTGTTTTTAATTTCGTAGATGTGAGGTGTTTTTAATTTCATGGCTGTGAGGTGTTTTTAATTTCGTAGATGTGAGGTGTTTTTAATTTCGTGGCTGTGAGGTGTTTTTAATTTCGTGGCTGTGAGGTGTTTTTAATTTCGTGGCTGTGAGGTGTTTTTATTAGGTGTTTTATGGCTGTGAGGTGTTTTTATTAGGTGTTTTGTGGCTGTGAGGTGTTTTTAATTTCGTGGCTGTGAGGTGTTTTTAATTTCGTGGCTGTGACGTGTTTTTAATTTCGTGGCTGTGAGGTGTTTTTAATTTCATGGCTGTGAGGTGTTTTTAATTTCATGGCTGTGAGGTGTTTTTAATTTCGTGGCTGTGAGGTGTTTTTAATTTCATGGCTGTGAGGTGTTTTTAATTTCATGGCTGTGAGGTGTTTTTAATTTCGTGGATGTGAGGTGTTTTTAATTTTGTGGCTGTGAGGTGTTTTTAATTTCGTGGCTGTGAGGTGTTTTTAATTTCGTGGCTGTGAGGTGTTTTTAATTTAGTGGCTGTGAGGTGTTTTTAATTTCGTGGCTGTGAGGTGTTTTTATTAGGTGTTTTATGGCTGTGAGGTGTTTTTATTAGGTGTTTTATGGCTGTGAGGTGTTTTTAATTTTGTGGCTGTGAGGTGTTTTTATTAGGTGTGTTATGGCTGTGGGGTGTTTTTATTACGTGTTTTATGGCTGTGAGGTGTTTTTAATTTCGTGGCTGAGGTGTTTTTATTAGGTGTTTTATGGCTGTGAGGTGTTTTTAATTTAGTGGCTGTGAGGTGTTTTTATTAGGTGTTTTATGGCTGTGAGGTGTTTTTAATTTCGTGGCTGTGAGGTGTTTTTAATTTCGTGGCTGTGAGGTGTTTTTAATTTTGTGGCTGTGAGGTGTTTTTAATTTCGTGGCTGTGAGGTGTTTTTAATTTCGTGGATGTGAGGTGTTTTTAATTTCGTGGATGTGAGGTGTTTTTAATTTCGTGGATGTGAGGTTTTTTTGAATTTCGTGGATGTGAGGTGTTTTTAATTTCGTGGCTGTGAGGTGTTTTTAATTTCGTGGCTGTGAGGTGTTTTTAATTTCATGGCTGTGAGGTGTTTTTAATTTCGTGTTTCATGTCTGTGAGGTGTTTTTAATTTCGTTGTAGTGAGGTGTTTATAATTATGTGTTATTTTTTAATTTCGTGGCTGTGAGGTGTTTTTAATTTTGTGGCTGTGAGGTGTTTTTAATTTCGTGGCTGAGATGTTTTCAATTTTGTGGCTGTGAGGTGTTTTTAATTTCGTGTTTCATGTCTGTGAGGTGTTTTTAATTTCGTTGTGGTGAGCTGTTTATAATTAGGTGGTCCCCCTGTACTGCCTTTCCCTCGCGGTCCCCATGTGCTGTCTTTCCCTCGCGGTCCCCATGTGCTGTCTTTCCCTCGCGGTCCCCATGTGCTGTCTTTCCCTCGCGGTCCCCCTGTACTGTCTTTCCCTCGTGGTCCCCATGTGCTGTCTTTCCCTAGTGGTCCCCATGTGCTGTCTTTCCCTCGTGGTCCCCATGTGCTGTCTTTCCCTCATGGTCCCCATGTGCTGTCTTTCCCTCGCGGTCCCCATGTTCTGTCTTTCCCTCGCGGTCCCCATGTGCTGTCTTTCCCTCGTGGTCCCCCTGTACTGTCTTTCCCTCGCGGTCCCCATGTGCTGTCTTTCCCTCGTGGTCCCCCTGTACTGTCTTTCCCTCGCGGTTCCCATGTGCTGTCTTTCCCTCGCGGTCCCCATGTGCTGTCTTTCCCTCGTGGTCCCCCTGTACTGTCTTTCCCTCGCGGTCCCCCTGTGCTGTCTTTCCCTCGCAGTCCCCATGTGCTGTCTTGCCCTCGCGGTCCCCCTGTGCTGTCTTTCCCTCGCGGTCCCCATGTGCTGTCTTTCCCTCGCGGTCCCCATGTGCTGTCTTTCCCTCGCGGACCCCTTGTGCTGTCTTTCCCTCATGGTCCCCATGTGCTGTCTTTCCCTCGCGGTCCCCCTGTGCTGTCTTTCCCTCGTGGTCCCCCTGTGCTGTCTTTCCCTCGCGGTCCCCATGTGCTGTCTTTCCCTCGCGGTCCCCATGTGCTGTCTTTCCCTCGTGGTCCCCCTGTGCTGTCTTTCCCTCGCGGTCCCCCTGTGCTGTCTTTCCCTCGCGGTCCCCCTGTGCTGTCTTTCCCTCGCGGTCCCCATGTGCTGTCTTTCCCTCGTGGTCCCCATGTGCTGTCTTTCCCTCGTGGTCCCCATGTGCTGTCTTTCCCTCGCGGTCCCCATGTGCTGTCTTTCCCTCGTGGTCCCCCTGTGCTGTCTTTCCCTCGCGGTCCCCCTGTGCTGTCTTTCCCTCGCGGTCCCCCTGTGCTGTCTTTCCCTCGCGGTCCCCATGTGCTGTCTTGCCCTCGCGGTCCCCCTGTGCTGTCTTTCCCTCGCGGTCCCCATGTGCTGTCTTTCCCTCGTGGTCCCCATGTGCTGTCTTTCCCTCGCGGTTCCCATGTGCTGTCTTTCCCTCGCGGTCCACATGTGCTGTCTTTCCCTCGTGGTCCCCCTGTACTGTCTTTCCCTCGTGGTCCCCCTGTACTGTCTTTCCCTCGCGGTCCCCCTGTGCTGTCTTTCCCTCGCGGTCCCCATGTGCTGTCTTGCCCTCGCGGTCCCCCTGTGCTGTCTTTCCCTCGCGGTCCCCATGTGCTGTCTTTCCCTCGCGGTCCCCATGTGCTGTCTTTCCCTCGCGGACCCCTTGTGCTGTCTTTCCCTCATGGTCCCCATGTGCTGTCTTTCCCTCGCGGTCCCCCTGTGCTGTCTTTCCCTCGTGGTCCCCCTGTGCTGTCTTTCCCTCGCGGTCCCCATGTGCTGTCTTTCCCTCGCGGTCCCCCTGTGCTGTCTTTCCCTCGCGGTCCCCATGTGCTGTCTTGCCCTCGCGGTCCCCCTGTGCTGTCTTTCCCTCGCGGTCCCCATGTGCTGTCTTTCCCTCGTGGTCCCCATGTGCTGTCTTTCCCTCGCGGTTCCCATGTGCTGTCTTTCCCTCGCGGTTCCCATGTGCTGTCTTTCCCTCGCGGTCCCCATGTGCTGTCTTTCCCTCGTGGTCCCCCTGTACTGTCTTTCCCTCGCGGTCCCCCTGTGCTGTCTTTCCCTCGCGGTCCCCATGTGCTGTCTTGCCCTCGCGGTCCCCCTGTGCTGTCTTTCCCTCGCGGTCCCCATGTGCTGTCTTTCCCTCGCGGTCCCCATGTGCTGTCTTTCCCTCGCGGACCCCTTGTGCTGTCTTTCCCTCATGGTCCCCATGTGCTGTCTTTCCCTCGCGGTCCCCCTGTGCTGTCTTTCCCTCGTGGTCCCCCTGTGCTGTCTTTCCCTCGCGGTCCCCATGTGCTGTCTTTCCCTCGCGGTCCCCATGTGCTGTCTTTCCCTCGTGGTCCCCCTGTGCTGTCTTTCCCTCGCGGTCCCCCTGTGCTGTCTTTCCCTCGCGGTCCCCCTGTGCTGTCTTTCCCTCGCGGTCCCCATGTGCTGTCTTTGCCTCGTGGTCCCCATGTGCTGTCTTTCCCTCGTGGTCCCCATGTGCTGTCTTTCCCTCGCGGTCCCCATGTGCTGTCTTTCCCTCGTGGTCCCCCTGTGCTGTCTTTCCCTCGCGGTCCCCCTGTGCTGTCTTTCCCTCGCGGTCCCCCTGTGCTGTCTTTCCCTCGCGGTCCCCATGTGCTGTCTTGCCCTCGCGGTCCCCATGTGCTGTCTTTCCCTCGTGGTCCCCATGTGCTGTCTTTCCCTCGCGGTTCCCATGTGCTGTCTTTCCCTCGCGGTCCACATGTGCTGTCTTTCCCTCGTGGTCCCCCTGTACTGCCTTTCCCTCGTGGTCCCCCTGTGCTGTCTTTCCCTCACGGTTGTCAGCTCTTTCACGAGCCTCGATTCAGTATAGAAAAAAAAAAAGCAAAAAGAAAAAAAAAGGTGGTGGTGCACCTATGATGAAAATTTCCTGTCAATCAGACCAAAGGTTGCAGAGAAAATCATATTTATTCTGTGTGGAAAAACAAACAAACAAACAAACAAACCATTCTGAAAAAATTATGAAAAAATTCTCTCTGACCATTCTCAGGGAGCCTGCTCAGCGTCGACGAGTTTGGCATTTCACTCAGGCCAACTGGCACAGTCTTCAAGCAGGCATCAATCATCTGGACTGGTCTCCCATCTCTACCACCTCTGACATCAACTCATCCTGGGAATTCTTCCAAAGTAAATTGCTCTCTCTCATGCACAGATTTATCCCATCTCATCTTCAGTTGTCATACCTTTCCTCCAGTCCATGGTACACGGAATCTTGTGGTGAGGCTGTTGCCCAGAAACAACTTGCCTTCGTCTCCTGGAAAGCAAATCCAACGGAAGGAAATCTCATTTCCTTTCACAAAGCCCAAAACAAGTGTGTGTCCACCCTCAGGAGAGCCAGGAAACAATATCTCTCCGTTCTCAAGACCGAACTCTCTTATCTGTCTCCCTCTTCCAAATCCTGGTGGCGCCTGGTCAAATCTGTTTCTGGTGTTTGTTCCCCCTCCATCCATTCCCTTACCTCAAACGGCTACACAGCTGACTCCGCACGTGAAAAAGCTGAATGCCTCAACTCTGTGTTTGCCTCTAAATCTTATGTCCCAAACCCATCCCTCTCTGTACCCACCATACCCAGTCATACCCAGCTGCTCCTGGACTCCGTGTCCTTTCCTCCTGACAAGGTGGAAAAGTTTCTGTCAACCCTCGACTCTGATTCTGCAACTGGACCTGACGGCATCAGCCCACGGGTCCTAAAATCCTGTTCTTCTGCTCTTTCACTCCCTCTCTCTGTTCTCTTCACCCTCTCTTTTGCGCAAGGTCAACTGCCATCTGCTTGGAAATCAGCCAACATCACCGCTTTGCACAAAAAAGGTGCAAAAACAGATCCTAGCAACTACAGACCAATCAGCCTTCTCCCAATTAGCAGCAAAGTCATGGAATCCATCATTGCTTCGGATATGAAATCTTTCCTCTTCTCCAATGGCTTGATCTCTGATCATCAATTTGGTTTCAGACCAGGTCACTCTACTCTGGACATGCTGCTTCTGCTGTCTCAACAATGGATGGAGGTCCTCAATGCCAAACAGGAAATTAAAGCCGTCTCCCTCGACATATCACGTGCCTTTGATACGGTCTGGCACCCCGCACTGCTCACCAAACTCTCCTCCTTTGGTAATCTGGCCTCCAAAGCCAGTCGCCGACTGGGCATCCTCCGTCGTGCGAAGTCCTTCCTTGGCACACCTGAGCTCCTCACCATGTACAAGGCTTTCATCCGCAGCTCAATGGAATACTGCTCTCCCCTCTGGGCTGGTGCTCCTGCCTCACACCTAGCTCGTCTTCATGCTGTTGAAAGCAAAGCATTCAGAATCATTGGAATCTCCCGCGATGAAGCTAACTCCAAGGGCCTCTCACTCACTCACCGCAGGCAGGTTGGTGGTCTTTCCGTCTTCTACCGACTCCTCTCTGGCCTTGCCCCCCCCCCCCCCAGCTCTCTCTGGGCTCTGTCCCGCAAATATTCCTACAGGTCGCACAAGATCTGCCTGCAACCCTCTTATGGTTAAACTGCCAAAATCAAGACTCTCTGCTCACCTTCACTCCTTCATTCCTCTTTTCTCCCACCTCTGGAACAAACTCCCTCACTCTCTTCAATCCCACTCCACCCTCCAGGTCTTTAAAACAGCTGTTCACCACCATCTCTTATCTACCCCCATCCAAAACCTTGATCTTTTCTATCCCCGATAATTTCACCCCAATTCCACTTTTTGAAATACCAACTTCTGTCCTGGAAGTCCTTGGTGTCCTTGTGTTTTATACTTCTCCCACCCCCCCCCCCCTTCCCACGCCTCCTCACCCCAAGCCCTCTCCCTCCCACACATCTCCCTGCTCTTAAATGTTGTGTGCTCTCAAGTGTTTGCGTGCTTCCCATTCTCTTGTCTTCCGCTCCCTCTTTTTATATATTTTGTTTGTCTGGTTGATTTGTTTGTGAAGTAAATGTCAGTTCTTTCACGAGCCTCGATTCAGTATGCAAAAAAAAAAAAAGGCAGTGTTCTGGGCCCTGTGCTTTTTCTGGTCTTCATCAATGATCTCTCTGACTCTCTTGAAAATCCTCTCCATCTCTTTGCTGATGACTCCACTCTCTGCCGCACCATTCCTCATCCCTCAGATCGGCAGTCTGCAGCCTCCTCACTCTCTGCAGACCTGGACAAAATCACAGACTGGGCAAACAAGTGGAACATGTCTTTCAATCCTGACAAATCTCACACTCTTACGATGTCTCTCCGAAAAGACCGACTGGACAACCCTCCCATCTACTTTCTGAATAATCCTCTCCAAGAAGTTCTGTCACTCAAGCTTTTGGGTCTCACTATCTGCCATGATCTTTCCTGGGAAAACCACATTTCCAAGCTGGCCTCCAAAGCCAGTCGCCCGTCGTGCGAAGTCCTTCCTTGGCACACCTGAGCTCCTCACCACATGCAAGGCTTTCATCCGCAGCTCAATGGAGTACTGCTCTCCCCTCTGGGCTGGTGCTCCTGCCTCACACCTAGCTCGTCTTCACGCTGTTGAAACCAAAGCGTTCAGAATCATTGGAATCTCCCGCGATGACGCTATCTCCGAGGGCCTTTCACTTCATCACCGCAGGCAGGTTGGTGGTCTTTCCGTCTTCTACCGACTCCTCTCCGGCCTTGCTCCCCCAGCTCTCTCTGGGCTCTGTCCCCCAAATATTCCTGCAGGTCGCACAAGATCTGCCTGCAACCCTCTTATGGTTAAACTGCCAAAAGCAAGACTCTCTGCTCACCTTCACTCCTTCATTCCTCTTTTCTCCCGCCTCTGGAACAAACTCCCTCACTCTCTTCAATCCCACTCCTCCCTCCAGGTCTTTAAAACGGCTGTTCACCACCATCTCTTATCTTCCCCAATCCAAAACCTTGATCTTTTCTACCCCCGCTAATTTCACCCCAAATCCACTTTTTTGAGGTGACTTTTGACTTCTTTTCTGGAAGTCCTTGGTGTCCTTGCATTTTATACCTATCCTGCCTCCCCCCAGGCCCTCTCCCTCCAAAAACAGCTCCCGATGTCCCTGCTCTCAAATGTTGTGTTTGTGTGCTTCCTCGCCTTCTCTCCCCATCTTGTCGACCGCTCCCCTTTTTATAGACTTTGTTTGCTTGTTTGTTTGATTTGTTTGTTTGATAAATGTTAGCTCTTTCACGAGCCTCGACTCTGTATACCAAAAAAACAACAAAAAACAACAAAACAAAAAAACAGACAAACAAACAAATGAAAAATCGGTTAGAGACCGAGGACTTGCCGGGATGTACTTTTTTTTAAATCGGCCATTTTGGATCAATTTTTCGGTTTTTCCAAGATGGCGGCCGCACCACGTGGCCGATGACGTCATCATTAAATTTTTTTCTCCACCAGTTTATGCCGACGTGGTGCTCAAGAAATTGAATCTTGATTGGATGAAGTTTTGTACTTGTCGAATTATCAAATGATGACGTCATAATGGAGGCCTTGGGCCGAGAGAGTTAAAAATTGGGCACAGTCTATTCCAGGGCAAGACAAATATGTGTGTAAAGTTTGGCGATTCTATGTGCAACGGTGTAGACGTAGTGCTGTGCACAAACAGACAAACAGATGAAAAATCGGTCAGAGACCGAGGACTTGCCAGAATGTCCTTTTTTTTAATCGGCCGTTTTGGACAAATATGGCGGCCCAACTACGTGACCGATGACGTCATCATTATTTGTTTTCTAAACTAATTTATTCCTCGATTATGCTCAAGAAATTTCATCTTGATCGGATGAAGTTTTGTACTTGTCGAATTATGACGTCATAATGGAGGCACCTATGACATCATCATTAACATATTTTATTCCCCATGGAGAGTACTTTACAATGACACATGTCTCAATTTTTTTTATTCAGCACTTTCGGAGATATGGAGGTGCAAAGTTTTTCGGTTTTTCCAAGATGGCGGCCAAACCACGTGACCGATGACGTCATTATTATTTTTTTCTCCACCAGGTTATGCCGTCATGTAGCTCAAGAAATTGCATCTTGATTGGATGAAGTTTTGTACTTGTCGAATTATCAAATTATGACATCATAATGGAGGCCTTGGCCCAGAGAGTTAAAAATTGGGCACAGTCTATTCCAGGGCAAGACAAATGTGTGTAAAGTATGGCGATTCTATGTGCAACGGTGTAGACGTAGTACTGCACACAAACAGACAAACAAACCAACCAAGCAACATACTTGCCGGAATCTTTTCCGGCAAGTGACAGACTCAAATGAAATACCCTCTCCTCTGGCAAGGGTAACAAGCAATTGGCTACAATAGAGCAAAGTAGACCAAAACACCATTGCAGGGTGAAGAAGAGCGAACTCACCAGATTCTGGTTCCATTTCAATGTCTGCCTCCATGATTGCCGATTCACACTCCTTTTGCTTTGTAGAAACTTGTAAAGATTCTTCAGAAGCCAATATTGGTTTGGTTGTGCCAACAACACCCATTTCATCTGCAAAGAATTTCATGCCATTCCAATGTAGCAAAATTAAATTAGTTTTGAGAAATTGTCCATTCCCACTTTTCCCTCATGTTTCAGAAGCGACGATTCAACATCATATAATCTGATAAGTAATAACACTCTTTTCTACCCAGGATAATGCCACACAAAGTCAAATAGTCTATCGTGGCTCGGTGCTGTGGTCATACATGTCAGAATTATGGTTTGCAGCATTCCTACAATTTTAACTGAACCTTTTGAGACACTAAATGACCACAAGAAACAGCAATTTACAGGTACATTCTCGTTCATATGAGGCTTCTCAAGCAGTCATCAATGTAGGTGTTTCATACCACTTTATAAGTGTGATAGATGAGAAATAAAATGAGTTGTCGTGCTCAGAGGTACTTTCACTGGACTACATAAACTTCACTGCATGACATAATGCAATTGGCATGGGGACACTTTTTATCCCCACGCTTAAATTCTTTTTTTATCCCCACGTCCATCCGTCCATCCATCTGTCCGTCCTTCACATTATCTCCTCCTAAATACCCAAACGGTTGAGCAGAACTTTAAATGTAAAGTTTATGATCATCACATGGAAAGAAGGTGGGAGAGCGGTATTTTTTTGCCCCAGCCCCTAGGGTCAAAAGATCAAATACCAGAAAATGTAATTGCGGGCACATTCTAAAACATTTTTTAAATGAAACTTTGGACATGCAATACACTTTTGGGGCTGCACGGAATATGTAAATATTTTTGGGATTTGACATCTGGTTCATGCTCTGGTGGGGTAAGGACTTAGGGGCACAAGGGTCAAAACAATAAAAAAAATTCACTCAAAATTTGATATTGGGTCATTTCTAGTGGAACCCTTTACCATCTTTCAACTTTGCTTTCGGTGGGAAGCGTGGGGATTTGCAAAGGTGTTCCATTGACTTTGCTCTCGTTGGTATTTAAACTGGAGACAATGATTGATTATTTGCATCATCTAAAATGTACAATGAAAGGAAATAAAACAATAAAGCCTAACATAACTATGGTGCCGCTAATAAGTAACCAAGTCACACGAAACAATGAGGCAGGCAAGGAGTTGTGACTGGTATGAAGCGCATGGTCGACGTGCAGCCTCAGGGAGAGCAGGATGAGGCATCCCAGGAGCAGGATGAGCAGGATGAGGATGCAAGGTGGCATCGACATCTCAAGGTCGAGCCATCCAGTCCCAGCATTGAAGCAAAGAGTTTGAGTGTCAATAGATGGTAACCATCTAAAGCCCAAGTTCAACTACAACTTCAAACACTACAACACAAACTACCACTCAAACTCAAAAACCAGAACAGCCACAGTCCTCATAAACTTTGGGTCCCCCTTCATACATGGCAGGTCCCAATTATTTCCCCTCCCCCAACCCCGTGGATGTGGGTGTTCCATCTTCTGGACAGTCCTGCCCACGGGGCAGCCCCATTAAAAGGTATTATGCCCCCCTCTCCAAGGCTCCGCAGCAGACCTAGCAACCATGGCCTGCGGTGAGGCGGCCAAATAGTCCGTGCTGTTTCCTCCTAAAGCACAATGCACTTTCCAGTTGTGCCTTTTTATTCCATAACTATACTACTCCTGGTCTTGCCTGATAAGAGGTTTTATATAATAAACTTACTTTTATACTGCTCTACAATTAACACTCACTGCATCCTCAGTACACGTTTAACAAGATGACTTATTCTGCCATTTTCCCTGTTCCATGAGTAATCCGAGTTACACGGTGACACGACCCATGCTATTCTTACCACAATCTAGCTATAGATCGCCACCCCTCCCTGCTTGCTTCACATAACAATATATGACAAGGCAATTCTCTGTAGGTATGTCTCTTCATTAGAGAATTGAATATGGCTAGGCAAATCTCCACCCAATTTTGATACATGTTAAGGGTATCCACGAACAGGTCAAGAACATCAAATAAGCCCCCCATCTCATTTAGGAATGGTATAACCTAATCCATGCACAGCTACCCAGTTGTACCATTGTCCAACAATGAGGACTTATGCTGACCCATGGTGAAATTTAGGCCCAAGACCAACTTGTCCTGGAAGTCTATCTCTCGATGTCTCCATGTCTCTCGGTCCCTGCTCTCAAATGTTGTGTTTGTGTCCTTCCCCCTCTCTCCCCATCTTGTCTACCGCTCCCGATGTTATATGTTCTATGTGTCGGTTTGTCTTTCTGTGTGATTAATGTTCGCTCTTTTAACGAGCCTCGATCTTGTATACAAAAAAAATAATAAAATAAAATATAAAAAAAAGTCCTTGGTGTCCTTGTGTTTTATACTTCTCCCACCCCCCCACCCCCCTTCCCATGCCTCCTCCCCCCAAGCCCTCTCCCTCCCATACACATGTCCCTGCTCAATGATATGAAGAAGGTAAGAAGGTAAGAACCCGATGTCCCTGCTCTCAAATGTTTGTTTTTGTGTGCTTCCCCTTCTCTCCCCATCTTGTCTACCGCTCCCTCCTTTTATATATTTTGTTTGTCTGTTTGATTTGTTTGTGAAATAAATGTTAGCTCTTTCACGAGCCTCGATTCTGTATACAAAAAATAAAAAATTTAAAAAAATTAAAAAAAGACGACGAGCATATTCTCATGCAGTTTTCGACCTTATCTGGATCAAGTATGTGTTGAACTGGCTGTAAAGTAAGAACTGGCTGTAAAATAAATGAATAAAAAACCACCTTTTAGAGGCCATTTTTCCCCGCAGAGCAGGGGTTGGCCTTTTTCGGGCACCGTGGTCCCCTTTTTGAAGCAATGTTTTTACGGCTGGATGCCTTTCCTGCCGCCAAACCCTGTTCGTCGCCTCTTGCAACACGCAGGGAATTACCAGTGAACTGGTACTCAATTTGCCGACCTCGGAAGGATGACAGGCTGAGTCCACACCCCTGGCGTTAATTGAGCATCAACCGGGATTCGAACCCAGGATCCGAGGATCCCAAGCCAGCACCCTAACCGCTAAGCCAACACCAGGCTTTAACTGGCTGTAAAATTACATCCAAAAAAAGATGTGAGGTTGTGCTTTGTGAAATCACGAAGTTACAGTGTTTCGTCTCATGTTCGCCTCTGTAAACCTACGAGGGGACTTCATTTTAGGGTGACATAGTCACTTTTTCGGTCTTCGAGGCTGGCCGATAGGCACAGTGTGACCAGAAGGGACGAGGTTCTCCTGACCGCGTGGCCCTCGACTCGGTGGGGTTTGTCCGCACAACGTGGGCGCATCAGGATGAACTTTAGCCGGGGAGCGTTTGGGCGCGTGGCGCAGCAGTTTACAGGTACTTTCTCGTTCATACGAGGATACTCTGGCAATCTCATTGTAAGTGTGAACGAATGTGGGGAATACAAGTCAAGTTCCATTTCTCCCCCTACCAATACCTCCCCCAACAGAAGCACCATCCCAAACGATACACACAGACAGACCGAACACCATCATCGGAGGGGACTTCAATGCCAAAGACAAGGCCTGGTACACCCATCAGCAACCAAACTCCAGAGGCCAAACAATAATTGCCAAACAACTAAATTCGTTATATATACTTACAGCTGTAACAATCCAGACCAACACACACACACACACAATCCTAATATTTGAAACACACTAATGTTAGAGATGTGCCAATTCACAGGTAAAACAAGTAATTGGCTACAATGGAGCAAAGGAGACCAAAACACCATTGCAGGGTGAAGAAGTGTAAACTCACCGGATTCCGCTTGTATCTCAATGTCTGCCTCCACGGTTGCCGATTCATCCTCATTTTGCTTTGTAGAAACGTGTGAAGAAGATTCTTCAGAAGCCAATATTAGTTTGGCCGTGCCAATGACATCCATTTCATCTGCAAACAATTTCATGCCATTCCAATGTAGTGGTGCCAAAGTCTGGTTTTGAGAAAATGTCCGTTCCCACTTTTTCCCAAGTTCCAGAAGTGATTAAACAACATACTATAAATAATCGGATAACACACTTAGTAATGGTAATGTTACACCCATGGTAATGTTACACAAAGTCAAATAGTCTATAGTGGCTCGGTGCTGTGATAATACATGGAAGAATTATGGTTTGCACCATTTGTACAAGTTTAACTGAACTTTTTAAGACACAAAATGAACACAAGAAAAATAGCAGTTTACAGGTACTTTCTCGTTCATACGAGGATACTCTGGCAATCTCATTGTAAGTGTGAACGATGAGAAATCAAAGGAGTTGACATCCTCAGAGGTACCAACAAACACTTTATTGCATGACATATTGCAATGACGGGACAATTGGTGATATTAACCCAGAGACGATGATTATTTACATAATCGCAAAACTGCTGAACCTTTTTGTTGCATAAACTACAGAAACAAAGTTGAATTACCATCGATTGTGTGAAGATGATCTGTGTTGATGTTTTACTCCAGTCCATGCTGGCTGTAAATTAAATCACACCAGATCTCACACCACTCAGAAATAGTACAGTGCATTCAGAAAGTATTCAGACCCCTTCACTTTTTTCACATTTTGTTATGTTGCAGCCTTATGCTGAAATCGTTTAAATTCATTTTTTTCCCTCATCAATCTACACTCAACACCCCATAATGCCAAAGAGAAAACAGGATTTTAGAAAGTTTTGCAAATTTATTAAAAAGAAAAAAGTGAAATATCACATTGACAAAGGTATTCATATCCTTTGCTATGACACTTGAAATTTAGCTCAGGTGCCTCCCATTTCTCTTGATCAGCTTTGACATGTTTCTACACCTTGATTGGAGTCCACCTGTGGTAAATTCAATTGATTGGACATGATTTGGAAAGGCACACACCTGTCTATATAAGGTCTCACAGCTGACAATGCATATCAGAGCAAAAACCAAGCCATGAGGTCGAAGAAAGTGCCTGCAGAGCTCAGAGACAGGATTGTGTCGAAGCACAGATCTGGGGAAGCCTAAAAAAAAATCACTGCTGCATTGAAGGTTCCCAAGAAAACAGTGGCCTCCATAATTCTGAAATGGAAGAAGTTTGGAACAACCAGGACTCTTCCTAGAGCTGGCCGCCTGGCCAAACTGAGCAATCGGAGGAGAAGGGCCTTGGTAAGAGAGGTGACCAAGAAGCCGATGGTCACTCTGGTTGAGCTCCAGAGATCCTGTGTGGAGATGGGAGAAACTTCCAGAAGGACAACCATCACTGCAACACCCCACCGATCTGGGCTTTATGGCAGAGTGGCCAGATGGAAGCCTTTCCTCAGTGAAAGACACATGAAAGCCCGCTTGGAGTTTGCAAAAAAAAGCACCTAAAGGACTCTCAGACTGTGAGAAACAAGATGCTGTGGTCTGATGAAACCTAGATTGAACTGTTTGGTTTCTTTGAGGATTATTGGGTATGTGAAGCTAGCCAAGTGATTTTTGGAAGCTTGAACTTGAGGCTGAGCGCAAGAAGTAAAGTTCTAGACTGCCACACCGGCACAGGAGGCCACACAACTGATACTAAAGGCCGACAGCATCACACATTGACCCTCTATCTAACCCAAGGTAAAGAAAAGGAATCAAAGCCCAAAAAAAAAAAAGCAACACCCGCAGAGAATTCAAATAAAACGGGAGATAAGGAAGGGAATGTGGTTCAGGCCCGTTTAAAGGGGCCGCCGGCAGTTTTATCCATGCTGGTGTGAGCGGTATTTCGTGAGAAGAAAAGAAAGCGGACCATCATCCCGCTCTGCAATTTTTTCTTCCTCAACCCTTTTCCTTTCCTCCAGCTCCTTCATGCAACAGGGCATGTCCATCATAGAATTTGTCGAAGTCGAGTCTTTCATACAAGAGCATGCTGAGTGAGACCACTCACACCATGAAGGACGAATCATTTCCACAGCGAAAGAGAATGGATGCCTTCTTCTTCATGTCTTTTTCTCTCTCCTTCCTTCAGCCGGAATGAAAAGGTTTTTTTGTTAATACCAAGTCGAGGCTCATATAAGAGCGAATACATAGAACATATAATAAAGGGAACAGGACACAAGAGGGGGAGAAAGCGGGGAGCACAAAAACAGAAGAGACATCAGGAGACCTGTGGAAGAGAGAGGGCTGGGGAAGGGTACACGGGATAAACAAGATGGACACGACTGGGCTTTCAGGAAAGAAAACAAGGAATTTGAAGGAGGTGGGGTTTGGGGTGGAATAATGGGTGTAGAAAAGATCAAGGTTTTTGATGGGGGAAGATATGAGATGGTGGCGAACAGCTATTTTAAAGACCTGGAGCGAAGAGTGTGATTGAAGAGAGTGTGGGAGTTTGTTCCAGAGGAATGAAAGAGTGAAGATGAGCAAAGAGTCATGATTTTGGAAGTTTCACCAGAAGAGGGTTGCTGGCAGATCTTGTGCATCCTGCAGAAATATTTGGGGGACAGAGCACAGACAGAGCAGGGGGGGCTAGGCCGGAGAGGAGTCGGTAGAAGACAGAAAGAACACCAACCTGCCTGCAGTGAGAGTTTGAGAGTTTTCCCATCAGCCCTCAGAATCAGCTTCATCACAGGAGATACCAATGATTCTAAAAGCTTTGGTTTCTACAGCGTGAAGCTGAGCTAGGTGTGAGGCAGGAGCACCAGCCCAGAGGGGAGAGCAGTATTCGACCAAAATGCGGATGAAAGCTTTGTATGTGGAAAGGAGCTCAGTTGTGCCAAGGAAGGACTTCGCACGACAGACGATGCCTAGGCTTTGGAGGCCAGCTTGGAAATGTGGTTTTCCCAGGAAAGATCATGGCAGAAAGTGAGACCCACAAGCTTGAGTGACAGAACTTCTTTGAGAGGATTGTTGAGAAAGTAGATGGGAAGGTTTTCCATTCAGACCTTTCAAATAGACAAAGTGAGAGTGCGAGACTTTTCAGGATTGAAAGACCTGTTCCAAGTGTTTGACCAGCTTGTGATTTTTTTTCCAGGTCCACAGAGAGTGAAGAGAGATAGAACAGCAGAGGGTGGAGTCATCAGCAAAAAGATAGAGGATTTTCCAGCGAGTCAGAGAGATCATTGATGCAGATTATAAAAAGGACAGGGCCCAGAACACTGCCTTGAGGAACTTCAGCTTGGACAGGAAGAGGAGATGAGAGAATTCCATTGAGCGCTACAGGTTGACTGCAACGGGGAGGAAGTCCGCGAGCCATGAGTGGAGATTTCGATGGATACCATAGGAGGAGAGTTTGGTGAGCAGGGTGGTGTGCCAGACCGTATCGAAGGTGCGCCCAGGAGGCGAGCGCCACGCAGTGGCGGTGCGTCAGGTAGGGCCCGTGACAGGTGGCGGCCCCCCTAGGGGGCCCTCCCCCGAAGGGGGCCCTGACCTGGAGAGCATGGTCCGGAGGCTGGTGGACCGGCGCCTGGCGGGATCTGGACCATGGCAGGCGGCCCCGGCGGTGGCACCCGGTGGGCCACGGCAGAGTACACCAATTCAGACATTTAGGGGGGGAAATTTGGAATACCGGAGGCAAGCACCTTACCAGGTGAGGTGCTATAATTGTGCTCGGCTGGGTCACCGTGCATGGGAGTGTAGAGCTCCACGCTGGGACGCTCCCCGACAGCCGATGCCCTCAACTCCGCCCCGTATTGATCGGCCTAGCCGACCTCAGACACTCCCCCGCCAGAGCCCGGGAAACTAGAAGGTGCCGAGCATGCAGGGCAGTGTTCGGCAGTAGGGGATGGAGAAGAGCCCTCATTGATGCAACAGTCTTTCATTGTGGCCAAATTGGAACAGGTAGCCTCACAATTCGATGCAAAATTGCCGGCGTGGGGGCAGACGCCGTTGTGGACACAGGAGCTAGCGCCACGATCATCAGCCCTGTGATCCTTAATTCGAGTGCAGACGGCTGGGATAAAATCCAGCGTCTGGAAAATCATAGCTTGCAGCTGGCTACCGGGGTAACGGCTCCGATCATAGGGCGTGGTTTTGTGACCCTCAAGTTGGGATCGGTAAAGAGAGAGATAGAGGTTTGGGTGGCGGAGGTGTGCGACCCATGCCTAATAGGGTTGGATTTGTTGACTGCCAGCGGTTGTAAAATCGACTTGTGCCGGGGGATCCTGCAAGTGGGAGTGGAAGAGCTACCATTGGAGGGGGTGAGCACGGCCGAGAGGGTGGAGCTAGAGGCTCCTGAGGCCGTGACCATCCCTCCGGGGGCCGAGGCCATAGTCCCGGCCCGATGGTCAGCTCGCCCAACATGGCAGGAGTCCTGCGGCCTGGTCGAACCGGTGGCAGCGCGATCCATACCTGGCTTAATCGTGGGCCGCACCCTTGTAAAAACGGACGGGCCGGTGGTGGCCATCCGAGTAATTAATATTAGTACAGAACCACGCACTATAGTGAGGAGCACGAAGGTAGCTGGCTGCACCCCAGTTAGAGAAGTCGCGTTAGTGAGGGGCGAGAACGTCCAGCCGAGCAGGCCCCAGGGGGAGCCTTCAATAAGTAGTAGGAATTGGCCCGATCCCATTTGCGAGATGGTAAATCGAAGTAGCGTAGAGTTGGGAGGTACCCAGAGGGAGGCCTTACACAAACTCATTGGATCCCATTTGGATCTCTTCTCCTTGTCCCCCGAGGATATTGGACGTACGGGCCTGGTGAAACATCAGATCCACACCGGTGAGGCCCGACCTATTCGTCAGCCCGCCCGACGGCTCCCTTGGAGCAAGAGGGAGGAAGCTGACGAGCAAGTAGAAAAGATGCTCGATGCAGGTGTCATCGAGCCCTCGGGAAGTCCCTGGATGTCACCTGTTGTGCTGGTCAAAAAGAAAGATGGGACCACGCGTTTCTGCGTGGACTATCGCCAGCTAAACAACGTGACACTCAAGGACTCATATCCCCTGCCAAGAATTGATGACACCCTCGATGCCGTTGCGGGCTCAAATTGGTTCTCAACTTTGGACCTCAAGAGTGGGTATTGGCAGGTGGAGATGGATAGGGCAGGGAAGGAGAAAACGGCATTTTCCACAGGAAAGGGGCTGTATCAGTTCACTGTGATGCCGTTTGGTTTGTGGAACGCCCCGCCACCTTTTTTTTTTTTTTTTTTTTTTTTTTTTTTTTTGTATACAAGATCGAGGCGATTAATGGAACATGTACTACGCGACATGCCATGGCAATCATGCCTGGTATACCTGGATGATGTCCTAGTACATGCCAAGACATTCCCCCAGGCTATAGCTAATTTGGACCAGGTGTTTGGGTGCCTCAGACAGGCAGGCTTGAAGCTGAGTCTGGGTAAGTGCACCTTGTTTGCAAGAGAGGTGGCCTATCTCGGTCACGTTATCGGTCGCGCGGGGGTAAAAACAGACCCAGGCAAAATTACAGCAGTAGAGGAGTGGCCCGCACCACGTACCATCAAGGAGGTGCGGGGATTTTTGGGACTCTGCTCCTACTACCGGCGCTTTGTGGCGAAATTTGCGGAGTTGGCCCGTCCCCTCCACCGGCTTACATAGAAGGGGACGCGATTTAATTGGACAAGGGAGTGCCAAGAGGCCTTCCTAAAATTGAAGGGGTGTTTGACATCCGCACCCATTCTAGCTTACCCCACTAGTGACGGGACATTTACCCTGGACACGGATGCAAGCCAGGAAGGATTGGGCGCAGTTTTGTCGCAGACACAGGAGGGCGTGGAGAGAGTGATTGCTTATTATAGTCGGGCCTTGAGTAGGCCCGAACGAAATTATTGCGTCACCCGCAAGGAATTATTGGCTATGACAGGAGGGCGTGGAGATGGGAAATGAACCATGTTGAAATGAACCAACTAGAACTGCCACTTTAAAACTGCTGGCAGTGATGACCGGTTTACTCGCACCCACTTTTGATGCAACCCCACTGTTGATACAACCCCACTTTTGATACAACCCCACTTGTGATACAACCCCACTTTCATTGGACATGCTTTGACACAACCCCCTTGGATACAACCCCGACACACACACACACACACACACACACACACACACACACACACACACACACACACACACACACACACACACACACACACACACACACACACACATCCCCCCCTACCCCCTCCCACACCCCTCCCCCCACACGCACACCCCTCCCCCCACACGCACACCCCTCCACACACACACACACACACCAACCCCCCCCCCCCTCCACATACACAAACACACCCCACCCCCAACACACACACACACACACACACACACACACACACACACACACACACACACACACACACATCCACACCCACACACAAACACACATATCCACACACACACCCCCACACCCCTCCCTCCACACACCCACACATATCCACACAAACGCACATCCCCTTCCACCCCACCCCCTCCCCCACATACACACACACACACACACACACACACACACACACACACACACACACACACACACACACACAAACACACGCACACATCTCTACACCCCCCCCCCCCCAACACACACACAAATCCCCCCACCCCTAACACACACACACACACATGCACACACACAACACACACACATACACACACACATCCCCCCTACCCCCACCCACACCCTCCCCCCAAACACACACACACACACACACACACACACACACACACACACACACACACACACACCACACATCCCCCCTACCCCCACCCACACCCCTCCCCCCAAACACACACACACACACACACACACACACACACCAACCCCCCCCCCCCCCACCTACACACACATATCCCTCCACCCCCACACACACACACACATCCCCCCTACACACACACACATACACCCCACCCCCAACACACACACACACACACACATATCCACACACACACACACAAACACGCGCACACACCTCCCCCCACACGCACACACATATCCAGACAAATGCACAACCCCCTCCCCCCACCCCCCAAGACACATCCCACACACACATCCCCTGACACACACCCCCACACCCACCCACCCCCCCAACACACACACACATCCCCACACACACACACATTCCCCCTACCCCCCACCCACATACACACACATACACACACACAAACACATGCACACGTCCTCCCACCCCCACCCCCAACACACACACACACACACACACACACACACACACACACACACACACACACACACACACACACACACACACACACACACACACACACACACACACACACACACACACACACACATCCCCCCACCCCTAACACACACACATGCACACATCCCCCCCACCCCCAACACACACACACACACACACAAACACACACACATACCCCCCCCCCCCACCCCTAACACACACACAAACACATGCACACATCCCCCCACCCCCCCCAACCCTAACACACATGCACACACACACAAACACCCGCACACCCCTCCCCCCACACGCACACACACCCCCCCCTACACACACACACGCTTATTTTTCAAGATATGCAGGTTGCAAGGTCAGACATATATATGGTGGCGGCCATCTTGGATTTTGACGTGGCGACCCAATTTACGATAGCGTTCTTCCTTATGCCTAGATACACCCACACACCAAATTAGAAGTTGGTGCTTTGCTTATTTTTCAAGATATTCCACTCACAAGGTTCAGACATATATATGGTGGCGGCCATCTTGGATTTTGACGTGGCGACCCAATTTTCGATAGCGTTCTTCCTTGTGCCTAGGTACACCCACACACCAAATTAGACATTGCTACTTCGCTTATTTTTCAGGATATGCAGGTTGCAAGGTCAGACATATATATGGTGGCGGCCATCTTGGATTTTGACGTGGCGACCCAATTTTCGATAGCGTTCTTCCTTGTGCCTAGATACACCCACACACCAAATTAGAAGTTGCTACTTTGCTTATTTTTCAAGATATGCAGGTTGCAAGGTTCAGACATACATGGTGGCGGCCATCTTGGATTTTGCAGTGGCGACCCAATTTTCAATAGCTGGCGCATGCGCAGATGGGTTGCACTGCGATGCCACTGAAAAGCGACTGAGAAAACCGCGCATGCGCAGATCGCGGACATGATTCATTTCGATTTCTATCTTTATTTAATTTCCGAAAAGACGTCTGCATTCGAAAATCGCGTGATGACATCACGACGTAAATGCATTTCTTCATATAACCTCAGATCGGCTGGATGGATTTTGACGAAATAAACGGCATCGTGTAGGGCATTTATTTGCGCAAATTTCAAGACCAATTACGACCATGACAGCCATTTCCTTCTCGCACAGCACCAAACATTCTAATGCGTCAATCCCGCCAACCCTGCGCATGCGCAGGTGGTGCAACAAAGCACTTAAACGCTGAAAAAATCGCGCATGCGCAAATGGTAGCGCTGGAGCGCAAGGTCACGTGTGGACGCGTACGTAATATGTGGATGGATGTTTGCACATGCGCAAATGCGCCACTGTATTTTCGTGTATTACGTACGCGCTTTGATGGGCTTACTTACAGTGAAATACGATCGAGTTAAAAAGTCAGAATTTGAGCAAATCTGTTTCATTCGTTTGTTAATATGCCTCATCTATTGACAAATCTGCAATTATAATTTTTTTTGAAGTTCAAATGACCGCGGGAGATCGCGTTATCGTGAGCACGTTCTGGAAAGACAAAATGGTGTGTTTCTTCTTCTTTCAACAATAAAGACTTATAGCTTCGCGAACGTACATCTCCGCCGTTGCGGAGAAAAATGGTTTTTTGTGTTTTTTCACGGAAAACAAGATGGCGGCCGAACCATGTGACGTATGACTTCGAAATTTTTTGCAATCTGAGTTTTTTTTAACTAAGCATCTGGGGAAAAAATCTCATTTTCGGGGGGAGAAAAATTGTGTTTGACGAATTCTAACCTCTTAACGTTAGCATTTTTTATATACTCAATACACATGTTTTTTGTTCCCATTGCAGAGTTCTTTAGAATGAGCCATTCCTCAAATTTTTCCATTGAGCCGTTTCGGAGATACAGAGGGGCAAAGTTGAAGGTGTTTTACAAGTTGGCGCCCATACCACGTGACCTATGACATCATCATTAGCATAAAAAAATTCTACGAGCTTAGCCGATCATTTGATGAAAATTTCCTGTCAATCCGACCAGCGGTTGCTGAGAAACTTAATTATGAATTTTTCGGAGGTGCAAAATAGGGCGGAAGAATAATAATAATAAGAAAAACTCTAGCAGTAATAATAGGTTACTCTCCATTTATGGAGAGTAAATGATGTAATGGTAAATGATAGTAAATGGTAAAAAAGGTGGTAAATGGTAAATGGTATGGTAATGGTAAAATGGTAAAATGGTAAATGGTAAATGGTAAATTTATGGTAAATGGAAAATATGTCATGGTAAATGTAATGTATGTAATGTATGTAATGTATGTGATGTATGTAAATGTATGTAAATGTATGTAATGGTAAATGGTAAATGGTAAATAAAAAAAAATGGTAAAATGGTAAAAATGATGGTAAAAAAGGTAAATGATGCCATGAACCATTTCCACCCGTACCTGTACGGGCGGAAATTTTTGGTTCGAAATGACCATTCCTCCTTGCAATGGCTCCTTCGGTTCAAGGAACCGGAGGGCCAAATTGCAAGGTGGTTGGAAAAGTTGCAGCAGTACGATTTTAATGTGACCCATAGGGCTGGGAAGGCCTATGGTAATGCGGACGCACTCTCTCGGCGTCCTTGTCTGGGGGAAAACTGCAAATTTTGTGCGAGACACGAGGAGAGGGAGCAATTGGGCGATTCTGCCCCGATCCTCGTCGTCCGTGCAACCCGGGTGAAAGGGCCAATTTTGCCACTAACCGCAGATGAAGAATTCGGAACTTTGGCGTGGAGCACGGCCCAGCAGGAGGATCCCATCCTGGGACCGGTGTACAAATGGGTCAGATTGGGGCAGAGACCTAAGGGGGAAGAGGTCAACCCCCTCGGGGCACAAACAAAGGCGTATTGGGCTCAGTGGCAGACCCTGGAGTTGAAAGGCAACATCTTGTATCGCAAGTGGGTGGAGGTTCCCTCTGATAGAACTTCCTGGCTGGTGATAGTCCCTGACAAATTTAAGAACGTCATATTACAACAAGTGCATGGTACCCACTCCGGCGGCCATTTGGGCAGGACAAAGACAACATCTCGGGCCCGCCGGAGGTTCTATTGGGTGAATATGGGGCGCGACATACAGGACTGGTGTCGGAGATGCGACGCCTGTTCTGCCAAAAAGGGACCAGCACGGAGGATGAGGGCCCCCCTTCAATTACACCAGGTGGGGGCCCCCCTTGAGCGGGTGGCTATGGATATTCTCGGACCACTGCCCCGCACCCGCCAAGGTAATAAGTACATCCTCGTTGTAATGGATTATTTCACCAAGTGGCCGGAGGCCTACGCCTTCCCCAACCAAGAAGCCGGGGTGGTAGCGCAGGCCTTCGTGGAAGGATTTGTATGTTGACATGGGATTCCACAGGAGCTGCACACTGATCAGGGACGAAATTTTGAAAGCCAATTGCTAAAAGATGTGTGCAGACTCCTGTCAATTCGGAAAACATCGACCACGCCCTTGCGGCCACAATCTGACGGGATGGTGGAAAGATTCAACAGAACATAGATTCAACAGAACATTGATACAACAACTAGCATTGTTCACCACCACCCGTCAGGATGACTGGGACGAACATCTCCCGTACTTGTTGATGGCCTACCGAACCAGCCAGCACGGGGCCACCGCATGCAGTCCAGCATTGCTTATGTATGGGCGGGAGTTGCGGGCTCCCGCCGACTTGCTATGCGGTCCCGTGCCAGACACCACAGATACACCGCCGAGGGAGGGTTACGCACGTCACCTGGAGGAAGGCATGGAGCGGGTCCATGCCTTCGCCCGCCGCCAGCTCCATCTGGCGGGGGCCAAGATGAAGCGCAGGTACGACCACCAGAGTCCGGGGTGCCAATACGCTCCGGGGATGAAGATTTGGTTCTTTAATCCCCGGAGGCGGAAGGGTAGGTGCCCAAAACTCACCTCCCCCTGGCAAGGCCCGGGAGTCGTCCTGTCGCAAGTCTGTGCCGTGGTCGTAAAGATCAAAATGGGGCCACGAGCCCTCCCTCGGATCGTCAATGCCGACCGGATAAGACCTTACGCCGGCGAGCAGGCGCCCTCGTGGATTGCCTCGGCTCTAGATGCCGAGGCAGGACCCAGTACCTCTTGCGAAGGGGGCTCGTAGTGTCAGAGGACTGGGGGGTGATACGGGAGATGCCCGATGTGGAGGAATGGCAACTCTGCCATCCCTCACATACCGGGCACATGAGCTATAGTTTATGGGGTTTGGCAGTGTAAGCTCGCCGAGGGAGGGTTTGGATAATGGATTAGGGATCTAGAGAAATGACAATAGGTAACGGTAGGGTTAAGTAGCGACATGATACCTGTAGTAGGGGACGTAGGTAGATTAGTTGGATGATAATGACGAGGGAGCGCAATAATATAAGGGGCAACTGGGAAGCGCGAGTTTTAGAAGGGCACCAGGTGGATCAGATGGTGCCGTGTGTGTGAGAATCTTTGTGTTGAGCAAATGAGGCAATGCTCGTGAATGGTGCCGTGTGTGTGAAGGAGGTGATGGAGCAGCGTATTGTGAAAAGTGTGAGGTGATTGTGAGTTGTATTGAATGAAGAAGCCTGGGAGGAAAGGAGGGTGCAAGAGCCACCAGGTGTGTGTGAGCACAGGTGTGCAAGTGAACAGGTGTATGGAGAATGGTTGTGTGAAATAGCTAGTATGGAATGGAGTATGGAATGGATGGTGTGGAGTGAGTAGTGTGGAAAACGTGGAGTGGAGTGGTTGGTGCGAAGGGAGTGGATGGGGAAGATGGACCCCTATCACAAATATCCGGGGAGGGTAGTTTAAGAGTAAGTAGAGGGTATAGGTAAATTGTGGTGGATATTGGCATCTGTGGTGCGTGTGGTAGAATGGTGTTTGGATGGATGCATTAGTGACGTGGAAATGGCTGGGCGTGTGGCCTGTTAGTGTGTATGGTTAAATGGGCACTCCGCCACTGTGAGGATGTCGGCCAGGTGAGGCTGCAGGTGGGCTCTGGGAGACAGTAGAGTTGTTCAGTGGGGCCCGAGGATCCGGAGGATGGACCTGGGTAGCCCAGTGCCAGAGAGGGCACCGAGGGGGTAAGTGCCAGAGAGGGCCTTCCCCAGTTAGATAGGTTAGGTTAAGGAGCAGGTAAACTCGGAGGCAACTGCAGTGGCGGAGGTGTGCAGGTGAGTAGACCTGCTAGGGGAGCCACACGACTTAGCCCCAAAATTGTGTGAAGGCACAGGGAGTTGAATCGGGGGAGTGAGACCCCAAATTGGTGAGCACCACAGTTTGGTCAATGGGAGCTTGGTTTTTAGAACCGCATAGAGTAAGATGGCCAATGGTTTGGCAGGGAAAGACCCCGGGTTGTGTAAAGTGTGTTGATGTCATTTAGAAAGTAGTTAGGATTAAAAATCTCCTCGCACCATCTGCATCCACTCACCTGAGGTGACGACAGTGCTCCACGCCATGCCATGGTTTGTTTATCTTTTTGTGCAAATGTTTTGGAGTGTAAGACACATCATGACGTGGGTGAGACATTGTACTTGGTATTCCATCTCTTCCTCCTTAAGAGGGATTGATGATGAATTTGGTGATGGCAAATTTGGTTTCAGAGGGATTGGTAATGAATTTGGATTAGCGGAGATATGAGGAAGACCAGACGATAGAGACGAATTTGTAAATTGTTGTGTAAATACGGGGTAAGGGGCGAGGGTAGAGTAGGTGATGGGGGGGGGGGGGTGTGGGGGGGGGACGTGCGTTAGGGACGGGCTTTCTCCACTCGATCTCCAGCACCTCACCTCTGCATTGCCTTTATTGATGTGTACCCTTGCGCCCTTACCCATCGCTGACTCTGCTTTGTCTCCCTCCCCACCCATGGACCGTGCTCTCTGGGCACTGAGGGAGAGCATGCGGGAGCTGCATCTGTGTGCCCGAGCCGCCGCTGCCAGCTGCCTGAATCGATGCACCACCTTATGGACCACACGTTTGTGGCTAAGCACCACACCCCTATGGACCACGGTACTGTAGCCGAGCACCACTGATGGACCCCACGTTTTGGGGCCTGACCCCTCTGCTGGGACCGGCCAGGTTGGCCAGAAAAAGATCTTGCTTGCGGACTACGGAGAGGTGGCCCCTTTTGCCCTACAGGTGGACCACCCATAGTTGGCCCCTGTGGGCCCCAAATAAAAAATGGACACGTTTTGTGCTTTTTATTGTTATTATTGCAAATAGGCAGCAAGCCACCAAGAACGACAGCATCTGGAAGAAACATCGGCCAGCAGAGCAGTAGCTGACAAGAGAGAAGACCATCAGTTTGTTTTATTGTGTGTGCAATGTAGCACTGGATGGTGCTTGATGGTGCTTATTGGTGCTTTGGTGCTTGCATGCTCGGGGATGCATGGCAATATCAATTCTGCATCCGCGGGCATGTAGAGATGGTGTATCGATGCAGTGCATGCTTTTCCTCCCTCCCACAGGGTTGTTTTTGTTTCCCCAAAACAAATGACAGGTCCTGGGTTGCGTTTTGTAAATAGTCAAAATAATGTCACTTGTAAATAACATGCCCCCCACCGTACATGTATAGTTTGCGAATTAATTCCGCAATTCGGTTAATTGTGGGTGCGAATCTGTTAGGCAGGATGCAACGTAGCAGGCGGGACATACTTAATTGTGTTTTAAAACTGTCGCACTCAAAGGCAAGGTTAATAGTAGAGGGGTATTACACCTGCGTGTCACATAAAGTTAAAGTTTTTTTTTGGCCCGAGACATGCTGTGAGGAATGAGGGTGCTGTGTTACGGTTTTTAGAACCTTCACATGTAAATTTTGTAGTAAATTCCCTTATAAATGACCCCTGTGTACATTTCCCCTTAATTGGCTGTTAATTAAAGATTGCACCTTAGTTAGTCCACGAGCCACACGTAGCGAACCATAGGACCTCTCAATAGTTATGTCATTAGTATGTGTTCCAGGTAAGGCTGTGTTTCCAAAAGTCGACTACGTTGCATCAATCAAATAAGATAGTTCCCCGTTCAATTTTCCCCAATCGTATCCCGCTCTTCAAGTGCAGTAGCGGTAAGGCAGCGTTCGCTGCCAGTACCAGTTGGGCTGTTTTCTTCGCCCCAAAACTCCATTGCCCACGAGGCCAGGATCGGAGAAGAAGGGGGGGGGGGGGGAGCCGCCAGAGCACGGGCGTGGCACCACCTCGTCATCAAAGGTGGAGCCAGAGAGCCCTTAACGACCAACCAGGGCTCGGTGGGCATGGCTTGATAGGGCGTGGCAAGAAACATCTAGAGAGTTCGAGAGGGTTCCAAGGGTGTGGCAAGAAACGTCTGGTAGGTTCGAGAGGGTTGCAAGGGCATGGATATAAAACCCTTGGCACGAGGCCCACACCAGAGAGACGCGGGAGGAGATTCAAGAACCAGAATAAGTGTTGGAGACGCATGAGAAAGGAGCGCTGGAGAGAGACGTGCTGACGATCGGGTTCCTGCTGAACAAAGAGCGAGGGCGTGCACGAGGGCAAACAACGGCGTGCCGCGATTCCCGAACCTCCCTGCCCACCAGTTCTGTGGACCGTCTGCCCTTCTCATCCTTCCCGCCATTCCTGCCTGAAAACCCCATTAGTGTACGTGAGTTTGTTCTGTTTGTCTTGTCCCTGGGTTTCGATCACTCGATCTCCATCACCCCCACCGGCATTCGACTGCTTTGGCCAGCCATGGTACGAATATAATTTGGATTTAACAACTAAATTTCGTTCGCTCGTAATTTTGAGTGCATGAAGTGTACTCCAGGTCCAATCCCACTCCTGACACCAAATATTGCGGTTTTGCGAAGCCCGTTCCCTTACCAAGGGGAGATTAAGCCCCTTGTTCTCCTTGGGTCTTCGAACAGCGAGACTGAGTCGCCACTTTCGGTCAGACGTGGGAAAGGGTCTGGGGACAATTTTCGCACGTACCTAAGTACCCACGCCGTGGCAGCAGCTACATTAACCAGTGTGGCAGCTACATTCAAATGTAAGGTGTGCACAGAGGGAGCTGCAGATGGAGGAAATGTTGAGTTGGATCTTGGAGACGGCGTGAAGCTGGAAGGTGTGAAAACATTTTGCTACCTCGGAGACATGCTGAATGGAGAAGGTGGATCAGACTCGGCAACAGTTGCTCGAGTGAGATGTGCATGGAAGAAGTTTCGGGAATGGAGTGGCGTGCTGATGATGAGGGGAATGTCGTTGAAGCTGAAGGGAAAGGTGTATGCTGCATGTGTGAGAAGTGTTATGATTTATGGGAGCGAGACATGGGTAATGAACGTAGAGCAGCAACGAAGGTTGGAAAGGGTGGAAATGCGAATGGTTCGACGGATGTGCGGAGTATCGTTGAGAGAGAGGAAGACAAATGATGAATTGCGAAAGATGATGGGAATAGAGCCTGTGATTGATGCTGTGAAGAGGAACAGGTTGAGATGGTTTGGTCATGTGTTGAGGAAGGATGAAAGTGACTGGTTGAGAAGAGTGATGGAAATGAATGTAGAAGGAAGTAGAAGACGGGGAAGACCGAGAAAGACTTGGCTAAAGATGGTGGAAGAAGAAATGCGGGCAAGGGGGTTAACAAGGAGAGATGCAGAAAATAGGGCAAAATGGAGAAGATTGTCATGGGGACCGCAAGGCTAACCCCCGCTCTAGCAGGGAAAATGGCCTTTTAAAATGCATGTTGTTGTTGTTGTTGAAGAGACGGGAGAAGCGGGAAATAAATCGCGGGAGAAAGAAATGGCATCCGCACAAAGTCTGCATTTGCACCGTGATGCCGTGCTGACTAAGGAAATTAAAAGTTTGCAGGTGCTGCCGGGGAAGGAGGACCCAGGGGTGAGTGGAAAACATGGCGCGAATGTGTTTGGCGCGAACGGGTTTTTGGCACGCTTGGGGCAGAGGCGAGACCCGGGCGTTCGCGGAAGGTCCATTGTGCGGTGTACGAGGGCGACTGGCACAAAGTGTGAGAGAGAGAGAGTGTGCGCCAGGGCATGCGATGATTGAGTGTGCGAAGGAGGAGTGCACACCCGAGAGTGTGGAAAAAGAGTGTGCGGTGACGGAGAGTGTAACGGAAAAGTGTGCACCGGAGTGTGCCGGAGAAGAGTGTTACGGAGTGTGTAATGGGAGAGTGTGTTACAGAGTGTGTGCAGGAGTGCACACCGGAGCATGTTGCAGAGTGTGTGCAGGAGTGCACACCCGGGGGTGTTACGGAGTGTGTAACGAGAGTGCGCACCTGGGGGTGTGGAAAAAGAGTGTGCGATGACCGAGTGTGTTACAGAGTGTGAAGGAGAATGCACACCGGACTGTGTGTGGGAAGTGTGTAACGGATTGTGTGGAAGGTACGAGTGTGCCTGGGTGGTGTGCACATGAGTGTGTAAGAGAAGGGTGTGCACAAGAGTGTGCAGTAACGGGATGTGTGAGAGGCGCGGCGACGCCTGGGTGTGCAAGTGCGGAGTGGGTCGCGAGTGGTGAGAACGCGGCTCAGGCATCGACACCGACCGGGGTAGCGTTTAGCGGGACGGATAGCAGACGCGAGCCCCCGGTGAGTTGTGTGCAGCAGGGACCGGCGGGGATGGGTGCCGTGTCGGTTTCACAAGGGCCGGCATGCACGATTCGTGCCGGCCCCCGCACTGTATGATTGGTGCGGTGCCGTGGCGGGAAAGGCAATCGGCGAGGTTCAAGGGGAGGTAGGAGATTTCGGAGCCGCGCACCTTGGCGGGTGCGGTGCTCCGACCGGGGCCGGTTGGATCATCGTGCGTGGGACCGCGAGGCCCCGCGCAGGGATGGAGCCCTGCACCTCGGCCCATCAATACCTCACCCTTTGGATCGTAAATGCCGGACGGACACCCCATACAGGCGACCAACCACCAGCATGGATCGCTCGGCCTGTCGAGGCCGAGCCATGACAAAGAACATCCACATGGAGAGGCTTGAGTGTAGTGGACTGATGAGAGTAGTGTACCCTACGTGGAGGAATGGTGGTGGCACCATTCCTCACATGGCCAGGGCCCATGAGCATTAGTTTCAGGGGATGGCAGTGATAGGCACATGGAGGTGCCAGCGATGGTTACCTCCAATGGTGCACCGAAGACGGGGATGATCCTCGTGTTACGTGGAAGATGGTTACCTCGTGCTCCCTGATCCGAGGGAGGGCTAGGAAAATGGTAGGGAATTAGCAGACTGCAGAGACAAGATTTAAGTAGTGACACTGTACACTAGCGGGGACGTAGAGAGATTAGCTGGATGATAAAGAAAAAGGGAGTGCATCGATTTAAGGGGACGACCGGGAAGCACGAGTTTTAGGGGAAAACCAGTCAGATAGATGATGTTGTGTGTGTGGAAAATAAAAGGAATTGTGTTGAGGTGTATGAAAAGTGGTGTGTGAGCACAAAAGGTGTGCGAGGAAAATGGTGTGCAAAATAAATGGTGTGTGAGAATATTTGGTGTGGAATGCTTGGTGTGGAATAAAAGGTGTGGAATGCATGGTGCGAAGGAGTGAATGGGGGGAGATGGAACCCATTCACGGACGCCCGGGGTGGGTAGTGTTAAGCCAGGTCGAGGGTATCGGCAAAATTTGTGAGGACATTGACACCTCTGATGCAGGTAGTAGAACGAAGTGTTTTGTTGGGTGCATGAGTATGTGGAATGGCTGGGTGTGTGGCTTAATTGGTGCGTATGGTTATTGGGGCACTCCGCCACTGGTAGTTTGTCGGCCAGGTGAGGCCGCAGGTAGGCTCTGGGAGCCGGTTAGGTTAGTTGTGAGTGGGGCCCGAGGATCCCAGGAGAGGACCCGGGTTGTCCGATGCCAAGGTGGGTACAGAGGGGGTAAGAGCCAGGAAGGGCCTTCCGCAGTTAGGGTAGTTGTGAGTTGTTGAGTGGGGCCCGAGGATCCAAGGGAAGGACCCGGGTTGTCCAATGCCAAGGTGGGCATCAAGGGGTAAAGTGCCAGGAGGGGCCTTCCCCGGTTAGGTAGTCGCAGGAGCAGGTAAGCTCTGGTGGCGACTTCAGTGGCGGAGGTGCGCAGGTAGGTAGACCTGCTAGTGGAACCACACGACCCAGCCCCGAAATTGTGGCGAGGGCACAGAGAGAAAATTTGCGGGAGTGAGACCCAAATTTCAGGGGCACCGCAGAGTGGGAAATGGGAATTCGGGTTCTTAGAACCACATAGTTTAAAGATGGCCGATTGGCAGGGTACGACCCCGGGTAGGTTAAAAGTAAATGTCAGTGGAGTAGTTAGGAAGAGAAATCCCTTCGCACCATCTACAGCCAGTCACCAAGGAGGACGAAGCTCCACACCGAGGCTCTGTGAACCGTTTGAGTTGCAAAGATGCACCATGACGTAATGTGACATTGTGTTTGTTCCGTTCCTTCCTTCCTGGGAGGGATTGGGAGACGAATTCGAAATTAGAGGGGGATATGGGAGACAAGACGTAGAGACGGATTGTAAATACAAGGGGGGCTAGGGTAGTGTAAGCCGACGGTAGGGAGTTCGGACGGATCGGGACGAGCCTGCTCTGCGCGCTCTTCCGCATCCCTCGCACTGCATTACCTTGTTTTCTGTGTGCCATTGCGTCTTTTCCGCTTTGCTTGTTGTGCCTTGTCTCTTCCCCCATCCCAGGACCATTTTGGAGGTGGAACTGTGCAGCACCATCGACCTGTGCAGCATCCTGCTGCACCTTGCTACGTCTGTGCAGCCGAACTGCGCAGCACTTTGCTGCCGTATGCTTTTGCTGTAACGTTGCTGCAGCTGTGCAGCACTTTGCTGCCACAAACCCTTTGCTGCACCTTACACACTATGGACAACAAGCTTTGTGGCCTTACAGCTCTGCTGTGCAGCACCTTGCTGCAGCATCACCTTGCATCTTCGGACCACTTGTTTTGAGTGGCGTTAATGCCACGCAGTTGGACCACATGGTTGGACCAGGCCCTGCCTGGCAAAGAAATAAAATAAAAGCATTTTTATAATGGTGTGCTCGGGATGAGAAGATGTGTAAGTTTAGATAGCCCTGAAGATTAAAAATTGCCTGTATGCCGGTCCGGGGGCTAGCCGGTTTAATATATGCACACAGAAGAAGCAAGAAGCAAGATGCAAGAAGCGAGCAGCAAGTGTTATGATTTATGAGTGTGTTGTGTTTTTGCTGTGCTTTCTCTCCCCTCCAATCCTCTCTTCCAAAAACGACAGGTCCTGGGTCATAGAATTGTAAATAAATTAAGTTTTGTGCTTGTAAATATAAAAATGCTGCCCACCGGCTACGTGTTTAGTTTGAAAAATTCCGGAATTTCGGTTAGTTGTGGGCGCAAATCTGATAAGTGGCTACTCAACGCAATAGGAGGGACATATCCAGTATTTTAAAACTGTCCCATACACGGGTTAGAGTAAATGTTAGGGGGAACCACACCTATAAGTCACATGTAAAAGTAAAAGTTAATTTTGCATGTCATTCTCTAACCGGTCGTTTCATTTGTTGGTTTCGACTCGGGGACGAGTCTGACGAGGGAGGGGTGTAGTGTTGCAGTTTTGTGTTTTTACAATAAAGGTTAATTTCCCCTCATAGTTTAGTTACACGACAACACGTAGCCTCGTTTAAGCTCAGTTATTTCATAGTAAATGTAAGCGTAGACCTTTCCTATGTTTAGCTCTGCGTTGAGTAGGACAATGAGAGTTAGGTCCTTTATGGTGCTTATGATGCCTCGATGCTTTGGGTTTTGGCGCAAAATACCACGAGGCCGACCTGAACAAGTCGATCAAGGCCGAAGGAAGGCGGGGCAGGAGGAGTGGGAGTGACCGGTAAGCACGATCCGCCAATCAGGGCTCGAGGGGAGTGACTTACCACTGCGGCAAAAGGCGGGGTTTGGAACATTCGATGCGGGCTAGGGCGGGGGCAATATAACCCTGTGCCCGGAGCCCCCACCTCAGTTATGAGGGGAGACGCGCCACGTTATGAGAAGGGAGGCAGACGAGTTATGAGAAGGGAGGCAGACAAGTTATGAGAAGGGAGGCAGACGGGTTATGAGAAGGGATGGGCTGTATTCGGTCCTCTGTTGAGTTACGAGTTATGAGTGGAGTTGAGCTGGAGTCAGATCCCCGAGGAGTGCAGACGAGTTGCGCCGTGTCAGTTACGAGAGTGAAAGCGTGCAGTTGTATTAATCGCGCTGTGAAAGACAGCCGTGCTGGGCCACAGACGCGTGTATTTTCCCGCCTGCCTGCCTTTGCTGAGATACGCGCCGCGAGGATTTTCCCGCCTGCCTGCCTGTCTTCGCCGGGGATACGTGCTGTGACCGCCAGAGGGCCACGCCGGGTGAGGTGTTCCTGGACGACCAAAGCCGGCACGTTCGGCGCATGAATATTCTTCTTTCATCTCCCTGTGTGTTTAAGTGGGCCCATTGTTTGGAGAATAAGTAAGGCTGTTTACGACTGCCCTGTGTCTCTGCTTCTTCTACCATTGTACATTGTGTAAATAACAATTAAATCTGTTATTCCTTTGATTCGACGGCTTTTTTCTCTCCATCATTGACTTAGCATGGTACGAATTATATCGCTCTGATCTGGTTCCAATAGCAAGGTAATAGCACGGACCATGTAGTACGCCATCCGCTAGGGTGTACTCAATTACGCGTGGTTCGTGCGAGACTCGATCCCCGCTTCCGTGGCGGCGTGGGTACTTAGGTACGTGCGAAAATAATTGTCCCCAGACCCTTTCCCACGTCTGACCGAAAGTGGCGACTCAGTCTCGCGGTTCGAAGACCCAAGGAGAACAAGAGGCTTAATCTCCCCTTGGTAAGGGAACGGGCTTCGCAAAACCGCAACAATATATATATATATATATATATATATATATATATATATATATATATATATATACAGTGGAACCTTGACTTACGAGTGCCCCAACTTACGAGTTTTTCAAGATACGAGCCGTCGCTCGGGCGGTTTATTGCTTTGAGATGCGAGCCGAGATCCGAGTTACGAGCTTTCGCCACCCGGTCACGTGGTTATCTTGCCGTGCACGTACAGTACGTATCTCTGTCGTATAGCGCTGCATTTTTTTTCTTCGCATTTTGGTTATTTCGAGTTCACGCCGCCAGGTGGGTTCTGGTCACGTGGTTATCTTGCCGTGCACGTACAGTACGTATCTCTGTCGTATAGCGCTGCATTTTTTTTTTCGCATTTTGGTTATTTCGAGTTCACGCCGCCAGGTGGGTTCTGGTCACGTGGTTATCTTGCCGTGCACGTACAGTACGTATCTCTGTCGTATAGCGCTGCATTTTTTTTTTCGCATTTTGGTTATTTCGAGTTCACGCCGCCAGGTGGGTTCTGGTCACGTGGTTATCTTGCCGTGCAAGTACAGTACGTATCTCTGTCGTACAGCGCTGCATTTTTATTTTTCGCATTTTGGTTATTTCGGAAAATTTCTTAGTTTTAACCATGGGGCCTAAGAAAGTGAGTGGCAAGTGCAGTGCTGAGAAGAAGAAGAGGATGATGTGCTTGGATATAAAACACGCAATCGTCGAAAAACATGAGCGAGGTGTCGAGGAGGACGTATATAACGGCAGAGGAGAAGAGCATGCCAGGCCACAACTTGTTCAGAATGCCGGCGATAGCTCGCCTTCTCTTTGTGGAAAACACGGTGAGATCCTTAACATCCAACAACTAATGGGACGCAAACGGGGCGCCCAGTTTAGCGGTACACACATTGATGAATCACCCTGTCTGTGATTCACCCATGACAGGTTATAGCTGGGTCGGGATTCAAACCCAGGCTGGACAGTTTAGACTTTAGAGTCAAGTGTGCGTACCTCCAGTCCAGGCCATCCTGCCAACTTGTATGCTGCATACAGGTGAAATAAAAGCGCGAGATATTTTTATATATACTGTATATTTAAAAAAAAATTGGTGTGGTTTTTGGCGGGCTGGAACGGATTAATAGCATTTCAATGCATTTCAATGGGGAAATTTGATTTGAGATACGAGCAATTTGAGTTACGAGCTCGGTCACGGAACGAATTAAACTCGTAAGTCAAGGTTCCACTGTATATATATATATATATATATATATATATATATATATATATATATATATATATATATATATATTGTTGCGGATCTCGAGCCCGTCGACGTACAGAGGTAGGTTAAACCCTTTTCCCCCTCGGGCCTTCGAGTCCACGAGGCCGCGACCCACTTTACACTCGTGGGGCGGATTGCGGAGCAATTCCAGCCGCCACCCCCGTAGCGAGCGTGCGGAAGGGTATCCGGTTGAATCCCCAAGTACCTTCTATACACACGCTGCCACGAGAACGGGGACTGGACCTCGCACGGGTCAAGCTAGTCTGATACGCCTGAGCGGTTTGCGTGTCACGTGACTCGTGCCGTTAATTCTTATTGAACCCGATTGAGCAGTTTTATTCGTACAGTGCGAAGCCAATGGTGGGAAATGACGTTAACGGCCAAATGGATGCGAAAGAACACAGGTTTATTATAATGTACAAATGGTCAGGGCAAAGCGACACAGAGCAGAATCTTATCGTCCTTAATTAATCCCCAGACAAGGGCCCACTCACACACGTGGGGAAAAGGATGAAGAAGGACGACACGCTCCAAGCGCGGTCGTTGGCGCCGTTCGCCCCGGTCAGCTCGTTCGGCGTGCCCCTGGGATGTTCGCGGCATGTGCAGGGAGCTCACGCAAGGAGATCGTTGGCGTCTGTGGCCCCGGGAGAGATCGTCCTCGCAAGCGCTATTAACAGGCAGCAGAGCGCAGGACAGGGAGAGTTCGTGCACAGAGAGCCTCGATCACAGAGAGAGTTCCAACCACACCTCTTCGTTCGGGGGGCCCGGGGCAGGGTTTCATAGCCCCTCCTCAGAGTCCCATTAGAATGTTCCATGCCCCTCCCTTGGCTGCCGTTGTTAGCCACTCCCCTGAGCTTCCATTGGCTGCTTGCCGCTCACTCCCCTTCAGCTCCTCCCTCGGGCCTCTCAGACTTGTTCTGGGCGAAGCACATGGCATTCCAGCCCAAGGAACAACGAAGCCTGCACTTACTCGCCTGCTCCAACGCATACTAACACAGGAAAGGAGACTATGCTTACATTTAATAGGAAATAACTGAACTAAGCGAGGCCACATGTTGTGGTGCAACTAACTAAGAGGGGGGGTTACCTTTATTCCCAAAACTGCAACAATATATATATATATATATATATATATATATATATATATATATATATATATATATATATATATATATATATATATATATATATATATATATATATATATATATATATATATATATATATATATATATATATATATATACAGTGAAACCTTGACTTACGAGTTTAATTCGTTCTGTGACCGAGCTCGTAACTCAATTTGCTTGTTTCTCAAATTAAATTTCCCCATTAAAATGCATTGAAATGCTATTAATCCGTTCCAGCCCGCCAAAAACCATACCAATTTTTTTTTAAATATGCAGTATATATAAAAATATCTCGCACTTTATATTTCACCTGTATGCAGCATACAAGTTGGCAGGATGGCCTGGACTGGAGGTACGCACACTTGACTCTAAACTGTCCAGCCTGGGTTTGAATCCAGACCCAGCTATAACCTGTCATGTCGGTGTTTCACAGGCAGGGTGAATCATCAATGTGTGTACCGCTAAACTGGGCGCCCCGTTTGCGTCCCATTAGTTGTTCGATGTTAAGGATCTCACCGTGTCTTCCACAAAGAGAAGGCGAGCTATCGCCGGCACTCTGAACAAGTTGTGGCCTGGCATGCTCTTCTCCTCTGCCGTTATATACGTCCTCCTCGGCATCTTTTTCCAGAAGAGCCCTGTCTCGTCACAGTTGAAGATTTGCTGGGGGATGTATCGTTCGGCTTCTATCAGTTCGGCAAAAGTTATAATAAAATCTTCAGCTGCCTTCACATCTGCCTCACCAAGTCGACAACACGCACACCTCGCTCATGTTTTTCGACGATTGCGTGTTTTATATCCAAGCACATCATCCTCTTCTTCTTCTCAGTACTGCCCTTGGCACTCAATTACTTAGGACCCATGGTTAAAACTAAGAAATTTTCCAAAATAACCAAAATGCGAAAACAAAGCAGCAGCTATATACGGCAGATATGCTTGCACGGCAAGATAACCACGTGACCGGAACCCACCTGGTGGCGGGTGGCGTAAGCTCGTAACTCAGATCTCGGCTCGCATCTCAAAGCAATAAACCGCCCGAGCGACGGCTCGTATCTCGGAAAACTCGTAAGTTGGTTGCACTCGTAAGTCAAGGTTTCACTGTATATATATATATATACAGATATATATATATATATATATATATATATATATATATATATATATATATATATATATATATATATATATATATGTACGATTTGTATGATTTGGATTTGTGGAGATTTGTGGAGATTTGAATCAACGTGGTGGCTGAAACATCTTTGTAGGGAGAGGGATAAGTGGTTATGTTTACTTCCTGAGAGTGGTTTCATTGAAATCCGATGTCAAGTTAACAAAGGATTCCTGGTGGATCCTGCTCCGTGCAGGGATAACCAACGTCACGCGTTGCCATTTGCAGTTTTGAAATGTGTGTCCCATGTACCCATAAAAAAAAATTGGATCACAAACATTCCCGGGAGTTACCCGAATCCACCGTAGTTAGATTTATTGAAATCCGTTAATCCCTTCTCAAGTTATAGCATGACAAACAAACAGACAGACAGACAGCCAGACAGACAGACAGACATACATTATCATAACCTTCGTCCACCTTCTGTGGCAGAGATAACAATAACACAGCCATCACAACAACCATGATAACAACAAAAAACCTTGATCACAACAACCATAACAACAACAACAACTATGTGTTATAAAAGAAACATTGTCACGCGTTTCGCTTCATTTCACGCCACATTGAGATTCATAGATGGACATGCAACAGGTTTGTGAAGTACAGCATGCTGCCTTTTGATTAAACTAGGGCATGCCCGTACTATATATATATCTAAAATTATATCCCCCCCCTCTATTTACATGAAATGGTTTGGTCCATTCGCAAAGCCAAAGCGAACGGCTTGCGAGTACGGTGACAATCCCCCCCTCTATTTACATGAAATGGTTTGGTCCAAAGCGAACGGCTTGCGAGTACGGTGACAATCCCCCCCCCCTCTATTTACATGCAATGGTTTGGTCCAAAGCGAACGGCTTGCGGAGTTTGGTAAAGAAATCGCCATAGCTCGGTAACTACTTCTCCGATTAATATGAAACCTTGAAAAGGCACATCCTCGGGTCCCCAGCAATATACCTGGCAAGTTTCAAGTATATCGGACCGGTAGTTGTCGAGAAACAGCGGTCGCATACACACACACAGACACACACACACACAGAGATTACTGGAATTATAGATAGATGAATCGGCGAAGTGACGGGTGGGCACACCTTGTTTTCCTAAGATGGTTACATTTCCATTATGCACAGCTGTAGTTTTCATTGGAATATTAACTCCATTTGATAATTATCATTTTGCAATACTATCGCAGAAAGATTCCCAATGAGCGAGGGTGCATGCGAAGTGTAAGGCAGTGCAAAGAAGTACTTACGAAAACTGCAAGATGAACTTGCATCCTTTTGTGCTGTAATAGTTGAACTAGCATCATTCTGGATGTCAACAGAGCTTTCTTGCTTCTGTTGCTGCTGTTGCTCCTGTTGCTGCTCCTGCTGCTGCTCCTGATGCTGCTCCTGATGGTGCTGCTCCTGTTTGTGTTGGTGCTGTTGGTGCTCCTGTTGCTGCCGTTGGTGCTCCTGTTGCTGCCGTTGGTGCTCCTGTTGCTGCCGTTGGTGCTCCTCTTGCTGCCGTTGGTGCTCCTGTTGCTGCCGTTGCTGCTGTTGGTGCTCCTGTTGCTGCTGTTGGTGCTCCTGTTGCTGCTGTTGGTGCTCCTGTTGCAGCTGTTGGTGCTCCTGTTGCTGCTGTTGGTGCTCCTGTTGCAGCTGTTGGTGCTCCTGTTGCAGCTGTTGGTGCTCCTGTTGCAGCTGTTGGTGCTCTTGTTGCAGCTGTTGGTGATCCTGTTGCTGCTGTTGATGCTCCTGTTGCTGCTGTTGATGCTCCTGTTGCTGCTGTTGATGCTCCTGTTGCTCCTGTTGCTGCTCCTGTTGCTGCTCCTGTTGCTGCTGTTGGTGCTGCTGTTGGTGCTCCTGTTGCTGCTGTTGGTGCTCCTGTTGCTGCTGTTGGTTCTCCTGTTGCTGCTGTTGGTTCTCCTGTTGCTGCTGTTGGTTCTCCTGTTGCTGCTGTTGGTGCTCCTGTTGATGCTGTTGGTGCTCCAGTTGCTGCTGTTGGTGCTCCAGTTGCTGCTGTTGGTGCTCCAGTTGCTGCTGTTGGTGCTCCAGTTGCTGCTGTTGGTGCTCCAGTTGCTGATGTTGGTGCTCCTGTTGCTCCTGTTGCTGCTGTTGGTGCTCCTGTTGCTGCTGTTGCTGCTGTTGGTGCTCCTGTTGCTCCTGTTGGTGCTCCAGTTGCTGCTGTTGGTGCTCCAGTTGCTGCTGTTCGTGCTCCTGTTGCTGCTCCTGTTGCTGCTGTTGGTGCTCCATTTGCTGCTGTTGGTGCTCCAGTTGCTGCTGTTGGTGCTCCTGTTGCTCCTGTTGGTTCTCCTGTTGCTGCTGTTGGTGCTCCAGTTGCTGATGTTGGTGCTCCTGTTGCTCCTGTTGCTGCTGTTGGTGCTCCTGTTGCTGCTGTTGCTGCTGTTGGTGCTCCTGTTGCTCCTGTTGGTGCTCCAGTTGCTGCTGTTGGTGCTCCAGTTGCTGCTGTTCGTGCTCCTGTTGCTGCTCCATTTGCTGCTGTTGGTGCTCCAGTTGCTGCTGTTGGTGCTCCTGTTGCTCCTGTTGGTTGTCCTGTTGCTGCTGTTGGTGCTCCTGTTGCTGCTGTTGGTGCTCCTGTTGCTGCTGTTGTTGCTCCTGTTGCTGCTGTTGGTGCTCCTGTTGGTGCTGCTGTTGGTGCTCCTGTTGCTGCTGTTGGTGCTCCTGTTGCTGCTGTTGGTGCTCCTGTTGCTCCATGTACGAATCGGCCAACTCAGAGCCTGGGTTCAAATCCTCAGACTCAGACATAGCTTCCCTTTCTCTTCCAGGGCTGAGAGGTAAGCATGGAGATGGTTATTAAAAATTAAACGTTAAGCTGGATGAGCAAAAAGGTTCATCAAAGAATTGCTTCAGCTTCTGGTTATGGACGAGCATGGGGACGGGGCTGCAGGGGACAACTTTTAGAATACATGTTTATACAGTATAGAAAGTCTCCACCCCCTTTCAAATTTTTCACCTTTTGTTGCCTTATAGCCTGAAATTAATTTGCATTAAATCAGACTTTTTGCACCTTTATTTACATATTGTAACCCACAACTTCCAAGTGAAAAACAAATTCTACAAATTTCAGAAAATTAATTTAAAATACAAAACTAGAATATCTTGGTTGGATGAGTTTCCTGACAATTCTCACACTCTAACTGTATCTCTCTGAAAAGACCGTCTGGAAAATCCTCTCATCTACTTTCTCAACAATCCTCTCGAAGAAGTTGTCACTCAAACTTTTGGGTCTCACCGTCTGCCATGATCTTTCCTGGAAAAAACACATTTCCAAGCTGGCCTCTCAGGTCAGTCACCGACAGGGCATCCTCCATCATGTGAAGTCCTTCCTTGACACAACTGAGCTCCCTCCTCACCACATACAAAGCTTTCATCTGAAGTTTGATGGAATACTGGTCTCCCGTCTGGGGTGGTGCTCCTGCCTCACACCGAGCTCAGCTTCATGTAGTAAAAACCAAGGCTTTTAGGATCATTTTAGGATCAACCAAGGCTCCCGTGATGAAGCAGATTCTGAAAACCTTTCTCTCTCTCACCACAGGCAGGACTCCTCTTCGGCCGAGCTCCCCTTGCTCTGTCCCCCAAATCTTCCTTCAGATCGAACAAGATCTGCCAGCTACCCTCTTCTGGTGAAACTGCCAAAATCAAGACTCACTGTTCACCTTCACTCTTTCATTCCTCTTTTCTCCCACCTCTGCAACAAACTCCCACATTCTCTTCAATCCCACTCCATCCCTCCAAGTCTTCAAAACAACTGTTCACCACCATCTCATATCTACCCCCATCAAAAACCTTGATCTTTTCTACCCCCATTATTCCACCCCAAACCCACCTCCTTCAAATTCCCTGTTTTCTTTCCTGAAAGTCCTTGTAGTGTCCATCTTCTTTATCCCGTGTATTTTATCCTTATCTTTATCCCTTGTAGTGTCCATCCCCAGCCCTCTTTCTTCCACAGATCTGCTGATGTCCCTGCTCCCTGCTGCTGATGTGCTTCCCTCTATGTCCCCCTCCCTTTATTATATGTTGTACGTGTTAGCTCTTGAACGAGCCTCGAATAAGTATACCAAAAAAACAAAAACATTTTTATTATTATTATTTTATTATACAGAATTATGGCTCGTGAAAGAGCTAACATTTATTTCACAAACAAATCAAACAGACAAACAAAATATATAAAAAGAGGGAGCGGAAGACAAGATGGGGAGAGAAGGGGAAGCACACAAACAACATTTGAGAGCAAGGAGATGTGTGGGAGGGAGAGGGCTTGGGGGGAGGAGGCGTGGGAAGGTGGGGTGGGGGGAGGGGGCAGAAGTATAAAACACAAGGACACCAAGGACTTCCAGGACAGAAGTTGGTATTTCAAAAAAGTGGATTTGGGGTGAAATTAGCGGGGGTAGAAAAGATCAAGGTTTTGGATGGGGGAAGATAAGACATGGTGGTGAACAGCTGTTTTAAAGACCTGGAGGGTGGAGTGGGATTGAAGAGAGTGAGGGGGGTTGTTCCAGAGGCAGGAGAAAAGAGGAATGAAGGAGTGAAGGTGAGCAGAGAGTCTTGATTTTGGCAGTTTAACCATAAGAGGGTTGAAGGCAGATCTTGTGCGACCTGTAGGAATATTTGGGGGACAGAGCCCAGAGAGAGCTGGGGGGGGGGGGGCAAGGCCAGAGAGGAGGCAGTAGAAGACGGAAAGACCACCAACCTCCCTGCGGTGAGTGAGTGAAAGGCCCTTGGAGTTAGCTTCATCGCAGGAGATTCCAATGATTCTGAACGCTTTGGTTTCAACAGCGTGAAGACGAGCTAGGTGTGAGGCAGGAGCACCAGCCCAGAGGGGAGAGCAGTATTCCATTGAGCTGTGGATGAAAGCCTTGTATGTGGTGAGGAGCTCAGGTGTGCCAAGGAAGGACTTCGCACGACGGAGGATGCCCAGTCGGCGACTGGCTTTGGAGGCCAGATCTGAAATGTGGTTTTCCCAGGAAAGATCATGGCAGATAGTGAGACCCAAAAGCTAGTGACAGAACTTCTTGGAGAGGATTATTCAGAAAGTGGATGGGAGGGTTGTCCAGTCGGTCTTTTCGGAGAGACATCGTAAGAGTGTGAGATTTGTCAGGATTGAAAGACATGTTCCACTTGTTTGCCGAGTCTGTGATTTTGTCCAGGTCTGCACAGAGTGAGGAGGCTGCAGACTGCCGATCTGAGGCATGAGGCATGGAGCAACAGAGAGTAGAGTCATCAGCAAAGAGATAGAAAGGATTTTCAAGAGTCAGAGAGATCATTGATGAAGACCAGAAAAAGCACAGGGCCCAGAACACTGCCTTGGGGAACTCCAGCCTGAACAGGAAGAGGAGATGAGAGAAACCCCTTTCAGGGCCACACGTTGACTACGACTAGAGAGGAAGTCCGCCAGCCATGCGTGGAGATTTCCATGGATACCAAAGGAGGAGAGTTTGGTGAGCAGAGCGGGGTGCCAGACCGTATCGAAGGCACGTGATATGTCAAGGCAGACAGCTCTAATTTCCTGTTTGGCATTGAGGACCTCCATCCATTGTTGAGAAAGCAGGAGCAGCATGTCCAGAGTAGAGTGACCAGGTCTGAAACCAAATTGATGATCAGAGATCAAGCCATTGGAGAAGAGGAAAGATTTCATATCCGAAGCAATGATGGATTCCATGACTTTGCTGATAATTGGGAGAAGGCTGATTGGGCTGTAGTTGCTAGGATCTGTTTGTGCACCTTTTTTGTGCAAAGCGGTGATGTTGGCTGATTTCCAAGCAGATGGCAGATGACCTTGAGCAAAAGAGAGGGTAAAGATAACAGAGAGAGGGAGTGAAAGAGCGGAAGAACAGGATTTTAGGACCCGTGGGCTGATGCCGTCAGATCCAGTTGCAGAATCAGAGTCAAGGGTTGACAGAAACTTTTCCACCTTGTCAGGAGGAAAGGACACAGAGTCCAGGAGCAGCTGGGTACGACTGGGTACAGTGGGTACAGTACTGGGTACAGTGACTGGGTACAGTGAGAGGGATGGGTTTGGGACACAAGATTTAGAGGCAAACACAGAGTTGAGGCATTCAGCTTTTTCATGTGCGGAGTCAGCCGTGTCGCCGTTTGAGGTGAGGGAGGGGATGGAGGGGGAACAAACACCAGAAACAGATTTGACCAGACACCACCAGGATTTGGAAGAGGGAGACAGATAAGAGAGTTCGGTCTTGAGAACGGAGAGATATTGTTTTCTGGCTCTCCTGAGGGTGGACACACACTTGTTTCGGGCTTTGTGAAAGGAAATGAGATTTCTTCCTTTGGATTTGCTTTCCAGGAGACGAAAGCAAGTTGTTTCTGGGCAACAGCCTCACCACAAGATTCCGTGTACCATAGACGGGAGGGAGGGTATGACAACTGAAGACGAGATGGGATAAATCTGTGCATGAGAGAGAGCAATTTACTTTGGAAGAATTCCCATGGTGAGTTGATGTCAGAGGCGGTAGAGATGGGAGACCAGTCCAGATGATTGATGGCTGCTTGAAGACCGTGCCAGTTGGTCTGAGTGACATGCCAGCCTCGTCGCCGCTGAGGAGGCTCTCTGAGAATGGTCAGAGAGATGTCCACTTTAACAAGCACATGATCAGATGAGCCAATTGGAGCAGATGAAGAGCAGCAGACATTTTCAGGGAAGTTAGTCATAACCTAACCAGGAAGGTATATAACATAGTCATAACCAGGAAGTTAGTCATCTTCCCGAAGAGAAGATGCTCCGTTGACTGAGATCCGGGTCGGGAAATTGACAGATTGTGTCAGTCCCAGTGAGTCGCAGAAGTCCATTGCTGAAGAGCCATGGCTGGTGAGAGGGGTACCCACACCCAGCCAACTGGCATGGTGACAATTGAAATCACCACATATGAGAAAGAGAGAGTTGGGATGGGTAGACAGAAGTTGGTCCGTATTATCAGACAGCGAGATGTAGATGGAGTCATCACTGTTTGGTGGACTGTACAACACACATATGAACAAAAGGTGGGAGCGAAGGGGAAGCCGCAGCCAAAGGTATTCCTGGGGGTGAGGTGGAGAGAGGGCAGTGCAGGGCGAGTGAGGAAGAGAGTTTATTTTATAAAGATAGCAACCCCACCTCCAGGACGAGGCTCGGGTCTATCATACCAGAGGAGGGAGTAACCTGGGAGAGATACCAAGGAATCAGAGACATCATGAAGGAGGAAAGTTTCTGTTAAGCAGATCACGTCTGGTTTGTCAGAAGCAACCGGTATGGAGAGATCAGTCAAGTTTGAGCGAAGGCCCCGGATGTTTGAGGTCCATACCGTTAATGAAGAGGAAGGGGGAGCATCGGATACAGAACAGGGGGGGGGGGGAGGGGTAGGATAAGATGTGGAAGAGGAGGAAGTGGTAGGGAGAGCTGTTGAAGGTGTGTCAGAGATTTCAGAATAGCTTGGAGAAAGGGAAGAATGGGGTGGACAAAAGGTTTGATGGTGATTGGGTGAGGCACAGTGAGGTGTTATTTGAGGAGGGGGAAGAGCGAGGCAAAAGGTTGGGGGAGATGAAGGTGAAAGTTGGAAGGGGGAAGAAGCGGGGAGGACGCTTTGAGGAGGAGGGCTGAGAGGGGAGTCTAGGAGGGGAGGAGCGAGGGAGAGTCTCGGAGGGGAGCAGTGTGGGGGAGTTTAGGAGGGAAGGGGCAAGGGGGGAGATTTGAAAGGGATGGGTGATGGGGAAGATTTGGAGGAGGGGCAAGATACAGAAGGGGATATCAAGAAGATACAGGAGGGGCAAGGGGGAAGATTTGAAAGAGATGGGTGATGGGGAAGATTTGGAGGGGAGGGGCAAGGGGGTAGATTTGGAGGGGAGGGGCAAGGGGGAAGATTTGAAAGGGATGCGTGATGGGGAAGATTTGGAGGGGAGGGGCAAGGGGGAATATTTGAAAGATGGGTGATGGGGAAGATTTGGAGGGGAGGGGTGATGGGGAAGTTTTGGAGGGGAGGGGTGATGGGGAAGTTTTGGAGGGAAGGGGTGATGGGGAAGATTTGGAGGGGAGGGGTGAGATTGGATTTTGAAAAGTGTACGATTAATGGGAAACGACATTTATTGCAAAATGAGTTTCTTGTGACCTTGAGTCAAAAATACGTTTGAGGACGCTGAAGATGGGGTGGAGTGCAGGAGAGTTTCGGGAATGTAGAAAAGAGGAACTGTAAGAGATGGAATTTTTTTTTGGAATGAATAGATTTGGTGAGCAAGTCGAAAGCATCCTTTTATAGAAGAAGAAGAAAAAGGTGTTATAATATACGACAGAATACAGTTCTTCAGGGGAAAGTTTAAACATTTTTAAATTGAGCAGTGAAAATTATCTGGGGAAATGGAAAATGGAAATGGGGGTGAAACACGTGATCAAAGAACGAACGAACAAATAAGAACAACGAATAAGCGAATAAGAACAGAGAAGGAAATTTTTTTTTTTTTTTGAGTTGAGATTTTAAACAAGGAAGTATGGGGGAAAGACTGGGACAAAAACAGAGAACGAAAGTAATTTCAGCGCAATCGACGGACCGCTGAGAGAAAAACAAAGCCTCAAAGTCGGACACGGTAGCCTACGAGGCCTCAAAATACGCGACACGAATTAACCGACGATTTAGTATACATGTATGAAAAATTAACACCGAGAATCTTACTAAAGACACACGATAGGTACACACACTGAAAGATAGATACAGTTTCGACAAAAACACAATTGTGAAAAATTACTTAACTTCGAAAGCGTGAGCGCATGGACAGCTTCGAAAAGACGTGACCTCCCGCCTCTATTATTATTATTAATAATAATAATAATTAATAATAATAATAACAATAATAATAATAATAAATAAATAACAGAACACATTTGGCTGTCAAAAGACAAGCAAAGGAATGAGGGGGAGCAAACATGATTTTATGTACAACAGGAACTATTCCTCTCTCACCACTACCCCACCCGCCCTCTCCCCCTCCACCCCCACAATTCACATTCACACAACCAGATTCACACAATGAAGATATCAGACGAGGACTTTTGGCAGGCACAAGTTGGTCTTGGGATGGTGTCGTGCAAGTTGGCATGGCACAAGGCAAAATAATGGTGACAAGGGGCTGGCGAGAAAGGGTGATGTCTACAAATCACCCTTTATGCACTTTGACTTGTGCCATGCCCAAGACCATGTGTGTGTGTGTGTGTGTGTGTGTGTGTGTGTGTGTGTGTGTGTGTGTGTGTGTGTGTGTGTGTGTGTGTGTGTGTGTGTGTGTGTGTGTGTGTGTATATTGTTGCGGTTTTGAGAACCCCTCACTTTGTAAATACTTGTAAATAATATTCCATCATTTAAAAGGGTTAAAGGTTGCACCCATAGTTAGGCCACAGCAACACGTAGGACACTATAGGAATTTCAGTTATTTCCTTAGTATGTGTTTCAGATAAGGCTGTGTTCCCAATAGTTGAATCTGCGTTGCATTAATCAAATAAGATAGGTCCCAATCCATTCTGGCCATTGTGCCAACCTCTCTCTCCCAATTCTGTTACGCGCCTCTGCCAGCCACAGCCGCCTCAGCGTTCGCTCAGGAAACGCCATTACGCATGCGGTCAAGCTTGGAGAGGAAGGGGGCGGAGCACCAAGAATGAGGCGTGGCCCTGTCAACGAGCCGTCAAGGGCGGAGCCGGTGAGCCCTTGCGAACCAACCAGGGCTGAGGTGAGCTCACTGGCGGGCGTGGCTCTATGAAGCGCGGATTGATCTATAAGCGCACTATATAAGCGCACGCGCCAAGCCCTATCACGGACTGCGCCGGGGGATGCTGATCGTAAAGGACTGCGCAGACATCGGGCGAGCGAACACATTGTTTCGGAACTGACTGCGCGAGGGAACTCCATTGTTAACGGACTGATCCAGGAGCGCTCCATTTGATACGAACTGCCTGTTTGATATGGACATTGATTGATCGGGAGAGAGAGAGCGTTTGGCACGCTATACGTACGCAGCATTCCAGCCCCTCGCATATGTAAGGTCCGGTCGCGAGCCAACGACACGCTAAGCTGCCTGCCGTTTTTTGCCCGCGGACCCGGAGCCTGGACGGGGTCGACCTGCCTGGACCCATCTGCCTGGACCTTCCTCCCCTACCAGCTACCATCCCGTGTGAGTGTGTATGTTTGTCCGGGGTTGTTAGTAAGACTGTATATATAAGCTTGCCCTGTATCCTTTTGTTTCTTCTTCTTCTTGTACATGCTTTCGTTTCCTCTTCTTTTGCTTGTAAATAATTAATAAACCCACTCTTTGTTCTTCCCTTACTCTAGTTTCCTCTTATTCGATCGCCTCCGTCCTTTCTCTCAATTGAGTACCTGTGGCACGATTTGGAAACCGCTCAGGATCGGGTTTAGTCATTTGTTAACGGCTCGGATCACGGATTGCTAACCGCTCGGCAATATTCCATCTTATCCGTGGTTCGAGCGGGAGTTATTTCCCTGCTCGTGGTCGGGGTTAGTAAGTAGGTATTTGGGACTTCATTGACCAATCACCCTAGCTGATTCCCACCGGGAGGAGCGTCATAATTTCCAGGATTGGGGGACGGCCCGCTTAAAAGACAAGGGGATTTACACCCCCCTTGATAGGGGGAGCGCCGACCCCCGAATCCGCAACAATTGGTGTCTGGGAGTGGGATTGGACCCGAACCAAATTTGTTAACATCTGAAAAAATTTGGTCAAAATTTTGAGCGGCCGAAATTTTTAGTATTAAAAACCAAATTAAAATCTTGCCATGGATAATCAAGGCGATCGGATGCCGGTGGGGGAGGTAGAGGAAGGGTTAGAGTAAACCCAGGACCCCAGGGAGGAAGTGGGAGTAATGGAGGAGGAAAGCGAAGAAGGTGCGGTAGTGGGGGTTGCAGGCGCACAAAATGGCGGCGCTTTGCACATGGCGACGAGGGCTGCGCCCGCTGCGCAAGTGGGAGGGATGGATCTGCAGGACCTCATGGCACAGCTACAGGCGGTCATACAAATGGAGATGGCAAAGAATAGTAAACAGATGGAAAATAAAATGGATGCTCAGAGTAATAAACTTGGGGAGCAAATGGGAAACCAAATTGAGGGAATAATAATAATAATAATAATAATAATACATTTATTTTATATAGCGCTTTTCAAGAAGCCCAAAGACGCTTTGACAGAGTACAAAAAAACAAGTGCAAAAAGACAAAAATGAACAGGTAAATATAATCAAAGCAAAAGGAAGGAGAAGGAGAAGAGATAGTCAGGGGTTAAATGCTGAATGCAGTGTTGAACAGGTCGGTCTTGAGTGATGTTTTGAATGTGGTGAGGGGGGAAGAGTCTCTGATGGTGTGAGGTAGTGAGTTCCAGAGGGTGGGAGCAGCGATGGAGAAGGCCCTGTCCCCCCAGGATCTGAATTTGGTCTGCACGGGGGGGGGGGGGGGGGGGGGGGGAAATGAGAAATGAATTGCGAAACCAACTTGGGGGATTGAGTTAGGAGATGGAAAAGAGCAGGGAGCAATTGGGAAATCTAATTGAAGTGTTTGGAAACAGAATGGGTGACCGCATACAAAAATTTGGGAAGAACATACACCGCATGTCGGGCGGGAAAGGTACATTGGTACACGACGAGGTAGCGCGACCTGAGAAGCGCGGGGAAAGCGAGGTTGAGCAAAGCGAAGTCACGTGGACGGGTGTAGAAATCACGCCCCGGGGTATGGGAAAGCCAACAGCCGCAGAATTAAAAGAAAAAATTTGAAGCGCGCTGGCGGTCATTGGGCTGGGAAGAGAAATCGAACCAATAGTGGAAATTGGGGCGGAAGAGACGGACTTAGAAAAGCACTCGCGGGAGGAAGAAATGGAATGCATGCAAAGTCCGTATTCACATCATGATGTCGTGCTGCATAACCAAGTGGAAAGTTTGCAGGTGGTGGAGCGAAGAAGAGGAAGCGCCAAGGTGAGTCGGGTGTATATGGTGCTAAAAGGTTTTTCGGGAAATAGTGCAGGCATTTTACGCAAAAAAAAGGGTCAACCTCACTAATTGCAACAGAAGCAAATTCAACTGATTTGTGTATCCTCAATATGTCCTGAATGAGGAAAAAAAAGTGTTAAGGCATGCATGGGTGGAAAGTTTTGAAAAATGCATAAATATGATCCTACCCAAAAACCGATTTTTAGCCCTTTCTGCTAGATTTGACTATGCTGTATTTTTTTCCTTGAAGCAAAAAAACATCTATATAGTAATAGCGTCCGCTGATTGGACAGTCGAAGGCAACAGCAAGCCGTCTGCTGATTGGACAGTCGAAGGCGACAGCAAGCCGTCCGCTGATTGGACATTCAAAGGCGACAGCAAGCCGTCCACTGAGTGGACAATCCTGAGCATGCATTTGTGCCGGTGTCATCGATCGCGGTGTACGCTATACTAACCTCATCAGGTGGGTTTTCCATAATTTCCTCCAGCTATAATAGTTAGCTAGCTATTTATTACATTATGTTGCATTGTACATATTCTGCTAACTAGTTTAAACACGCCGCGCACGCCACAACTACAGTGCTCTTTTCTGAGTTATGAACCTTCTAACATCCTCTGCACATCCCTGACTAGGATCCAGTTCCAAACATGCACGTTTTCAACCGTGCGTGCATATTTTTCAACGTGCATATTTTTTTTCCACTTTCAGGAAATGGAGGCATATGAACAGTGTGTCATTTGCAAGCAGTCTGTGGACGGAGGAGGGTCGTCAGTATCAACACTTGGAGAGAAGGGAAGTTCATCTATCAACCAGGCCAGTAAAAAAAGGGGAGACAATATTCAGGGCATACCTGGTGATAAGATACACAAAGACTGTCGCTGGACATACATTAATCCACAACAGATAGCCAAGGACACCAGGCAACAAGAGTCAGAAACAAGTACAAGCAGTGAGAGTCCTACACTAAGATCGACTACAGGGAGGTTCTCTTACAGTACTGATTGCCTGTTTTGTGGCACACCAGCTCAGTTTGGAAAAAAGAGAAAGAAGCCAAGTGAAGTCAGTGTTTTCCAAGTCAGGACAATTGAATTCAAGGACACGCTTTTGGCAACATGTCGTGCACGAGGTGATGACTGGTCAGACTGTGAAGGCACGGATTCTGCATGTGCATGACCTACATGCAGCAGATGCAGTCTACCACCAGACTTGCAGTGTGAATTTTCACACATACAAGCAGATACCAGTAGCGTATCAGACAAACACAGAAGACTCCAAGAGGAGGAAGGCTGGTCGGCCTGTCGTTGATGAGAGGACAGCAGCATTCTTGGAGGTTGTGAAGTATATAGAAGAAAATGATGACGAGCAGATCACCATAAATGATCTAATTGACCTCATGCAGCAGAAGCTTGCACACAGTGAACATGAACCATACGGTTACACCCATATGAAGAGGAGTCTGCAAAAACACTTCGGTGAGAAGATAATATACACCGAGATCAATGGGAAACCAAACGTGGTTACCATCAGGACAACAGCCAGGGTGGTGCTGCAAGACTACTATGAGACACAGCAGAAACAAACAAACACAGAAGATCAAGAGAAGATCAAGCTTGTGCAGGCAGCTGCAAAGCTCATCAAACAAGATATGAAAGACATCGGGTTATCCTATGAGTCTTACCCAGCTCTTGATGACATAGAATCGCAAGAGGCTGGCGTCAGATTTCTTCCAGATACTCTTCGTGTGCTCCTGGAAGAACTATTTGCCGGGACCAAAACTCAAGCCAAAGTGGCGGCAATTGGACAAGCAATGATGCAGGCAACTAGACCAAGAGTCATGTTAGCACCACTTCAGTTTGGGGTGGGCGTGCAACTATATCACCACTTTGCATCGCGGTTCCTCATTGATACTCTTCATCACCTTGGGTTTTGTTGCGCATACCAGGAGGTGCACCAGTTTGAACGAAATGCAGCCAAATTCCATGGAACAAACATTCCTGACCTATCAACAGAGTTTGTCCAATATGTAGCTGACAATGTCGACCATAACATCCGCACGCTTGATGGCCTTGGTACATTCCATGGTATAGGAATGATTGCAGCCATAACCCCTGGAAATAGATCAAGGCAGCCAATCCCCAGGATCAAGGCTACTTCCTTGGATGTGGCAATGGTTGGAAGGGTACAAGTACGGTACCACAAAGACGAAAGGCACAATTTGATGGCACTGACCTACCAGAAGCTTGTCAACCTTCAGGTCCAGAACAGCTGTGAAAATCTTGATGTCCTGTGGAAAGCATCCGTCCTCTTTGGGTCTCCCAGACCTGCATGGTCAGGAATGATGCAGTTCGTGCATTATGGTGACCACCCTGGCAAAGCAACTTTTATGCTTCTGCCGATGATCGATCTGAATCCCAGTGATAGCACATGCATATTCTCGACCCTGACATTTGTTAGTGAGCATGCACGATGCCACAATGTCACCCCAATAATCACGTTTGATCAGCCACTCTGGTGGAAGGCTCTCATGATTATCAACTCTGAGCCAATGGAAAGTGATCTGAGACGAATAGTCTTGCGTTTGGGTGGCTTCCATGCAGAAATGAGCTTCCTCGGTTGCATCGGACACTTGATGGCCTCATCTGGGCTACAAGAACTGCTGGAGTTGATCTATGCCCCAAATGCAGTAATCCACATGATGTGTGGCAAAGCTGTTGCGCGAGCAGTTCGTGCACACTCAATTGTTGATGCAGCCCTCAATGCACTGATGCTATCAAACGTGTTCGATTTCCATCTACCACAGCAATCTGGAACTCCAGACAACAGTATCTTCACTTGATGGAACTCCAGACAACAGACAACAGAACTCCACCCCCTTGTGGTGACAGTCAGAGTCAGCCGAAGCAGCTGCAGCTGCAAGGCCACCGGATCATCAGATAACAGATGGAAGCAGAGATGCGGACCTGGAGGGAGCTTATAAGATCTATGAGAAGCTGATAAATGGGGCTATATCTGCTGAAGAAGTTTGTCAGTCTGAAGTTCTAGTGAGAATCAAAGACCGCCTTCAAAAGCACATCGAGTCCACCAATAAGTCCTCTAGAACTTCAGCTCTCTGGGTTCAGTACATGGACATGCTGGACATCCTACGAAAATACATCAGTGCAGAACACACTGGAAACTGGGCCTTACATCTGCAGGCTATCCAGGACATGCTACCCTATCTGGCAGCATCAGGACACAATCTTTACACCAAATCTGCCAGGGTGTACCTTCAGCAGATGCACAACCTCAAGACTGAACACCCAGAAGTCCAACAACGTTTCGAGGAAGGGTTCCACGTGATTCGGCGAAGCGATCGCCTATGGGCAGGTCTCTCACCTGACCTGGTCATTGAGCAGGTTCTGATGAGAAGTTTAAAAACCAGTGGTGGGCTCACACGAGGGCGAGGGATGACGGAGCAACAGCGTCTGTTGTGGCTGCTATCGATGCCTGCCTGTGCAGAAGTAAACCAGGCAATGGAGGGACTCACGGGGGTCAACTACAACACTGGAGAGCAGAACAAAGACATGACCAAAGCAAGGCAATCCCGTGACTGGAAGGACACACTGACAGTTCTCAGTTATCTACAGGAGCACAATCCATTCAGCAATGACCCTAGTTTCCGGAATATTGCCACTGGGGAGAATGCCCTTTCCACCGTCAACGTTGATACAGCACAGTCCGTTGGCACTGCGATACTGAAGTCCATGGATGGACTAGCACCTGCTGAGTTCACCTTCAAGAGGAAGGATCAAGCTGTCACTCTTGGCATGAAGTCTTCTGTAAGGATCGATGGAGATCAAATTCAAGTTGATCCACAGCTTCTCTTCCAGAGACTGGTCATAGTGGCACAGAACAGTGATGAACTCGAGTCAGCCCTCAAATATGAGCTATGTAGCTATCCCCCAGCCCTATTTGATTCCTCTCTACTGCTTCAAGAAGCAAAGAAGCCAGCCCTCGCCGACGCCATCTGGGGTCTTATCGGGCCTCATGTTCCAGCAGATAATGTAGTTGATGGCTGCCAGTATGTCTTGGATGGTGGAGCACTTCTTCAATGCATCCCATGGTCCCATGGATCTACTTATAAAGACATATGCCACCAGTATATGGAGTATGTAACGAAGAAGTATGGCAAGGCTGTAGTGGTGTTTTATGGGTATGAAAGTAACAACACAAAGGACATGACACACCACAGACGGTCAAAAGGGAAGATTGGTGCCACTGTGACATTTACAGCCGACATGATTGTCACAATGCAGAAGGAACAGTTCCTGGCCAACAGGCAGACCAAGCAGCAATTTCTTTCCATGTTAAGTGAAGAACTGCAGAAGGCAAACTGTGAGACATACCATGCCTCAGGAGATGCTGACCTGCTGATTGTGCAGAAAGCTGTGCAGTGTGCTACCACCAACAATACTGTGCTAATGGGGGATGATACAGACCTCTTAGTCCTTCTCTGCTACCATGCAAGCCTGGACTCCCATGACCTGTTCTTTTGTTCTGAGTCAAGGAAGACAACAAAGAAGCCTCGCATTTGGAACATCAAGGCTACAAAACAACTACTTGGCCCAGACATATGTAAGCACATCTTGTTCTTACATGCAGTTCTTGGATGTGACACTACATCTCGCCTCCACGGGATCGGGAAGGGAGCTTCCCTCAAGAAATTCAAAGAAAGCGACATATTCCGAGAGCAAGCCGAGGTGTTCTATGCACATTCAGCCTCTACAGATGATGTGGCAGAAGCAGGAGAGAAAGCGATGGTGATTCTCTACAATGGAACATCAACTGACACCCTGGACTCCCTCCGATATCATCGGTTCTGTGAGAAGGTGGCATCTAGCTCTACTTACGTTCAGCCACAGGTCTTACCACCAACATCAGGAGCAGCAAAGTTTCACAGCCTGCGTGTCTACTTGCAAGTACAAGAATGGAAGGGATCTACATCTGGTACATTTACATTTTACTGTGTGCCCTGATTGCTGCTATGTTTATTCTTGTATTTTAGTATATTAATTTCAGTTAATATATTAAGTTCAATTACTGTGATGTTCTGTGTATCTTGTGTATTATTTTCGCTACCTTCTGTATCATTGCTGCTGTGACAAAACCAAATTCCCTGTCTTATCTTACAGATGGACCTCGTCCTACAGAGTGGGGATGGCAGAAGTGTGGCGAGGGGTTTGTGCCAGTTCAAACAACCCTACCCCCTGCTCCTGAAAAGCTTCTGCGGGTCATCAAGTGCAACTGCCAGGCTGACTGCAGCACCCTGAGATGCACATGCAAAAAGAACAATATCGAGTGCACTCCGGCATGTGGAAACTGCAGGGGATCCAGCTGCACTAACTCAATACAGATGCCCTGTGATGACGATGATGACATTGTGTAGTGTTATATGTATTCTGTACACATATTTAATTGGTTCAATCGTTTGATCAACAGTTGATCAGTTCTGTGATGATGTGATCACAATAAATTCTCATCACTGATACTCGGTATGTGTTTTTTTTGCTTCAAGGAAAAAAATACAGCATAGTCAAATCTAGCAGAAAGGGCTAAAAATCGGTTTTTGGGTAGGATCATATTTATGCATTTTTCAAAACTTTCCACCCATGCAATTCCTTAACACTTTTTTTTCCTCATTCAGGACATATTGAGGATACACAAATCAGTTGAATTTGCTTCTGTTGCAATTAGTGTGAGGTCAAGTCACATTATTACTGGACTAAAAGTGTTTAGCGCAAAAAGAATTTTCGCGCGCTTGGGATCCCAGCGTACCCCGGGCGTGTGTGGAAGGTCCGTGGTGCGCTGTGTGACTGGAAATGGCGCACGTATGCGAGCGGCGCCGGAGCGCGAGTGTGAAAGCGAGGATGAATGTACATCGGAGTGTATGTGTGATGAATGCGATACAGAGTGTGGGATGGATGAGGAGCGTGTGCGAGGGTGTACACCTGAGTTGGTTGTGGAGCACGTGATTGGGTGTGTGACAGGGGATTGCACACCCATGGGTAGGTGTGCGCTGAGTGGGTGGATGCAAAAGTGCACACCCAGGAGTGTTACGAAGTGTGTAACAGAGTGTGCGAATGGTAGAAGGGATGCGCAAGAATGTGTGCGAGAGGAATGCATGGAGTGTATGGAGACGCCTGGATGTGCGAGTAAAGAAAGGAGCGAGTGGTGTGAGAATGCAATCCGAGCATCGACGTTAACCGGGACAGCGTTCAGGCCGACGTATAGCCGACGCGAGCTCTCGGTGCGCGGTGCGCTTTGTGTGCTGCGGGGACCGTGGCCGCGTCGCTCCTGCACGATTCGGGCCGGGCTCCGCCCTGCACGGTCGGTGCCGCGTTTTGCCAGGCAAGGCGACCGGCCGGGTTCGAGGGGAAGGAGAAGGGTTTGGAGCGGCGCCCCCTTGTGGTGGCGGCGCTCCGGCCGGGCAAGGCTGGGCCACCGTGCATGGGAGCGAAAGGCCCTGCGAAGGGATGGTGCTTGGAGCCTTGGCCCGACCAACCCTCCTCCCCAGAATCGTAACTGCCGGCCGGACCCAACCTGCAGGAGACAGACCACCAGGATACATGGTTCGGTTTTTCGAAGCCGAGCTGTGATGAAAATGCAATGACGCACCGAGAGGCTCAAGTTTAATGGACATTTGGTAGTGATAGGGAAATTGATGGCAAATGGTATATGGTGTGGAGGGATGGTAGATCTACCAACCCACACATCGTATTTTTGGGCAAAGGAGCTGTAGTTTTATGGGGTTTTGGGTGTACAAACTAGCCCGGGAGGGTTAGGATAAGGATAGGAATTTAGAAAGATGACCAAAGGTGACTTGAGATTTAAGTAGTGACTATTGTACCTGTAGTGGGGACGTAGAGTAGGTTAGATGGTTGATAACGACGAGGGATATGCAATAGTATAAGGGGTGACAGGGAAGCACTAATCTTAGAAGGGCAATAGATAGTTAAATGATGCTGTGTGTATGAGCTTTAAGTTTTGGATGAAATGAGGTATTGAGAGGAATTGCTCGTGAATGCTGTGTGTGTGTGTGTAGAAAGTGTATTGAGCAGAGTATCGAGGATGTGTGTGATTGTGCATTGAGTGAGTGGCTTGCATGATGGCAAGGGAGAATGGTTGTATGGCATAGATGGTCTGGAGTAAATGGAGTATGGAATGAATGGTGTGGAGTGAGTATTGTGGAATACGTGGAGTGGAGTGTATGGTGCGAAGGTGTGAATGGGGGAAGGATGGACCCCTTCACGAGTACCCGGGTAGGGTAGTTTAAAAGTAGGTAGAGGGAGTAGGTAAATTTGGTGGATATTGACATCTGTCGTGCGAGAGTAGCAGAGTACTGCTTGGATTGGTGCATGAGTGAAGTGGAATGGCCGGGCGTGTGGCCTGTTAGTAAGAATGGTTGAATGGGCACTCCGCCACTGGTAGTCTGTCGGCCAGGTGAGGCCGCAGGTAGGCTCTGGGAGCCAGTTAGAGTTCAATGGGGCCTGAGGATCCAGAGAAGGACCTGGGTAGCCCGCCGCCAGAGAGGGCGGTAGCGGGTAAGGGAGCCAGAGGGCCTTCCCCAGGTTAGGTTAGTGAGGAGCAGGTAAACTCGGGTGGCGACGTACAGTGGCGGAGGTGTGCAGGTGAGCGGACATGCTGGTGAGCCACACGACCCAGCCCTGAAATTGTGCAAGGGCACAGAAGGAAAAATCGGGGGAGTGAGACCCCAAATTGGTGAGCACCACAGTATGTTCAATGGGAATTGGTTTTCAGAACCACATAGTTTAATGATGGCCAATGGATTGGCAGGGCATGGCCCCGGGTTAGCAGAGCAGTTAAGAGGAAGCATCGTTAATTTTTTCAGGAAAGCACCAAATTTGGCACAGATGTAGTATGGACCTATACAATTGTTTTCCTGAGGGGCACCCAAAAATTCAGAACCCCTGGTGGCCGCCATATTGAATTTCAACATGACCGCCCTCTGTGACCTATTTCCCTCAATAACTTCTATACTATGAGTGGTCTTGGTCTTGCATTGTGGTCTTGGCAATAGCACACTACTTTACCTACCAGTCACACGGTGTGGAGGAACGCTGGATTGCCATTGGCACTGGTAAAAGCTACTGCTACCTTGCCATCCATAAAATTGCCACCGGCCTTGGCCGCAGGAAGTCGGAGTCTTTGCCATTATTTCATGCCTTCACTGGCTGCGACACAGTGTCATTTTTTGCCCAAATTGGGAAAAAGACAGCCTGGAAGGCTTGGGAGGCATACCCCAGCATCACGCAGACCTTTCATGCTCTTGCTTATAGGCCATCTGTGGACGCTATTACTATGGAACTACAGAGCATAGAAAGATATGTTGCCATCCTCTATGACTGGACTACCGAGATAAAGACAGTGAATGACATGCGCCGACACTTGTTCACGAAGAAGGCAAGAACAATTGATCACATTCCCCCAACAGCAGACGCCTTCGAACAACACCTAAAACGTGCATGTTTTCAGGCTAGACACGTATGGAGTCAGGCACTTGTGCCCTACCCAGAACTTCCATCACCAGCTGATTGGGGCTGGATGAAAACAGGGACTTCTTGGACACCAATTTGGACCACAATACCACTGATACAGGAGGCATGTTCAGAGCTTACAAGCTGCCATTGTAAGTCGGCCTGTAAAGGCAACTGTAAATGCTCCAGGGCAAATCTGCCCTGCACATCACTGTGTGACTGCGATGGACAGTGCTTGTAGTACTACGCGTCTGTGCGAGAGCCTCCACCTTTCAAGTGCCCACAATATTTTAAGTGAAAACTGCAACTGTGTGTAACTTTGATTAATTAATACCATTCCATTGTTATCAGAGACCAATAAAACAATGTGTATCACTTGGAATTGAAATTTTACCTAAAACTAGGGCATTGCCCGTACTATATCTATATCTAAAATTATATCCCCCCCCCCCTCTATTTACATGAAATGGTTTGGTCCAAAGCGAACGGCTTGCGAGTACGGTGACAATCCCCCCCCTCTATTTACATGCAATGGTTTGGTCCAAAGCGAACGGCTTCCGGAGTTTGGTAAAGAAATCGCCATCGCGTGCACAAACGCGCAGGAAAGCGAATGAATCGCAAATTCGTTTTTATTAGTTTTAAAACGTAGTTTAACGCCAACATAGTTTGCAAACGTGAAATAAATGAATACGCTCTCAAATGTGCCATCCGAGGCAGAGTGTGTCCTCCACGTTCGGCACACGCGATCGTTCGCTGCTCTCTGATTGGTTGAATCGTTTTTTGGACATAGCTCGGTAAGTAATTGTCCGATTAATATGAAACCTTGAAAAGGCACATCCTCGGGTCCCCAGCAATATACCTGGCAAGTTAAAAGTATATCGGACCCGTGGTTGTCGAGAAACAGCGGTCACAGACAAACGTACAGACAGAGATTACTGGAATTATAGATAGATAGATACTATGAGAGATTCAAGGAAAATGGAAACACCATGGTGGCCATCTTGAAATTAAAGATGATGGATGCCAATCTTTATGCAATTGATCCCATTGGATTCAGAGACCATGAAAACATGGGGTAAGACACTGGAACTGTGGTGTTATCGCTCATAGTATAGAAGTTATTGAGGGAAATAGGTCACAGAGGGCGGTCATGTTGAAATTCAATATGGTGGCCACCAGGGGTTCTGCATTTTCGGGCACCCCTCAGGAAAATAATTGTATAGGTCCATACTACATCTGTGCCAAATTTGGTGCTTTCCTGAAAAAATGAATGATACGCCATATTTTTCGGTCTTTTTTGTATACAAGATCGAGGCTCGTGAAAGAGCTAACATTAATCACACAAAAAGACAAACCGACACACAAAACACAAAAAACAAGGGGAGCGGCAGACAAGATGGGGAGAGAGGGGGAAGGACACAAACACAACATTTGAGAGCAGGGACATCGGGAGGACTTGGGGGGAGGTGGGAGAGGATTAAAACATATGAACACTGCAAGGACTCTGGGGTGAATTACCGGGGGTAGAAAAGATCAAGGTTTTCGATGGGGGACGATAAGAGATGGTGGTGAACAGCTGTTTTAAAGACCTGGAGGGAGGAGTGGGATTGAAGGGAGTGGGGGAGTTTGTTCCAGAGGCGGGAGAAAAGGGGAATGAAAGAGTGAAGGTGAGCAGAGAGCCTAGACTTTGGCAGTTTAACCATAAGAGGGTTGCAGGCAGATCTTGTGCGACCTGAAGGAATATTGGGGGGACAGAGCACAGAGAGAGCTGAGGGAGCAAGGCCGGAGAGGAGTCGGTAGAAGACAGAAAGACCACCAACCTGCCTGCGGTGACTGAGTGAAAGGCCCTCGGCGTTGACTACATCGCAGGAGATTCCAATGATTCTGAAAGCTTTGGCCTCAACAGCGTGAAGCCGAGCAAGGTGTGAGGCAGGAGCACCAGCCCAGAGGGGGGAACAGTATTCCATTGAGCTGCGGATGAAAGCCTTGTATGTGGTGAGGAGCTCAGGTGTGCCAAGGAAGGACTTCGCACGACGGAGGATGTCCAGTCGGCGACTGGCTTTGGAGGCCAGCTTGGAAATGTGGTTTTCCCAAGAAAGATCATGGCAGATAGTGAGACCCAAAAGCTTGAGCGACAGAACTTCTTGGAGAGGATTGTTGAGAAAGTAGATGGGAGGGTTGTCCAGTCGGTCCTTTCGGAGAGACATTGTAAGAGTGTGAGATTTGTCAGGATTGAAAGACATGTTCCACTTGTTTGACCAGTCTGTGATTTTGTCCAGGTCTGCAGAGAGTGAGGAGGCTGCAGACTGCCGATCTGAGGGATGATGAATGGAGCGACAGAGAGTAGAGTCGTCAGCAAAGAGATAGAGAGGATTTTCAAGAGAGTCAGAGAGATCATAGATGAAGACCAGAAAAAGCACAGGGCCCAGAACACTACCTTGGGGAACTCCAGCCTGAACAGGAAGAGGAGATGAGAGAAACCCATTCAGGGCCACACGTTGACTACGACCAGAGAGGAAGTCCGCCAGCCATGCGTGGAGATTTCCATGGATACCAAAGGAGGAGAGTTTGGAGAGCAGAGCAGGGTGCCAGACCGTATCGAAGGCATGTGAAATGTCAAGGGAGACTGCTCTAATTTCCTGTTTGGCGTTGAGGACCTCCATCCATTGTTGAGAAAGCAGAAGCAGCATGTCCAGAGTAGAGTGACCAGGTCTGAAACCAAATTGATGATCAGAGATCAAGCCATTGGAGAAGAGGAAAGATTTAATATCTGAAGCAATGATGGATTCCATGACTTTGCTGATAATTGGGAGAAGGCTGATTGGTCTGTAGTTGCTGGGATCTGTTTTTGCACCTTTTTTGTGCAAAGCGGTGATGTTGGCTGATTTCCAAGCAGATGGCAGATGACCTTGAGCAAAAGAGAGGGTGAAGAGAACAGAAAGAGGGAGTGAAAGAGCAGAAGAACATGATTTTAGGACCCGTGGGCTGATGCCGTCAGGACCAGTTGCAGAATCAGAGTCGAGGGTTGACAGAAACTTTTCCACCTTGTCAGGAGGAAAGGACACAGAGTCCAGGAGCAGCTGGGTAAGACTGGGTACGGTGGGTACAGAGAGGGATGGGTTTGGGACACAAGATTTAGAGGCAAACACAGAGTTGAGGCATTCAGCTTTTTCACGTGCGGAGTCAGCCGTTAAGCCGTTTGAGGTGAGGGAGGGGATGGAGGGGGAACAAACACCAGAAACAGATTTGACCAGACGCCACCAGGATTTGGAAGAGGGAGACAGATAAGAGAGTTCGGTCTTGAGAATGGTGAGATATTGTTTCCTGGCTCTCCTGAGGGTGGACACACACTTGTTTCGGGCTTTGTGAAAGGAAATGAGATTTCCTTCCGTTGGATTTGCTTTCCAGGAGACGAAAGCAAGTTGTTTCAGGGCAACAGCCTCACCACAAGATTCCGTGTACCATGGACGGGAGGAAGGGTATGACAACTGAAGACGAGATGGTATAAATCTGTGCATGAGAGAGAGCAATTTACTTTGAAAGAATTCCCAGGATGAGTTGATGTCAGAGGCGGTAGAGATGGGAGACCAGTCCAGATGATTGATGGCTGCTTGAAGACCGTGCCAGTTGGCCTGAGTGAAATGCCAGACTCGTCGATGCTGAGGAGGCTCTCTGAGAATGGTCAGAGAGATGTCCACTTTGACAAGCACATGATCAGATGAGCCGATTGGAGCAGAAGAAGAGCAGCATACATTTTCAGGGAAGTTTGTCATAACCAAATCCAGAAGAGAAGATGCTCCGTTGACTGAGATCCGGGTCGGGAAAATGACAGATTGTGTCAGTCCCAGTGAGTCGCAGAAGTCCTTTGCTGAAGAGCCATGGCTGGTGAGAGAGGTACCCACACCCAGCCAACTGGCATGGTGACAATTGAAATCACCACATATGAGGAAGAGAGAGTTGGGATGGGTAGATAGAAGTTGGTCCATATTATCAGACAGTGAGATGTAGATGGAGTCATCGCTGATTGGTGGACGGTACAACACACATATGAACAAAAGGTGGGAGCGATGGGGAAGCCGTAGCCAAAGGTATTCCTGGGGGTGAGGTGGAGAGAGGGCAGTGGAGGGCGAGTGAGGAAGAGAGTTTTTTATAAAGATAGCAACCCCACCTCCAGGACGAGGCTCAGGTCTATCATACCGGAGGAGGGAGTAACCTGGGAGAGATACCAAGGCATCAGAGACATCAGAAGGAGGAAAGTTTCTGTTAAGCAGATCACATCTGGTTTGTCAGAAGCAACCTGTATGGAGAGGTCAGTCAAGTTTGAGCGAAGGCCCCGGATGTTTGAGGTCCATACCGTTAATGAAGAGGAAGGGGGAGGGGGAGCATCGGGTCCAGAACAGGGGGGGGGAGGGGTAGGGTAAGATGTGGAAGAGGAGGAAGAGGTAGGGAGAGCTGTTGAAGGTGTGTCAGAGATTTCAGAATAGCTTGGAGAAAGGGAAGAATGGGGCGGACAAAAGGTTTGATGGAGATTGGGTGAGGCACAGTGAGGTGTTATTTGAGGAGGAGGAAGAGCAAGGCAGAAGGTTTGGGGAGATGAAGGTGAAAGTTGGAAGGAGGAAGAAGCAGGGAGGATGCTTTGAGGAGGAGGGGTGAGAGGGGAGTCTAGGAGGGGAGGAGCGAGGGAGAGTCTCGGAGGGGAGGGGTGTGGGAGGAGTTTAGGAGGGAGGGGAGGGAAGGGGCAAGGGGGGAGATTTGAAAGGGATGGGTGATGGGGAGGATTTGGAGGGGAGGGGTGAGATTTGATTTTGAAAAGTGTACGATTCATGGTAAACGAACATTTTTTGCAAAATGAGTTTGAGACCTTCGAGTCAAAAATACGTTTGAGGACACTGGAGGAGGGATGGAGTTCTGGATAGTTTATGGAATGTAGAAAGGAGGAACTGTAAGAGATGGTATTATATATATATTTTGGAATGAATAGATTTGGTGAGCAAGACGAAAGCATCCTTTTGTAGGAAAAGAAGAAAAGGGTGTTATAATATATGAGAGAAAATAGTTGTTCAGGGGAGAGATTATACATTTCTAACCGCGTGATCGCGAACGAAGAACGAACGAACAAAAAGAACAACAAATAAACGAATAAGACCTGGGAAGGAAATATTTTTTTGGGGTTTTTTTTTTGTTTTTTTTGTGAGTACAGATATTAAACAAGGAGGTACAGGGTGAACGACTGGTACGAAACAGAGAACGAAAATAATTTCAGCGCATTCGACGAATCGCTGAGAGAAAAACAAACCACAAGGTCGGAGACGGTACGGTAGTCTAAGCCGTATTTCATTTGTACTGTACTAATATTTGTACTGTACTTGTACTTGTACTGTACTAACATTTGTACTGTACTAATAATACTGTACTATTTCATTTGTACTAATACCGTATTTCATTTGAACACCTGGCTTTTAAACTCTCTGGTCACACACAGTCAGTCATGGCTGTTGTCTACCGCCCTCCCAAACCACACCCATCATTCCTGTCTGACTTCTCCTACTTTCTGACCCAGCTATGTTCCCTCTCCCCCTCAATCCTCCTCCTTGGTGATTTCAATATCCACATGGACTCCACTGACTCCACGCTAACCACTGACTTCACTGATTTACTCACCTGCTTTAACCTCACTCAACATGTCAACTTTCCTACCCATAACCGTGGTCACATTTTGGACCTTGTCTGCTCTACTGGACTAATTTTGCACCATCTCTCTGGCTCCGACCTCACTCTCTCTGACCACCTAGCCATCACTCTGACCATCAACATCCCCACCCCAGCACCAAGGCATTATCGCACTATCAACTTCCGTAAGCTAAATGCTTTTTCACCTGCCTCATTCTCATCGACCCTCTCTGAAAAAATGTCCACTTCTCCCTTCGTTGACCTCCACACCCCTTCTGACCTCACTGACTACTACAACCACACTCTCTCTTCCTGCCTTGACCAAATTGCGCCTATAAAAACCAAAACAGTTTCTTTCACCCATTCTGCTCCCTGGTTTACCCCTGAGCTCCGCCTAATGAAAACTCGTGCTCGCCAACTTGAAAGACTCCGCAATAAAACAGGTCTCACAGTTCACTCCCAGGCCTACAAGGACCACATACAACACTATAAAGATGCCCTCTCCCGCGCCCGCTCCGCCTACTACTCTCAAATTATCCACTCTGGCTCCGGAAACCCAAAAGCACTCTTCTCTACAATAAACAAACTCCTCAGCCCCCTGAACACCACCACCCAGTCATTCACAATAGACAACTGCATCTCCTTCCTTTCATTCTTCCAACGCAAAATTGAAAACATCTACAACAGCTTGACCACCGCCGCACCCGCTCCCCCTCAAACCACCTGCCCCCCCTTATCCTGCCATCCCCTGTCTCAATTCTCCCCAGTCTCCCCTACTGACCTCTCTGAACTCCTCATCGGAATGAAAACTGCCACCTGCACTCTTGACCCCATCCCCTCCAGCTTTGTCAAGGCCTCCCTTCCTGCTCTTTCTCCACTTATCATTGCAACAATAAACTCCTCCCTGTCTACAGGCATCGTCCCACCATCCCTCAAAATTGCTGCTGTTACCCCCATTCTGAAAAAACCTGGACTAAACCCTGACACCCTAAATAACTTCAGACCCATCTCCAACCTACCCTTTCTGTCAAAGGTTTTGGAACGCGCTGTAGCCACTCAACTCAAGCATCACCTCTCTGCCAATAACCTGTATGAAACATTCCAATCCGGATTCCGGTCCAACCACAGTACTGAAACTGCTCTCCTCAAAATCACCAACGACCTTCTCCTCTCCTCTGATGCTGGCAACCTCAACATTCTCATCCTCCTCGACCTCAGCGCTGCCTTTGACACCATCGATCACACCATCCTCCTCACCCGACTTGAAACCACCTTTAACATTACCGGCACTGCCCTCTCTTGGATTAAATCATACCTCTCTGACAGACGTCAGTTCATCTCCATCAATAACTGCAAATCCCCCACTGCTCCCCTCCCCCAAGGTGTCCCCCAAGGTTCAGTTCTTGGCCCCCTCCTCTTTATCCTTTACCTGTCCCCCCTCGGTCACTTAATCCGCCGTCATGGTCTCCAATTCCACTGCTTCGCCGATGACATCCAGCTTTTCATCTCCACCAAGTCCATCTCCACCGCCACCCACTCTATCCTGACAAACTGCATCACTGAAATAAAATCCTGGCTTCAAATCAACTTCCTCAAACTTAACTGTGATAAATCTGAAATAATCATCATTGGCCCAAAAACGCTCACCAAGTCCACCCATAACTTTGCCCTCAACATCGACGGTTTCCCAGTGTCCACCTCCCCTCACATCCGGAATCTTGGCATCATCTTTGACCAAACCCTCTCCTTCGACAAATACACTAAACAGATCACAAAGACAGCCTTCTTCCACCTGAAAAACATCGCCCGTCTCCGTCCATCCCTCTCCTCTGTGGCTGCAGAAACCCTCATCCACGCCTTCATCACTTCCCGTCTGGACTACTGCAATAGCCTCCTTTATGGTTCACCCTCAACAATCACCAATAAACTCCAATACATTCAGAACTCCGCTGCCCGTCTACTCACCCATTCCCGGACCCGTGACCACATCACCCCCGTCCTTTACAAGCTTCACTGGCTCCCCATCTCCCAGAGAATCCAGTACAAAATCCTCCTCTTGACCTACAAAGCCCTCCATAACCTGGCCCCATCCTACCTGGCTGACCTCCTCTCCAGACACACTCCCACCCGCAACCTCCGCTCTGCTGGTACCAACCTCCTGACCCCCCCCATCCGGACCAAATTTAGATCCTGGGGGGACAGGGCCTTCTCCATCGCTGCTCCCACCCTCTGGAACTCGCTACCTCACACCATCAGAGACTCCTCCTCACTCACCACATTCAAAACATCACTCAAGACCCACCTGTTCAACACTGCATTCAACATTTAACCCACAGCATCTAACCCCTGACTATCTCCTCTCCTTCTCCCTCCTTTGTGCTTTGAATATTTCCCTATTGATTCTTCTTTTTTTGCAATTGTCTTTATGTTTTGCTATGCGTTATGTTTTGCACTCTGTCAAAGCGTCTTTGGGCTTCCTGAAAAGCGCTATATAAAATAAATGCATTATTATTATTATTATTAAGCCTACGAGTACTAGGCCGCAGAATACTCGATATGCATTCACCGACGATTGTGTATACATGTACGAAAAATTAGCACCAAAAATTTTCCAAAAGATACGCTATAGGTACATACACCGAAAGATAGATACTTAACTGCCTAAGTAGGTAGAGTAAAGAGTGTTAATGTCATTTCGAAGGTAGCCAGGATGAAAATCTCTTCGCACCATCCGCATTCACTCACCTGGGTGATAAAACTCCACACCATATTTTGGCAGACATTTGGAATGTAAGACGCATCATGACGTGGGGTTGACATTGTTTGGATTCCATCTCTTCCTCCTTAGGAGGGATTGATGACGGATTTGGTTTAGGGGGAATAGGAAAGACAAGACGTAGCGACGGATTTGTAATCTGTAAATTGTGTAAATACAGGTAAGGGCAAGGGTTGGGGAGGTGACATTGGGGGTGACGGACCCTCGGGATGAGCTTTCTCAGCTCGCTCTCCCGCGCCCTTCATGTCTGCATTACTTCGTATTGATGTGTACCTTGCGCCCCTGCTTGCTGATCTGCTCGTCCTTCCTTCCCCACTCACGGACCATTGTTCTCTTGTGCACGGGGGGTGGGGGGGAGGGGAGGGGAGTGTGCAGGTGAGCACAGTTGTGCGCCCGCACCCTTGCTGCCTCCGGCCTGCACTGATGCACCATATGGACCACACGTTCTGTGGCATAGCACCACCTTATGGATCACACGTACTGTGGTCTGGCACGTCTGCTGGGACCGGCCACTGTTACCAGCGGTATCTGGTTGCGGACCACTGTGTTCAAAGTGGCACCCATGCCCATGCAGGTGGACCACCGGAGTTGGCTCTGCTGGCCGAATCAATAATAAAAAAGCGGACGCGGTGTGTGCCCTTTCTTATTATAAATAACAGCAAGATGAAGATCAAGACAACCGGAAGCATCGGCCCTTTTTTTTTTTTAATGTGTGTTTTGTGCCTTTTCTTGATGGTGCTTTTTGGTGCTTTTGGTGCATTTCTTCATTATGGTGCATATTGGTACATATGGTATGGTGTATCGGTGCAGTGCATGGCAATATTTTTCCTCTTTTCAAAAGTTCTGCTTTTCCCACAAAAGACAGGTCCTAGGTGACAGTTTGTAAATAATTAGTGTTTTTTGTAAATAATGCTCCCCACCGGCTAAATGTTTAGTTTGAAGACCATTCCGCAATTCGGTTAGTCTGTGGGCATGAGTCTGTTAGGTAGAATGCAACACAGTAGGCGGGACATATTTAGTGTTAAAACTGTCGCACTCAGGGTGAGGTTAAAAGTAGAGGGTAACCACACCTAAGTGTCACACTAAGTTAAAGTTGTTTCGGCCCAGGACGGGCCTGGAGGAAAGGAGGGTGCAGTGTTGCGGTTTTGAGAACCCCTCACTTTGTAAATTATACTTGTAAATAATATTCCATCATTTAAAAGGGTTAAAGGTTGCACCCACAGTTAGGCCACAGCAACACGTAGGACACCATAGGACTTTCAGTTATTTCCTTAGTATGTTTTTCAGATAAGTCTGTGTTCCCAATAGTTGAATCTGCGTTGCATTAATCAAATACGATAGGTCCCAATCCATTCTGGCCATTGTGCCAACCTCTCTCTCCCAATTCTGTTACGCGCCTCTGCCAGCCGCAGCCGCCTTAGCGTTCGCTCAGGAAACGCCATTACGCACGCGGTCAAGCTTGGAGAAGAAGGGGGTGGAGCACCAAGAACGAGGTGTGGCCCTGTCAACGAGCCGTCAAGGGCGGAGCCGGTGAGCCCTCGCTAACCAAGCAGGGCTGAGGTGAGCTTACTGGCGGGCGTGGCTCTATGAAGCGCGGATTGATCTATAAGCGCACTATATAAGCGCACGCGCCAAGCCCTATCACGGACTGCGCCGGGGGATGCTGAACGTAGAGGACTGCGCGGAGGTCGGGCGAGCGAACACATTGTTTCAGAACGGACTGCGCGAGGGAACTCCATTGTTAATGGACTGATCCAGGAGCGCTCCATTTGATACGAACTGCCTGTTTGATATGGACATTGATTGATCGGGAGAGAGAGAGCGTTTGGCACGCTATACGTACGCAGCATTCCAGCCCCTCGCATATGTAAGGTCCGGTCGCGCGCCAACGACACGCGAAGCTGCCTGCCGTTTTTCGCCCGTGGACCCGGAGCCTGGACGGGGTCGATCTGCCTGGACCTTCCTCCCCTACCAGCTACCATCTCGTGTGTGTGTATGTTTGTCCGGGGTTGTTAGTAAGACTGTATAGATAAGCTTGCCCTGTGTCCTTTTGTTTCTTCTTCTTCTTGTGCATGCTTTCGTTTCCTCTTCTTTTGCTTGTAAATAATTAATAAACCCACTCTTTGTTCTTCCCTCACTCTGGTTTCGTCTTATTCGATCGCCTCCGTCCTTTCTCTCAATTGAGTACCTGTGGCACGATTTGGAAACCGCTCAGGATCGGGTTTAGTCATTTGTTAACGGCTCGGATCGCTAACCGCTCAGCAATATTCCATCTTATCTGTGGTTCGAGCGGGAGTTATTTCCCTGCTCGCAGTCGGGGTTAGTAAGTAGGTATTTGGGACTTCATTGATCAATCACCCGAGCTGATTCCGACCGGGAGGAGCGTCATAATTTCCAGGATTGGGGGACGGCCAGCTTAAAAGACAAGGGGATTAACCCCCCCTCCTGATTAACTTTGGGGTCATTCGCCTAGCAGGCTGAGCTGATTCGGTCGTCCTGTGTATTTGATTGATTCTGTTGGATTTAGCGTGTGCTGTCGTGTTGTGCTTTGTGTGAATGATTGTGATGGATCCCTGTTTCGTTTCCTGGCTTATGGCGGCGTGTCTGCCCATGAGATTTGCAGTACTTTGGTTTTTACTCGCCACCAAGTTGAAAATTTCGAACTGTAAGTACCCGCCATGTTTTTTCGTTGAGCCTCACGCAGCCCCGGTGTGCGCCTCTCAACAAGACAGTTCTTTTCTCCGTCTCGCCCCATCGCTCGCCCCATCGCTCGTCCCATCGCCCGTCCCACCGCTCGCCCATTCGCTCGTCCCACCGCTCGTCCCATCGCTCGTCCCATCGCCCGCCCCATCGCTCGCCCCATCGCTCGTCCCATCGCCCGCCCCACCGCTCGTCCCATCGCTCGTCCCATCGCTCGTCCCATCGCCCGCCCCATCGCTCGTCCCACCGCTCGCCCCACCGCTCGCCCCACCTCTGCACGCACCGCTGCATGTACCGAGCTCGACTATCCGCTCTAACTCCTCTATCCCGAGGCCTATTCGCTCCACTCGGCAAAAACTTTTGTCTTTAAACAACACCACTCGATTGACTCCTGGACTCGTGTCAGGCCTCAGAGAACTTGAAATCAGCGTTGGTCTCCCGAGAAAACGCACATAGCGAGGCGGGAGGAGAAAGCAGAGAAAAATACCGATTGTGATTTCTCTTCACGACCAGCGACGGCCCGGCCCACATTTTAATAATTCCTGCGAAAAGGTGTCCCCGATCAACTTCAATAACCTCATCTATCCCTGTAGAATGTACACAGCACCAAAACAACACCGTTCTGACCTGTATCTCGCCTTATTCAACGCTCAGTCTGTAAGTAGTCCTGACAAGCGAACCAAAATTACCTCTTTTATTCAAGACAACGATATCGACGTGTTTTTTCTGACCGAAACTTGGCTCCGACCCAGTAGCGACGAAGCGAGATGTGCTGATCTCACCCCACTTGGATACACCCTGCAGTCATTTCCTCGCTCCTCTCGGGGTGGGGGCGTGGCTGTTATTTACAGGGACAACTTCTCTCCCTTTGTCTCCTTCACCACGACTTTTTCGTTCGACCATTCATCCTACGAGCTAGCCCATGTCACCTCCACTCTGTCAGAAATCACTCTTCATTTCTTCTGCCTCTACCGACCTCCACCTAACCGGAAAAACAAGCTTACTGACTCTATGTTCGTGACCCAGCTTCCTAATCTGCTCGACCACTGCAATACTCTTCCTGGTTTCGTCTTGATTCTTGGAGATTTCAACGTCCACTACGACCAACCACAACATCCTCTCACTTCAAAGATCATTGACCTCCTTTCTACTTTTAGTCTGTCTCAGTCTGTCTCCCAACCTACACACGTTAAATGACACATCCTGGATTGGTTAGTGCACAGATGCGATGATCAGTTGGTGCAGTCCACGTCAGTGACCTGTGCTATCACCTCGGACCACTTCTGTGTCACCAGCCACCTGAGTATTGCTGTTCCTCGTCTTCAGCCCACCTTCATCACTGCCCGCAACATTCGTGCCATCGACCGTTCTGCCTTTAAAGAGGACCTTCACACCCGTCTCTCTGGCCGTTCCTCTGTCACTGCAGAATACCTCGACTGTTGCCTCCGCACAGCGTTGGACTGTCATGCTCCAGCGACACGGCGTGCCGTTCCCAGACACAGGAGTACTCCGTGGTTCAGTGCAGTCAGCGACGAAGTCAGGGCTGCCAAAAAGGAACGACAACGTGCTGAGAGACAGTGGCTGAAGACTGGCCTCACAGTCCATAAACAGTTGTATAACATAGCTAAAAGACTCGTCATAAAAATCATTCTGAAAGCAAAAACGTCATATATTTCTGATCGGATTACTTGGAGCTCCTCCTGCAAGCAACTGTTCAGCATTACCAACAGCCTGTTTGCCACCAAAAATAAATCCGTTCTTCCCACTGTATTTCCTCAAAACAAACTACCCCAACGCTTCCTGCATTTCTTTCACAATAAAATTCAGTCAATAAGAAACAATCTTGACAAGCAGTCACTCCTTTCCTTCGGGGATGCTGAACACTGCTTTCACGGACGACCTCTTAGTTCGTTTACTCCTGTTACTGAGGAAATTGTCAAATGTACAATCCTCAAGTCAAACACAAAAACATGTGATCTTGACCCCCCTTCCCACCGATTTGTTTATTGAGTGTTTGGACACCCTCCTCCCATTTATTACTGCAGTTATTAATGATTCTCTGACTACGGGTTCATTTCCGCTTCTCTTTAAGCAAGCTCTTGTTAAACCACTTCTTAAAAAAACCCACCCTTGACCTTAACGACATGAAAAATTACCATCCTATCTCCAACCTGTCTTTCCTGTCAAAGATCACAGAAAGAATTGTGCTATCACAGATGAATAACCATCTAGTTTCAAATAATCTTTTCAATTCTCACCAGTCAGCATATAGACCAGGCCAGAGCACCGAGACCGCTCTCCTAAGAATAACCAATGATCTCCTGACCTCTCTTGACTGTGGTAAGGTTTCCGTTCTTGCTCTTTTGGACTTGTCTGCCGCCTTTGACACGATTGACCATAGTGTCTTCATTTGTCGTCTGGAAATCACATTTGGTATAACTGGTACTCCCCTTTCTTGGCTGATGTCCTATCTTACTGATAGAGTGCAAACAGTTGTTGTCAATGGCCAGAAATCAGCCCCTTCTCTGCTTTCCTTTGGCGTTCCGCAGGGCTCAGTCCTGGGACCTATCCTCTTTCTTTTGTACACTCAGCTTCTATTTGATCTTGTTGCCAGACATTCAGTTGATCACCACGCCTTTGCGGACGACAATCAGCTGTACAAAGGAAGCACGATTCAACAAATCGTGCCCACTGTTGAAGTGTTAGAAGGCTGTATTGCCGACGTGAAGGCGTGGATGACCCAAAACAAACTTCAGCTGAACGATGCTAAAACAGAGTCTATGATTGTAAGATCGCACAGATGTCCTCTACAATGTTCACTTCCGACCACCATTCATGTTGGTGAAACCGATGTAAACTTTGTTTCGTCGGCCAAGAACCTTGGTGTGGTTTTCGACTGTAACATGACATTTTCCAAGCAAGTACTTCAAACTTGCAAATCAGCATACTTTCAGCTGCGAAAGATCGCATCCATTCGCCACTTTCTTACTCCTCAAGCTGCTCTAACTCTGGTCTGTGCCCTTGTCCTCTCAAGGCAAGCTGCTCTAACTCTGGTCTGTGCCCTTGTCCTCTCAAGGCTAGACTATTGTAATTCTTTTTATGCTGGCTGCCCTCAGTTTCTCTTGGATAAGTTACAAAAGGTTCAAAACTCTGCCGCTCGTCTTGTCTGTAAGGCAAAGAAGTCTGACCATGTTACTCTGCTTCTTGAATCTTTACACTGGCTGCCTGTCTCTGCTCATGTGCAACACAAAATTTGCACACTATGTTATAAATCATTGTGTGGAACGGGACCTCACTATCTCTCCGATTTGCTCACTCTCTATGAACCTCGGCGACGGCTTCGTTCAAGCGACGTCTCTATGACCTTAGAGCCACCGCGCACCAGCACCAAGTCGTTTAGCGAGAAATCCTTTTCCTTTGCTGCAACTCTGCTCTGGAATGACTTGCCTTCCTCTGTTCGACATGTTGACTCTCTTCCTGCCTTTAAAACCTCCCTCAAAACCTATCTGTTTCACAAGTCTTTCAAAGTCTAAGTCCTGTTTTCCCTTTGGTTTGAGGTGCGACAGATCGAGAGTATGTCTGTGTACATGTGCGGGGGAGGGAGGGGAGGAGGAAGGGGAGTACACATCTGTGGGTTTTGAATGGGGAGGGAGAGGAATAGGGCAAGAGTGAAGGTGTGTCTGTGTGTGTGTATGTTTGTGTATGTGTGTGCGGTGTGTGTGCATTCGCATGATAATGTAAGGCGCCATGAGGGTCGTTTACTGTGCTTGATGGGGCTATACAAGACTCCTTTATTATTATTATTAGCCCACTACCTGGAGGGGACTGTAGGTTTGCTCTCCGTCTGTCTGTCCGTCCATCACAACTGTGGTTTTACGCACTTTTTTCCATACGCTTTAACATATTCAATTTAATCTGGGTGCATATCTTTAATATGATAAGTTGCAGAAAAAGTTCGAGTTTTGGGGCATTCCGCCAATTTTTCATGGAGTTATGCCCCTTTTGCTTGGAACAAGAACATTTATTGCAAAGCAATTCTCCCTCTTATTATTATCCATTATTCACAATTGCAGCAGCTTGCTATCGCTTGCCAAGCCGCTTGTCAATGGGAGCCTGGCGTTCACGAAGCGAGCAAGGCTTGCCACTTGAGCGGGCGAGACCAGGGTGAGCGAGTGGCTCGGTGGCCTGGCAGCGCGCGAACGGGGGTGCATCGAGGCCTAGTTCCAGCCGACCGGACTTGTGTCGGACGACGCAATCGAGCCAGACGATCCCCGACACTGCCAGACTGAGATAAGACGCAGACGTCTTTGTGTTGAAGTTCAAGCTTTTGTTTTGAACTGAAGCAAACCAGGGTTTTTTTTACTAAAATAAAGTACAAGTATTCTGAATGTTAAACATGAGTCATACCAAGCAGACAGAGAGAAATGTCAGATGATGGTTGAGCAATCGTCATCTCTTGCATTAAAAAAAAATTCACATTACTTTATTGAATGAAAGCTGTATTGCTGCACAAAATGTATATGATAAAAGTGAATTTGTATATTTATTTATGCTTCAAAACCTAAAAAAAAAAAAAAACACAACCAAATCTAAACAAATTTTACATTTTGCATCAGTGTATCCCAAGTATGGTTTCTGTCTGGGTCGCATATCTGGGGGTGGGTGATCAAGAGGGGAAGACCCAAATTCTCTCAATGTAAATGTGTGTCTGTAAATGTGCCTTCCTCTGTTCGACATGTTGACTCTCTTCCTGCCTTTAAAACCTCCCTCAAAACCTATCTGTTTCACAAGTCTTTCAAAGTATAAGTCCTGTTTTCCCTTTGGTTTGAGGTGGGACAGAGATCGAGAGTATGTCTGTGTGCATGTGCGGGGGAGGGAGGGGAGGAGGAGGGGGAGTACACATCTGTGGGTTTTGAATGGGGAGGGAGAGGAATAGGGCAAGAGTGAAAATGTGTCTGTGTGTGTGTATGTTTGTGTATGTGTGTGCGGTGTGTGTGTGTTCGCATGATAATGTAAAGCGCCATTAGGGTCGTTTACTCTGCTTGATGGGGCTATATAAGACTCCTTTATTATTATTATTATTATTATTATTATGTTCTTCTTCATTTTTTAAAATTAATGTTGTAAAGAGGAGGCTATGTTACTGATAAATTGGTACTTCTCGCAGTATAAACATGTAAATTTCCCCCTTTTCAAATATTACACACAAATTGAGGCCAGTTTCTTCCAGATTGTTATTCTGATCCATTAAATGATAAACCTAACTTTTGCCTTCCATTTATGTTGTGCCTTTTAAGGATGAACATTTTCCCCTATAAATGTGAATGATTTTCCAGTTTTTTTAATGTGAAAATTTCATACTGATTAGAACCTACCTGCCTGATTTATCATACTACAAGTATAAAAGCCCATCAAAAAATGACGGGTTGGAACAGTTTATTCGACGGTGCAGTGTCGTGAGCGTGCCAATGTCTGAAGCCTCGGCCGAGTGTCAGGTGTGCTTATATCTTCTTTATTTACTAGAAATCATACGGACGTAAATGACTACTCGTTTTACTCTGCGTGCGTTACGCATCATGTGCAGCAAATTTTACCACTCTGCGCCTTGTATTTATTGTTATTTAAATAAAAACGCTTCTGTACACCGCCCTTAAGGCTCGGTTTGCAAGCCACCGTCTACAACTGCATTGTAATAGACAATTATTCTTTTATGGAAAATGCCTTTCGAGATTGTTTTATTCTCAAAAGTAGACCATAGTGAACACACATTTGTGTTAACAGATAGGCCTTTAAAACGCGACTCAAATCGTCCTTATCAAATCTCTCTCCGAGAAAGGCAAATTTGGTATATCTTCTGATTTGATCCGATCTCAGAAATAGTATGGAACTGGAGGAACAACGTACTGTTAGAGCAAACAACATGCCAGGAATAAGAAACGAGCAACATATGTCATAGCATTCCAAAGATACATGATGGTGTGCAACCTGAGCAGGTGCATGTTCCTCTCCAAGCCATTGCACCTTGATTTTGTGTTATTCCTCCTTTCCTCCTTCTGTATGTCTACCCACCCCAATACCATTTGGTAGTTTGTGAACCTGCTGCCATAGTCGTTCTGCTTCTCCATGAGCCAAGATATGTGCATAAAGCGTACCAAAATATGTTCTTCTTGTTCGTCTGTTACAAAAATAAACCGTCATTCGAATTTATCATCAGTAAAATTACATAGGGAAAGGAATTTCCCCATTTCCCCAAGAGAGACATCAACAAGAACAAATATTCATTTGGCGACAGAGATATGATAGTCATCATCATGGTTGCCCTTCCTATCTGAGGATGGTTGTTCATATGTGCCATGTGAACAACTCGAGAAGGTGAATTTGTTTATAGCGTCGGAGTTTCTGCCAAGACAACAACCACACTCTGACTTAGTAAGCAATGTAACCTGGCATCAAGAGAGGTCCAAGACATGAATTGGGAATTTATTCAAGGTCCCAGTGATTCACAAAATACACCACGGAATCTTGACCATCGACAAGCAACCAGTGATGGAGAATGAGTCGTCCGGCTAAACGATCATCCAACACACATTCATGCGAAACTCCGAGGTGAGTTTATATCTGGGTCGAGATTCAAAATCAGACTACACACATTAAACGTGAGTGTGCATAGCTCTAACCTATCCTGCCAGACCACAGATGTGACAGCAGTGAAGTAGAAAAAGATACAGAAGTGTGACTTCAAGTATTGTGAGAAGAAGATTGCAATAATTTTAAATCCTTGGCATGCTAAATGTATTGAGAGAGAACTTAAAGTGATTCACGTGAGGGAAACGGAGGTGAGGTGACATTTAAAAAATGAGCAGGTGGATACCTGTACACAAAAGGTTGGGAGAAGGTATTGTATTTGGTGTGTGTGTTTTTGATTTTGCACGCAAAGCAACTTTAATATAGCGCCCCCAGGAGGCCTACTTTAATATTTTGCCATAATTGGCATGAAGCGCCCCCAGGTGGCCCACTTTAATATTGCGTCATAATTGGCATGAAACGCCCCCAGGTGGCCGCTAGAGGTATACACACTTGCTCTAAACTGTCTAGCCTTGGTTTAAATCTCGGCTTAGCTATAAACTGTCATCTCGATGTTTCACATGCAGGGCGAGGCATCATTGTGTGCTCTATCCATTTTAAATTCTGAGTGTTAAGCAAGGAAGCAGCACGTACCATTTAAAAAGTCTTTGGTACGACTCGGCTGGGCTTCACAACAACCTCCTAGACTCAGTAGACGCTCGGATTATTACTCTCCACCGAAGCCTTGGACCATTAATTTACTGATGTTTTAAAACAAAACATTTTCATTCATGTGTTGACCCGTTTTGGCGTTTGTACATGGTATGTGCTTTAGAGCCTCGATGCTATGTATTTCTGTGTGCGCTGTCGCTGATGATTTACCAATACGCGATGAAACCATTCCGGCGGCTGAGGGGTGTGTTGCATTGCGATTCTCAAGTATGGACTATATGTGAATTTCTTTATACAGCTTTGGAGGAACTCTGAGAAGGGTTTGAAACAGCAAAAGCAACCTTTCGTGGTTGCTTTAAGCAGCTCTCTTCCACAATAAAAGCATGGAAGGAGTATATATATGATCCACCACGCAGTAACCTGGGTTGCCCCGTGATTTTTAATCATTTTAAATCATTAATTAATCTATTTTAGGGGGAGTGTAACACAGGTTCGTGTGATAGGAAAATCCTTTGTATCTACCAACCTATCTGTGAGCCACTCTGCCATAAAGCCCAGATCGGTGGGATGTTGCAGTGATGGTTGACCTTCTGGAAGTTCCTCCCATCTCCACACAGGATCTCTGGAGCTCAGCCAGAGTGACCATCGGGTTCTTGGTCACCTCTCCTTACCAAGGCCCTTCTCCCCCGATTGCTCATTTTGGCCGGGCGGCCAGCTCTAGGAAGAGTCCTGGTTGTTCTAAGCTTCTTCCATTTAAGAATTATGGAGGCCACTGTGCTCTTGGGAAGCTTCAATGCAGCAGAAATTTATCACTGATAAATTTATCACAATCGCGTCTCTGAGCTCTGCAGGCAGTTCCTTCGACCTCAAGGCTTGGTTTTTGCTCTGTTATGCAATGTCAGCTGTGAGACCTTATATAGACAGGTGTGTGCCTTCCCAAAGCATGTCCAATCAATTGAATTTACCACAGTGGACTCCAATCAAGGTGCAGAAACATCTCAAAGATGATCAAGAGAAATGGGAGGCCCCTGAGATAAATAAGTGTCATAGCAAAGGGTATGAATACTTATGTCAATTTGATATTTCAGTTTTTTCTTTTTAATAAATTTGCAAAACTTTCTAAAATCCTGTTTTCTCTTTGTCATTATGGGGTATCGAGTGTAGATTGATAAGGGAAAAAATGATATGTATATGTGTATATGTATATATGTATATATCTATATCTGTGCAGTGTCTGTGTTGTGTTGACCTGTGTTGTGTTGTCACTGCACTACTTTCTCAAAACTTTATATATATATATATATATATATATATATATATATATATATATATATATATATATATATATATATGTCGAGATCATGCCTTTGGTTGTGTCTTATCTAATTGTGGTTTGCATTTAATAGTGGTTGCTTTGTGAAAAGGATTAAGCTTACTATGTTCCCTCTTGCTTTGAACTATGCTTTATTGTCCAACTGTGCCAAGGAATGTAGAAAGATAGTGAAACTGCTTGCTCTGTTAGACCCCCTCGTGAAAACGCGTCTTTTTGTCCTTGACCAAAGGCCAGCATGGAAGATAAGTTTTGAGAATGTCACTGTGCTCTTTCTCCCGCATCTTTCCCTTTGCTCATGCCAAAGAAGATAGGGTCTCGGTGGGAGATATCTGGCCCGTTTTCCTTTGGCCGCGCTCATTTTTTAGCGGAGATTTTTTGTATAATTTTGTGTATATAAAGAAACTCTGGGTTGCCAATTTTCTAGGAGTGTATGGGGCCATGCTGTTCAATTGTGATTGGTATGACTCTTACACCCTCCACAGCGCTGTGATATTGGTTCATCAATAAATCTTGTTATCCCAGGAACTCAAGGTGTGGTACACATGGTTCTATTCTCATCATATGTAGATCCAGCTCCTGTTAGTCGAATTCGGGCTGGTCGAGATGTGTACCCTGAGGGGACTGTGTTTCGTGTATGATGCAACACGAGGTCTTTTGACAGGCGGTGTGTGTGGATCACTCGCGGAGCCGCCATGTTGGGTGCGGCGCTTATTTGAATGTACGGTAAATCAAGTGATCACGTGGTGTGATGAATAGCCGCACGTGCTGTGAGTTTGTCCCTCCTGTGCTGCGAATCAATCGTGTGGTGACGTACACTAAGGGGTTCTAGGTGGTGTTACGTTTGGGGGTTTGACCCGATCTTTTACAATTACTGTATGCTTTGTTGCGGCGTCTGGAGTTTTTTTTGTTTGAGAAGTAGCATCGATGAGCAGGTTGTGTGTCGGATTGGGAAAGAGAATTAAGGAATTCTGACAAGTCGGATATTGGGGCCAGCCAATGAGCTTGGACCTGGGTTTCAACGAATAGGAGCGAGCGATCTGGGAGAGGGAGCTTTCAAGTTCTGCTCGCAATGAAGTGAGGTCAGATTTCATTGGATTTTGGTCGGAGTCAGAGTCCAGTCTGTTGGTGTGTTCCGAAATGGTGTTGGCTTAGCGGTTAGGGTGCCGGCTTGGGATCCTAGGATTCTGGGGTCGAATCCCGGTCGATCGCTGAATTAACACCAGGGGGGTTGACTCAGCCTGTCATCCTTCCGAGGTCGGCAAATTGAGTACCAGTTCACTGGTAATTCCCTGTGTGTCGCAAGAGGCGACTAACAGGGTTGGTGGCAGGAAGGACATCCGGCCGTAAAACATTGCTTCAAAAAAGGGGACAACGGTGCCCAAAAAAGGCCAACCCCTGCTCTGCAGGGAAAAAATGGCCTCGAAAGTTAGTTGTTGTTGTGTGTGTATTTATTTATATATATATATATATACATATATATATATATATATATATATATATATATATATATATATATATATATATATATATATACTTTGGACTTTTGGACTTTGGACTCTTTTGGACTTGTCTGCCGCCTTTGACACGATTGACCATAGTGTCTTAATTCGTCGTCTTGAAATCACATTTGGTATAACTGGTACTCCACTTTCTTGGCTGATGTCCTATCTTACTGATAGAGTGCAAACAGTTGTTGTCAATGGCCAGGAATCAGCCCCTTCTCCGCTTTCCTTTGGCGTTCCCCAGGGCTCAGTCTTGGGACCTATCCTCTTTCTTTTGTAGATTCAGCCTTAGGGTGGTGCTCAAAATAATTTAAAAAAAATATTTACTGGGACATGGCTTTATGTTGTTCCTTTTGTTCCAAAATGAAACGACACCAAATATGAAAGCAATCTGATTTTATTTAGGGGTGCCACATCAGCCTTCAAACTAAAGGTGTCTACAAAACTTTTCTATATATGGATCGAAAGCAAAACCAGAAGTTTGTTTTATGAAAATCCACCCTCCACTCACTTTCTTTGTATTCTAGCAAACACAAGTTACAATAGCTGCACAAATAGCACTATATTGCTATGAAAACTCAAATTCAATGATAACAATCCAAATGTTCAGTTCATAAAATGAAGAGACACCATATCACATAATATTAAAAAACCCAAATATAATGAGAAATGTAACTCCTATTTCTGGGCCTGTTTCACCACTGTTGCCTTCCTGGCATCGGGGTACATCTTCCTGTGAGCAGCAACAACTTGGAGCAGAGCTTGCTTTTGCTCTTCATCCTTTGTAAGGAGCTTATTGTAGTCTTGTATCAATGCGACACCCCTTTCTGCCCTGTCGTTCACCACGACTAAGCCACTGGCGGCTTTCTTTGCTTCCTGAAAGCTGGTTTCTTGCTCCCATGAACCAGGATCCTTATCCATCCAATCAGTTGGGGTCCCTAGGATGCTGAAGAAATGCTTGGTGTGTTTTGTTATGAGGCCAGCGATTGACAGGGCGGTTCCTCGTTTGATAGCTGGTCTCTTTGGAGAGGGGTTTTCACCGTCATTTTTCAATGCTTCAATCATATTGATCTTGCTTTCTTTGTCAATTCTGGTGTCAAAGAATGCAAATGCCACTAGTACTGGGCTCATGTACCACGTGTGGCGGCCAAGTGCCTTCAAGGCTGCCTGAGCCATCTTCTGATTGATTTGTTCAAACTTTTCCAACTTCTTGAAGAGGTTAATGTCATTCAGGGGAGCCTCAATAGCTTGTGGAGCCCGAAACCAAGCCTGTACATACACAAGGCAGACAAAAATGTTGAAGGCTCGGAGTTCTCTCGCCTCTCGAAGTGTCAAGTGGAACTCTGACCGAAACATGAACACCTGTAGTGAATATAGTGCTTTTGCCATCCATCTGGCTCTGTGCATTGCTCCTGGAGCCATGATCCGGATTTCACGAGGTGGGATTCCTCCCATGTAGATGACAGTCAGTTCTAGGAGTTCACGATAATCATCTCGTGGCTGCTGATCTTTCAAACACACAAGAGCAAATTCCAGAGCTTCATCCATCATGTCATTGTTCTGTGCAAACTCAGCTGCCGTATCAGGATCTGTGAATCCATTTTTTGGTTGGTGATGGGCAATGGACGGCCACTCCGGCTGAAACCGCTTAAAAAGCTGGATGTCAGGGCCTGATGAAGGACCGAAAAGAGTGGTGAAAACATCTCCCAGAATGATTTCGTGCGCATGATGGCGGCAAGCCAAATGAATTAGTTCAGTCTGTAGCTTCTTTTCAATGAGGACAGCAGCCCCTCCACGAACACCTGAATTGCTGGCCGTTGTGTCAAAAGACAAAGCCTTCACCTTGCCCACAAGGTTCCAGCTCTTCAGTGTGTCCACTACAGCGGTTGCCATAGCTTCTCCTCCCCCGTCAGGTAACTTGGGAACATTCAACAGCTGCTCCATTCCATGGTACTGGTTGGACACAAGGAATGGAAGACGATCCACCTTCACATGCACAAAATCTCCAGTGACATCGGGAAGAAGCTTTCCATCCCAATGGACCACTAAAGGACCCTGCACATTATGATGAAATGCTTCTTTTATTTCGTCCATGGTTTTGCATCGATGCATCAGGCGATTCCGCCGCACTGTCCATCGGTTCAGTGCCAGCTCTGCAGGATCCCATCCTACTGCTCTACAAATGGATGCCAAGTTGTGGACAGCCATTCGGTCACTTGTTTTCGTACGATCCAAAGAAGCTGCGACTTCAGGAGTGACAATGTTGATAGGCCTTCTTTTCTTGGGACGAGATATCCCACCATCAGATGATGAAGAACCAGCCTGTGCCGTGGTCTCAGAGTCAGAGTCTGAGTCTGTGACTTCCATAGCAGTAGCACCCTTCATGACCATTTCCTGTCTCTTATTTTCCTTCTCTGCCTTAGTCTTCTCCTTTTCTTCCCTTTCTTTCTTTCGCTTCGTTTTTGCTTCCAACACAGTGTCTACAGATCCCATTGAAGCCTTCCTCTCTGAGAATTGATCGTGAAGAAACTTCCTGTCCTCGGGGTTGGTGATTATGGCCTCCGAATCTGCATGCCTAAGATCAAACGTCTTCTCCAAGGAGGCCTTGAAGGATGCTTCCTTTTTCTCTTGGGTCGCACCACCTCGCTTTGCACCTTTTTGGAGGCTCCTCCATTCTTCATATAGCCTCTCCAAACGATGGATGCAGTGCTGCTTCGTCGTTGTAGGTAGGTGAGCTTTTTCCCAGAACTTCACAACCTCTTCAATGGTGAGGGTTGCACTCTCCCGGGCAGTGCGATTCTCTTTCTTCAGGTGATGGAAAAACAGGACAAGAGATTGATGCACAGTCGGGAGCTTGGCACCTTTGATGGCATCTCCAGAAGTGGACCCAATGAGATACACATTATCCTGAGCCAGAGTTTTCAATGAAACACTGGTACTAGCACATGCCATATCTGAAAAATACGCAAGAATGTGGGTAAAATCCTGTTAATTCTTACTCCACAGGGTCACTCTCTACAAAAGAGCCACAGTCAATAAGTTAGGCCTACATATTACACACTAAAAAAGCGTACCCCTGACCCCGGGAACCTGTACAAAACATGCATGAAAATTGCCCAGATAGTGATCATAGGAAGTCTCAAAACTGTATGTATAATATATTGTATATAACTATATATATAATGTATAATGTGTATTTATGTATATTTATTATTTAATGTATATTTTATGTATAAATTTAATGTATATTTAATTATAATGTATATATATTGTATAACTATATATTTATTTATTATATTTAAATTTTAATATATTATATTTATTTTTAATATATTATTTAATGTATTATATTTGTCTATATTTGTATAATTGTCTATCGTATAATTGTATATACTAGGGCATGCCCGTACGTGGGTGCCCGTTCCTTGCCAAAAAAAAAAAATAACGCAACCCGTACGCTCTACCCCGCCCGTACGCCCGTAAACAAAAAAAACAACGCTCTTCGCTTCCGCCCTTCGCTCTGACTGAATTGGGAGAAATAATGCGCATAAGAAATCGAGAAATTATTATTTTCTCCGGAAGAAATTGAATTACGAACCGTAATGGCGCACGCGCTCGGCTCGGCTCGCTCTCACATCGGCCACGCCTACGCAATAACGCGTTCTGTGATTGGCTGCCGGAAGTGCAGTCTTCACTGTCCGGAAGGTCGCAAATCGCAGTTACGATGAATCGCAAATTAGTTTTAATTAGTTTTAAAACATAGTTTAACGGCAACATAGTTTTCCAACGTGAAATAAATGAATACGCTCTCAAATGTGCCGTCCGAGGCAGAGTCTGTTCGCCACGTTCGGCACACGTGATAGCTCGCTGCTCTCTGATTGGTTGAATCGTTTTTTGGACATAGCTCGGTAACTACTTCTCCGATTAATATGAAACCTTGAAAAGGCACATCCTCGGGTCCCCAGCAATATACCTGGCAAGTTTCAAGTATATCGGACCCGTGGTTGTCGAGAAACAGCGGTCACAGACATACAAACATACAAACATACAAACATACACACAGAGATTACTGGAATTATAGATAGATAATGTATAATATAATATATATTATTATTATTTAATGTATATTTACTATATATTTATTTTTAATATTATATTTAATGTATATATATAATTATGTATTTATTTTGTGTATATACAGCCCAAAAAATGGGAATTCCTATTTTTGCATGGGGGAAAATTCATCACTGATGTGGCACCCCTAAATATTATTGGATTCCATTCAAATTTGGTGTGGTTTCCTTTGACACCAAAAGGAACAAACATAGAACATGTCCCGGAGAAAATCTGCATTTTGATTTTTTGAAGCCCACCCTATTCAGCCTCTATTTGATCTTGTTGCCAGACATTCAGTTGATCACCACGCCTTTGCGGATGACAATCAGCTGTACAAAGGAAGCATGATTCAACAAATCGTGCCCACTGTTGAAGTGTTAGAAGGCTGTATTGCCGACGTGAAGGCATGGATGACCCAAAACAAACTTCAGCTGAACGATGCTAAAACAGAGTCTATGATTGTAAGATCGCACAGATGTCCTCTACATTGTTCACTTCCTACCACTATTCATGTTGGTGAAACTGATGTAAACTTTGTTTCGTCTGCCAAGAACCTTGGTGTGGTTTTCGACTGTAACAATAACATGACATTTTCCAAGCAAGTACTTCAAACTTGCAAATCAGCATACTTTCAGCTGCGAAAGATCGCATCCATTCGCCACTTTCTTACTCCTCAAGCTGCTCTAACTCTGGTCTGTGCCCTTGTCCTCTCAAGGCTAGACTGTTGTAATTCTTTGTATGCTGGCTGCCTTCAGTTTCTCTTGGATAAGTTACAAAAGGTTCAAAACTCTGCCGCTCATCTTGTCTGTAAAGCGAAGAAGTCTGACCATGTTACTCCGCTTCTTGAATCTTTACACTGGCTGCCTGTCTCTGCTCGTGTGCAATACAAAATTTGCACACTATGTTATAAATCATTGTGTGGAACGGGACCTCACTATCTCTCCGATTTCCTCACTCTCTATGAAGCTCGGCGACGGCTTCGTTCAAGCGACGACTCTATGACCTTAGAGCTGCCGCGCACCAGCACCAAGTCGTTTGGCGAGAAATCCTTTTCGTTTGCTGCACCTCTGCCTTGGAATGACTTGCCTTCCTCTGTTCGACATGTCGACTCTTCCTGCCTTTAAAACCTCCCTCAAAACCTATCTGTTTCACAAGTCTTTCAAAGTCTAAGTCCTGTTTTCCCTTTGGTTTGAGGTGGGACAGAGATCGAGAGTATGTCCGTGTACATGTGCGGGGGAGGGAGGGGAGGAGTAGGGGGAGTACACCTCTGTGGGTTTTGAATGGGGAGGGAGAGGAATAGGGCAAGAGTGAAGGTGTGTCTGTGTATGTTTGTGTGTGTATGTGCGGTGTGTGCGCGTTCGCATGATAATGTAAAGCGCCATGAGGGTAGTTTACTCTGCTTGATGGGGTTATATAAGACTCCTTTATTATTATTATTATTATATACATATATATATATATATATATATATATATACATATATATATATATATATATACATATATATATATATACATACATATATACATATATATATACATACATATTGTTGCGAATATGGAATTTGGCCTCCATATCCGCTTGTAAATATTCCCCTATTTTCTCCAATACTCCCCAACTTTCCCCAATCCCCCGTTCCCTAGTCCCATTGCATGTAAATAACAATCAGTAGAGCCGACCTTCCCCTTATTCCCCCATTAAATGTCGTGCCCAGGTCCACCGCACCACACGTAGACAACTTTCGGACATCTTCCTAGTTATTCTTATTCTATGTCAGTTAAGGCCTCGTCTCCATTAATTATGACTCTTCGTTGCACCAGAATGTGATTATATGGCATCAGTAGTGAGTTTAGGACCTTTCCCATACCTCCTTCCATCTTCTTCCCCAACAATTACAACAACAACAGAGGAGATGGCGGCGGAGCGGGGGAGGATGCGTCCTCACACCGGCTCGATTAGCGCCATAGACCATGCGCTCCACGGGGTTACCACGAAGGGGCTCCTTGTCAGCTCCTCGTCAAGGGCGGAGCCTGGTAAACCCCCCGCACGCACCCAATGAGAAGCAACGTGCCGATTCCACGAGGCGGAGCTAACGAGCCGAGGGCGTGTCACTCCCCGCCGGATATACGCGGCCCCGCGCCGGATGTGACGAGAGATGCGCACCGAGCTTGGAGAAGGAAAGCCACCTGCGAGCGCTGAGTCAGATGCGCCCCCAGCTTGAGCAGACAAGACGCCATCCGAGCGCTGCGACCTCCCCGCATCTCTGGACCGGACCGAGTCGATTCTGACCTTTGAGCCCAGGTGCACCTGGAGCCATCGCTACCCGCCTGTCCTTGCCATCAATCCCCGTGTGAGTCAGCATTTTGTCCCGTTTATCTGTCGTCTGTTGGGAATAATATAAGATTGTGTCTAAGTGCTTGTCTTTCTATGCTGTCCCTCTTGTAGTTGTAATCTAACCTTCCGCCTTAATATAACCTCCTCCGGAGGTCTTGAGAACTGAACCCCTGGTGTCGTATTGTGTTATTGTGATCCAGCCGGGTGTCTTCTTTTTCTTATTGAGCCAGCATCGCGCGACTTCGTCAACGTCGAGTATAGTCGGGTAATTTGTGCGGACACGACGGCCATTCCGCTCGGCCCACTTTAACATCAAAGTCGTGTCTGTAACAATTGGTGTCGGGAGTGAGATTCGAGGCCCGACCAAATTTTGAAAAAAAAACGAATAGAGGAAAAAAAAAAAATTTGGTCAAAATTTGGAGCGGCCGAAATTTGTTTTGTTTTACGAAACTCGAATTTTGCAAGTCGCGCTATGGCGGATCAAGACGGCTGGGGTCCGGTAGGGGAGAGTGAAGCAGGGTCGGTCCAGGACCAAATTGAGACACGTGAGGAGAGCGAAACAGCGGGGGTAGCAGACGCGCGAAATGGCGCCTCGCACATAGCTACGGCGGCCGCACCCGCTGCACAAGTGGGAGGGATGGCCCAGATGCAGGTCCTCATGGAGCAATTTATGGCGCAAATGCAGGCGTCCCTCAAACTGCAGAGTAACCAATTGGGGAACCGGATGGATGCTCAGGGTGAGCGATTGGAGGGCCAAATGGGGGTAATGGGAAACCAGATGGGGGTAATGAGGGACGAAGCGAGGGGTACCGGAGAGGGGTTAGACAACGGGATAAAGGAGGTGAAAAATGGGTTAATGGGGGTAGAAAATAGAATGGCTGCCCAGGAGAATCAGATAGAGGGAGTGAAAAATGGGGTAGAGGGAGAGGAGATCAGAAGAGGAGTGAGTGAGGAGGTCGGAGGAGTGCGCGAGGAGGTGAGGCACTGTGAGGAGCACATGGAGAAGGAGGTGAGAAAGGGGACTGTAAAGTTACAGGGGGGCATAGAGGTCCTGACGCAGGAGGTGGAACAGCTGACGGAGGGACAAAAAGAACTAACGGAGCAGGTTCAAAGGAACACTGCGGTATTAGGAGGGTTAAAAGTGACACAGAAAGAACTAAAAGACGACTTGATAGCGACGAAGAGGGAATGTCAGATGGTACGTGAGGGACTGACAACGAGGTTGGACGAGGTGGTAGAGGTAATGGAGACGAAGGACCGGCAGGTGAGGACGCACATGGAAACGGTCAAGGTAGCCTTGGAGGATGAGCTTGAGGAGACGTACCGGGGAATAAAAGAGGTGAAGCACAAATTAGAAGAAGTGGAAGAAGGGATGAGTGAAATTAAGAAGCGACGGAGAGGGGATAAGAAAGAGATAAAAGAGGAGATAAAAGAATTGGTCCAAAGTCTGTGTTTGGATCGTGATGATGTGCTTATTCACCGGATGAGGGATTCGCAGGTGATGGAGGAGAAGCGAAGAGGAAGAGGACCCGGTGTAAGTGGTGACCAATATGGTCGTGCGTATGATGCGCCAGGTGATTTAATAAGCTTGGGGGTCGAGATAGACCCGGATGTTCGTGAGAGGCCACTGGTGAAGTGTGCGACAGGTCTGGTGTGCGAAAAAGGAGGTGTGCGAGAAAGTCCGACTCTGGGGTGTGTGAGGAAAAAGTGCACGCCAAGGAGTGAGGGTGCTGGCGAGAGTGAGTCGGTCGTAGCGAGTGTGCGAGGGAGCACATGGAAGTGCGGTGTGGGAAGTGTTACAGAGGGTGTGACGGGAGAGTGTGCGCAAGGGTGTGCGCGAGAGAGGTGTGTAACGGACAGGTGCATGAGGAAAGAGTGCGCTGTCAGAAGTAAGGAAGAATGCACACCTGTGGTGAGTGTTACAGAGGGTGTAACGGGAGAGTGTGCGCGAGAAAGGTGTGTGACGGACAGGTGCACGAGGAAAGAGTGCGCTGTCAAGAGTAAGGGTGAGTGCGTTGTCAAGAGTGGAGGTGAGAGTAGTGAGAGTGACATGGAGCGTGAGTTAGTTGTGACAGGTGAGAGAGGATGTACACCTGGGATGGAAGGATGCACACCTGGAATGGTAGAGCGTGAGTGGGAATGCACGCTGGAGTTGGTGGTGAGGCACGTGGTTGGGTGTGTGAATGAGGGCACACCTGTGATTGTCACAGAGGAGGTGACCGAGGAGGGGGCGCGAAGAGGTGTATTGGTGAGGTGTGCGAGCAACGAATGTGTGCCAAAGTGTTCGGTGGTCAGGTGTGTGACCAAGGCTGTGAGTGGAATGGGTGTACCTGGGTGTGTAAGGAAGGGTACGAGGAGCATGGGCACAGCTGGATGTGTGAGCAAGGAACGGGCTGCGGGGTGTAAGCGTCCAGGTGAAGCATCGACGTTACACGGGTTAGAGGTTAGAGCGACTTTTAGCCGAAGCGGGCCCTCGGTGCGTGCCGGGCCTCGCTTTGAACGGCCGCGTCCAGGCTCCACTGGGCGGAGCTGGCAGCCCGATAGGAAGGGTCGTTATGGCGACCACGTTTTGTTGAGACGTGCCGGCAGGTCGAGATCGGGACATTGGATGGCTCCACGCCGAGGTGATGCGTGGGATCTCGGCCCGGGTAAGCCCCCGTCCCTGCACCGAGTGCCGGACGCATCCAGCCGCTGGCACAAAACAACCAGCATCCATTGCTTGGCTTTACGCAGCCGGGCTTTGGACAGGGATTGGCGCACCGAGAGGTATTAGTGAGTCGACTGGGTGATGAGGTTAGTGTTTTGGACCCAAAATTAGAGAAAAACAAAATTTGATGATTGGCAAGGGATTGGCAGTAGTGATTGGCAGATGATGGGCAGTGATTGGCAAATTTTTGATTTGTTGAAATTTGATGTGCAAAAATTGGTAGTGAGAGACCCCCGATGTGGTGGGATGGCAAATCCACCATCCTTCCCATGTGGGGGGGCAAAGGAGCTATAGTTTATGGGGTGTATGGCAGTGAAAACTAGCCCGGGTGGGTTAGGTTATATGGTGTGTAGGGATCTAGCGAAGATTGACATTAGGTAACGTTAAGATTAGTTAGTGACTGATACCTGTAGTGGGGACGCAGGTAGATTAGGGTGGATGATAATGACGTGGGAGCGCAATAGTTTAAAGGGACGACTGGGGAGCGCAAGTTTCAGAAGGGAGTAGTTAGCTGAGATGATGCCGTGTGTGTGAGAATTGAACAGGTGTGATTGCACAGGTGTGCAACTGGACAGGTGTGTGGAGCAGTGTATGAGTAGTGAGTGTTGTGGATCAGCTCGAATGCGCTTGGGGAGAGAAGGGTGCAGGTGGCACCAGGTGTGAGAGCACAGGTGTGCAGGTACAGGTGTGTGGAGAGAGTTGGAGTGAGTGGTACGGAGTGGTGTGCATGGTGCGAAGGTGTGGATGGGGGAAGAGTGGACCCCTTTCACGAGTACCCGGGGCGGGTAGTGTAAGTGTTAGGTAGAGGGTGCAGGTAAATTGTGGTTGGATATTGGCATTTGTGGTGCGGTTGCAGAATGGTATTGTGAATGGGTGCATTAGTGTTGTGGAAATGGCTGGGCGTGTAGCCTGTTAGTGTGTGTAGTTGGTTGGGCACTCCACCACTGTGAGGATGTCGGCCAGGTGAGGCCGCAGGTGGGCTCTGGGAGCCGGTAGTTGTGAGTGGGTGCCTGAGGGTCCCGGGTGTGGATCGGGCAGCCCAGTGCCAGAGAGGGCACCGAGTGGGGAGAGAGCCAAAGGGCCTTCCCCAGGTAGTTAGGTTAGGGTAAGGAGCAGGTAAGCTCGGAGGCAACTGCAGTGGTGGAGGTGTGCAGGTGGGTAGACCCACTGGGAGAGGTACACGCCACAGCCCAGAAATTGTGCGAGGGCACCGGGAGATGAATCGGGGGAGTGAGACCCCAAATTGAAAAGCACCACAGTTTGGCCAATGGGAATTGGTTTTTAGAACCCATAGTGTAAGAGGGCCAATGGTTTGGCCGGAGAGAGACCCCGGGTAGTGTAAAGTTGTTAAAGTCACTTAGGAAATAGTTAGGATTGATGAACCTGTCGCACCATACGCAGCCACTTACCTGTGGTGATGATGATGACTCCACACCTGTGTTTTCTTTGTTTGTGTTGCAGAAATGAGAATTGTTGTTGGATTTGTGAGACGCATCACGACGTGGATGAGACATTGGGGTGATTCCATCTCTCCCTCCTTAGGAGGGACTGATGATGAATTGGTGATGGCAAATTTTGATGTGCAGTTGGAGATGGCAAATTTTGATGAGAGTTGAAAATGGCAAATTTGATTGGTTAGGAGGGAGAGAAGACGAATTTGGTATATGGGAGGAACGGGGAAGACAGTAGGGATGTTTGTTGATTTGTAAAGTAGATGTTTATGGGTAGTGTTGTGTTTTGTGGATACAGTAAGGGGTAAGGGAGGGGCCATGTAGGTTACCTGGTGGGGGGGGGGGCGTACGATAGGAACGTACCTGTCTCACCTGGTTCCCATGTGCCCCCAGGGTGCATCACCTTACATTGCGTGCACTTTTGCGCCCTTACCACCTTACTCACTTGTTTCTTCTTTTGTCTCCCACCTCCGAGGATCTGGCTTTGGGGTAGAGAGAGAGGAGAGAGAGGTGCTGGCTGCGCAGTTGTGGGCCTGCACTTTCGCTGTTTGCTGCCGGGATCGATACACCATATGGACCGCAATGTTTGTGGCCACCCACAATGGACCGCAGTTCGTTTGCGGCCAAGCACCACCCGGGGATGGACCTATGGGTCAACGTGGCACCTATGCCATACAGGTGAACCACTTTTAGTTACCACCAAGTGCACCACAAGAAGAGCAAGAGACACCTGCAGGGTTAGGGGTTGTCGAATTTATTTTTATACCAATGAACAATGGTGACTGCACCGATTGGTGGTGGGGTGGTGCTGTTGATGCTCGGGAAGGGTGCTCTGCACGTTATTAAAGGCCGTCGGCCACAGAGCACTCGTGGGTTGGTGTATCGATGCTGGCAAGCGCGCTCTCTCTATGCATAAC
>NC_136261.1:90541281-90546281 GCF_964187855.1 Myxine glutinosa
TTGAGGGGTTAGACAACGGGATAAAAGAAGTGAAAAATGGGTTAATGGGGGTAGAAAATAGAATGGCTGCCCAGGAGAATCAGATAGAGGGAGTGAAAAATGGGTTAGAGGGGTTAGAAAACAGTATGGAAGGCAAATTGAGGGACATGAGGGACCAAGCGGAAAGGGAAGTTAAACAAATGGAGCAGCAGATAGAGGGGGTCAGAATGGGGGTAGAAACCAAACTGGATGCTCACAGGGAGGAAATGGAGCAGATGAGGGTGGCATCTGGGCAGGAGATGCAAGTGATGGGGGAGGAGATCAGAAGAGGAGTGAGTGAGGAGGTCGGAGGAGTGCGCGAGGAGGTGAGGCACTGTAAGGAGCACATGGAGAAAGAGGTGAGAAAGGGGACTGTAAAGTTACAAGGGGGCATAGAGGACCTGACGCAGGAGGTGGAGCAGCTGACGGTGGGACAGACGGAGTTAGTGGAGCAGGTTCAAAGGAACACTGCGGTATTAGGAGGTTTAAAGGCGACACAGAAAGAACTAAAAGATGACTTGGTAGCGACGAAGAGGGAATGTCAGATGGTACGTGAGGGACTGACAACGAGGTTGGACGAGGTGATAGAGGTTATGGAGACGAAGGACCGGCAGGTGAGGACGCACATGGAAACGGTCAAGGTAGCCTTAGAGGATGAGCTTGAGGAGACGTACCGGGGAATAAAAGAGGTGAAGCACAAATTAGAAGAAGTGGAAGAAGGGATGAGCGAAATTAAGAAGCGACGGAGAGGGGATAAGAAAGAGATAAAAGAGGAGATAAAAGAATTGGTCCAAAGTCTGTGTTTGGATCGTGATGATGTGCTCATTAACCGGATGAGGGATTCGCAGGTGATGGAGGAGAAGCGAAGAGGAAGAGGACCCGGTGTAAGTGGTGACCAATATGGTCGTGCGTATGATGCGCCAGGGGATTTAATAAGCTTGGGGGTCGAGATAGACCCGGGTGTTCGTGAGAGGCCGTTGGTGAAGTGTGCGACAGGTCTGGTGTGCGAAAGAGGAGGTGTGCGAGAAAGTCCGACTCTGGGGTGTGTGAGGAAAAAGTGCGTGCCAAGGAGTGAGGGTGCTGGCGAGAGTGAGTCGGTCGTAGCGCGTGTGCGAGGGGGCACATGGAAGCGCGGTGTGGTGAGTGTTACAGAGGATGTGACGGGAGAGTGTGCGCGAGGAAGGTGTGTGACGGACAGGTGCATGGGGAAAGAGTGCGCTGTCAAAGGCAAGGAAGAATGCACACCTGTGGTGAGTGTTACAGAGGGTGTGACGGGAGAGTGTGCGCGAGGAAGGTGTGTGACGGACAGGTGCATGGGGAAAGAGTGCGCTGTCAAAGGCAAGGAAGAATGCACAGCTGTGGTGAGTGTTACAGAGGGTGTAACGGGAGAGTGTGCGCGAGAAAGGTGTGTGACGGACAGGTGCATGAGGAAAGAGTGTGCTGTCAAGAGTAAGGGTGAGTGCGCTGTCAGGAATGGAGGTGAAAGTAGTGAGAGTGACATGGAGCGTGAGTTAGTTGTGACAGGTGAGCGAGGATATACACCTGGGATGGAAGGATGCACACCTGGAATGGTAGAGCGTGAGTGGGAATGCACGCTGGAGTTGGTGGTGAGGCACATGGTTGGGTGTGCGAATGAGGGCACACCTGTGATTGTCACAGAGGAGGTGACAGAGGAGGGGGCGCGAAGAGGTGTTTTGGTGAGGTGTGCTACCAACGAATGTGTGCCAAAGTGTTCGGTGGTCAGGTGTGTGACCAAGGCTGTGAGTGGAATGGGTGTGCCTGGGTGTGTAAGGAACGGTACGAGGAGCATGGGCACGGCTGGATGTGTGAGCAAGGAACGGGCTGCGGGATGTAAGCGTCCAGGTGAAGCATCGACGTTAGATGGGGTAGAGTTGAGAACGACTTATAGCCGAATCGGGCCCTCGGTGCGTGCTGGGCCTCGCTTTGAACGGCCGCGTCCAGGCTCCACTAGGCGGAGCTGGCAGCCCAATAGAAAGGGTCGTCATGGCGACCACTTTTTGGTGAGACGTGCCGGCAGGTCTAGATCGGGGCATTGGATGGCTCCACGCCGAGGTGGTGTGTGGGATCTCGGCACGGGTAAGCCCCCGTCCCTGCACCGAGTGCCGGACGTATCCAGCCGCTGGCACAAAACAACCAGCATCCATTGCTTGGCTTTACGAAGCCGGGCTTTGGACAGGGATTGGCGCACCGAGAGGTATTAGTGAGTCGACTGGGTGATGAGGTTAGTGTTTTGGACCCAAAATTAGAGAAAAACAAAATTTGATGATTGGCAAAGGATTGGCAGTAGTGATTGGCAGATGATGGGCAGTGATTGGCCAAATTTTTGATTTGTTGAAATTTGATGTGCAAAATTGGTAGTAAGAGACCCCCGATGTGGTGGGATGGCAAATCCACCATCCTTCCCATAGGGGGGCAAAGGAGCAATAGATTATGGGGTGTATGGCAGTGAAAACTAGCCCGGGTGGGTTAGGATATGGTGTGTCGGGATCTAGCGAAGATGACCTTAGGTAACGTTAAGGTTAGTTAGTGACTGATACCTGTAGTGGGGACGCAGGTAGATTAGTATGGATGATAATGACGTGGAAGCGCAATAGTTTAAAGGGACGACTGGGAAGCGCAAGTTTCAGAAGGGAGTAGTTAGCTGAGATGATGCCGTGTGAGTGAGGATGGAACAGGTGTGATTGCACAGGTGTGCAACTGGACAGGTGTGTGGAGCAGTGTATGAGTAGTGAGTGTGTGGATCAGCGCGAATGCGCTTGGGGAGAGAAGGGTGCCGGTGGCACCAGGTGTGAGAGCACAGGTGTGCAAGTACAGGTGTGTGGAGAAAGTTGGAGTAAGTGGTACGGAGTGGTGTGCATGGTGCGAAGGTGTGGATGGGGGAAGAGTGGACCCCTTTCACGAATACCCGGGGCGGGTAGTGTAAGTGTTAGGTAGAGGGTGCAGGTAAATTGTGGTTGGATATTGGCATTTGTGGTGCGGTTGCAGAATGGTGTTGTGAATGGGTGCATTAGTGTTGTGGAAATGGCTGGGCGTGTAGCCGGTTAGTGTGTGTAGTTGGTTGGGCACTCCACCACTGTGAGGATGTCGGCCAGGTGAGGCCGCAGGTGGGCTCTGGGAGCCGGTAGTTGTGAGTGGGTGCCTGAGGATCCCGGGTGTGGATCGGGCAGCCCAGTGCCAGAGAGGGCACGGAGTGGGGAGAGAGCCAGAGGGCCTTCCCCTGGTAGTTAGGTTAGGGTAAGGAGCAGGTAAGCTCGGAGGCAACTGCAGTGGTGGAGGTGTGCAGGTGGGTAGACCCACTGGGAGAGGTACACGCCGCAGCCCAGAAATTGTGCGAGGGCACCGGGAGATGAATCGGGGGAGTGAGACCCCAAATTGAAGAGCACCACAGTTTGGCCAATGGGAATTGGTTTTTAGAACCCATAGTGTAAGAGGGCCAATGGTTTGGCCGGAGAAAGCCCCCGGGTAGTGTAAAGTTGTTAAAGTCATTTAGGAGATAGTTAGGATTGATGAACCTGTCGCACCATACGCAGCCACTTACCTGTGGTGATGATGATGACTCCACACCTGTGTTTTCTTTGTTTTGTTGCAGGAGATGAATCGCTGTGTGGATTTGTGAGACGCATCACGACGTGGATGAGACATTGGGGTGATTCCATCTCTCCCTCCCTAGGAGGGACTGATGATGAATTGGTAATGGCAAATTTTGATGTTGAGTTGAAAATGGCAAATTTTGATGAGAGTTGAAAATGGCAAATTTGATTGGTTAGGAGGGAGAAAAGACGAATTTGGTATATGGGAGGAACGGGGAAGACAGTAGGGATGTTTGTTGATTTGTAAAGTAGATGTTTATGAGTAGGGTTGTGTTTTGTGGATGCAGTAAGGGGTAAGGGAGGGGCCATGTAGGTTACCTGGTGGGGGGGGCGTACGATAGGAACGTACCTGTCTCACCTGGTTCCCATGTGCCCCCAGTGTGCATTACCTTATATTGCGTGCACTTTTGCGCCCTTACCACCTTACTCACTTGTCTGCTTCTTTTGTCTCCCGCCTCCGAGGATCTGGCTTTGGGGTAGAGAGAGAGGAGAGAGAGGTGCTGGCTGCGCAGTTGTGGGCCTGCACTTTCGCTGCTTGCTGCCGGGATCGATACACCATATGGACCGCAATGTTTGTGGCCACCCACAATGGACCGCAGCTCTTTTGCGGCCAAGCACCACCCGGGGATGGACCTATGGGTCAGCGTGGCACCTATGCCATACAGGTGAACCACTTTTAATTAACACCAAGTGCACCACAAGAAGAGCAAGAGACACCTGCAGGGTTAGGGGTTGTCGCATTTATTTTTAATCATTGAACAATGGTGACTGCACCGATTGGTGGTGGGGTGGTGCTGTTGATGCTCGGAAAGGGTGCTCTGCACGTTATTAAAGGCCGTCGGCCACAGAGCACTCGTGGGTTGGTGTATCGATGTTGGCAAGCGCGCTCTCTCTATGCATAACATCTGCATGTGTTCCTCCAAAAACAGGTCCTGGATCGTAGTGTAAATAGCAGCGTAGTCTTGTAAATAATGCTCCCTACCGGCTGTATGTTTAGTTTGAGGATTCTTTCCGGATTCGGTTATCCTGTGGGTGTGTTTCTGTGAGGAGAAGGGTGCAACGTCGCAGGGGGACATATTTACTCATTTGTGAATATCTGTAAAACTGTCGCACTCAGGGTAGAGTTAATAGTAGAGGGAACTACATTGCGTGCCACACTAAAGTAGGTAAAAATTTATCGGGTCGGGACGCCCCGAGGGTAGAGAAGGGTGCAATGTTGCGAATATGGAATTTGACCTCCATATCCGCTTGTAAATATTCCCCTATCTTCTCCGATACTCCCCAACTCTCCCCTTACCCCATTCCCTAGTCCCATTGTCTGTAAACAACACCCATTAGAGCCGATCTTCCCCTTCATTCCCCCATTAAATG
>NC_136261.1:90550957-90823457 GCF_964187855.1 Myxine glutinosa
ACTTCTTGCTGCGACAGACAATCAGTGACATGGTTCTTTTAACAAATAAATCACCAAAGTGTAAAAGAAACTCACTAGATTGATATATAGTGAGTTAAGAAAGTAAACCCAAGTCAAGAAAAAAAAATATTCCATGTTAAATGCCAAGTCTGTATATATACATATATATATATACATATATATGTATATATATATATATATACATATATATATATATATATATATATATACATGTATGTATATATATATATATATATATATATATATATAGATATATAAACTGAACATCAAAAGAAACATCACTTTCATTATTTGAAATGTGCAGCTTTACAAACACATTTCTTCAATTGTAATGACTGATTATGTAACAGGAACTTCACTTCAATCACCTGGTTGATCAACAATGGCATGCTTGAGTGGTTCTGTATGGGGATCTTTCCCTTAAAATAATGACCCTCAGAATGAAATCCTTCAGTTCTCATGGTTAGACATTCATTTACTGCTGTCTAGTCACTAGAGAGGCTTCTGACAGGGAAAGCAACAAGAAAATTCAGATGCCATGCCTGACATCTGAACAACGTTTAAGGGCAATTGGGATGCTTGAGGCTGGTGTTAGCCAGCGAACAATTTCCCAACGTCTTGGTTGCTCTCAGCCTGCAATTTCCAACCTGGCCAGGCGTTTATGGTGAAACTGGAACTGTGAATGATGGTCCACGAAGAGGAAGACCACGGGTAACCACTTTGCAGGAGTGGGACAGACTTCCCCAGGACCGCATCAGACGCCTGGTGCAGAGCATGCGTCGGAGGTGGACAGCCTGCATCACACCTCAGGGAGGACACACACGATAGAGGACTGCTGTCATTCTGTCCTTGACTGTGAGGAGTGTTGTGTCCATTCCTGTGTGATTTTGTTTTGACTGTATTCAGGTGCGTGCCTTTGTGTTGCAGTGCTGTGACTTTTGTTGCACCACCCCTTGTGGTGTTCATGCTTTTTGTTTTTTTTGTGATTGAGGCAACCTCTTGTTTATTGACATGTGTTTAGTAAAGATAGCTGAACTTTACCTCTGTGTTCTTTTTCATTTTTGCATGGAGGATTTGAATGAGTGTCCTTCTAAAGATTTGATAAGTGTTACCTGCTCCTCCCCAACCCCCTGGTCACAGTGTACCTCCGAGCCCCGAGGGGAGTCACGGCAGAAAAATGTGTTATTCTGTATGTCAAAGATCAATGGTGAAGCCACACCAATTGTTACCAACAAACAAATATTGTATTAAGATCACACAAGAACAACAGTACAACAATAATAGTAATCAAAAGTACAACCAATATATATCCTATGATGGCACCATCAGTTTCGTAATATATAACTCACTGTGCTCCAAGTAAGTGAAACAAGAACATTCCCCCAATGTCTCTATTCCGGCTTCAAGCCAAAGTTGATTCCGGCTTCAAGCCAAAGTCGATCCGCTCCAGCGATCGTCAGAACGATGTCCAATTGAGACCAGAATCCCGTTCGGATGACGAGTACAGTCCCGCTGCCAAAGCTGCGCAAAGGCGCCCTCAAGGCGACTGGGAAATCCAAAGGCGCCCTCCAGGCAACTGAGAAATCACACCCTCGGGTATGGACGTTTCACGGCTCACAATCGGCAAACCACAAATTAACCTTCAAAAGCCACGTTGCGCGCGCGCGCACACACACACACACACACACACACACACACACACACACACACACACACACACACACACACACACACACACACACACACACACACACACACACACACACACACACACACACACACACACACACACACACACACACACACACACACACGCCTGAATGGGGTGAAAACGGCTGAATGCGGTGAAAACGGCTGAAGCGAAGCAAAGAAACCTTGCGCGACACGCAAAGCACGCGAGTCAAATTGGCCTAAGGCCCGTACTCGAGACGTAACGGCAGTCCAACGATTCTCTTCGGAATCGACCGCAAAACCTGACACGCAGGTTGATCTGTCACAACGATAACAACTCTGTCGCAGGAATCCCTTTCCTGTGAAACCCAAAGTTCACTTGTGACTCTTGCTCACCAACGTTCGCTCCAGACCGCAAAGCAACTATGCTTCTTCTCCGACTCACTCGCTCCGCCTTCTTTTTTCTCTTCTGCCTCCTCGTCGTCGTCCGGTTCCTGGTCCGATTTCCAGTTTCTTTTAACTCTAACTTTTTCACCTTTTGAAAACAGTTCATAAGCAATAAACCTTTTGAAAACAATAATAGCACATGGAATCAAAAATGTTTACAGTGGATGAAAACCACAACAACGGAAGTGACGAATCCATAACACTTCCCCCCCCTCAAGAAAGAAAGTTTGAACATAGTGAAAACTTTATTGGCAGGCAAAAACTCTTTTACCAAACAAAAGTAAAACTCACACCCAAATCATCAATTCCCGTGAGCAACGATAATTAATATTTCCCAAAAATAAAGCAACAAAACTTCTAAACAACCTACAGAAATTTCCAAAGTTAGTTCACTCTGGACAAAGATTTCAGCAACGACATTGCCCCTGCCCTTTACATGCTCAATTTCCAAGTTGAACTCCTGCAAAGCCAAACTCCATCTCATCAACCTCTGGTTTTTACTTTTCATTTTTTGAATGAAGGTTAAGGGGTTGTGATCAGTGAAGACTTTGAAAGGAAAGGTAATAGTTCCCAGATACACCTCATAATGCTGAAGCGCTAGCAGGAGAGCAAGGGTCTCTTTTTCCACAGTGGCATAATTTGCCTGATGTTTGTTAAACTTTCTGGAGTAGTAGCACACCGGGTGATCCACTCCATCCTCATCTTCCTGGAATAGAACTGCCCCAGCCCCCACATCACTTGCATCAATGGCCAACTTGAAAGGTGCTTGAAAATCCAGGGCTGCTAGGACAGGAGAGCTCATTAATATTGTTTTGACATGGGCAAAGGCAGCCTGACATTTGTCATCCCAAAAAAACTTGGTCTCTTTCCTCAGCAAATTCGTTAAAGGGAAATTCCTGCAGAAACGCCGGTACCAACCAGCCATACCCAAGAATCTCATAAGCTCCTTCTGCCCTTTTGGAACTTGGAAGCGATCAATGGCTTCTATCTTGGCTGTCACCGGTTGCACCTGACCCTGACCTACTACATGGCCGAGGAACACCACCTGTGCCTTTACAAACTCACTCTTAGATAAGTTGATGGTCAACCCTGCCTCGGTCAGTTTCTTGAAAAATGCATGGATTTGTTTAATATGATCTTCCATGGTCATGGTGTGGATGATGACATCATCCAGATAAGCCTCCACCCCCTCAAGGTCTGCAATAAGCTTATTAATCAGCTGTTGAAATGTAGCAGGCCCGTTTTTCAATACAAAGGGAAGAACCTTGTCTTGATACAACCCATTTGGTGTGACTAAAGCCGAGATTTCCTTGGCTATATCAGTAAGAGGAATCTGCCAATACCCTTTCAGCAAGTCAAATATAGTTACAAATTTAGCTGGGCCTATTCTATCAATACAGTCATCAATCCTCGGGATGGGATATGAGTCGGTCTTGATCACTGCATTAACCCGTTTTAAATCCGTACAACAACGAAAACTGCCATCGGGTTTTGGAACCAACACACATGGTGAGCTCCATTCACTGCTGCTTGGTTCGATGATGTCATTCTCCAACATATACTGAACCTCCTTCCGAAGATACTCCATTTTCACAGGGTTCATCCGGTAAGGGATGTTGCTTCACAGGAGTGGGATTCCCCCACCTCAATATCATGATATACCAAGTCAGTACGACCAGGTACATCTGTGAACAAATGTGCAAACTGAAAAATTAGGTGGGAGAGTTGTCCTTGTTGTTCCCTTGTCAAATGACCTAATTTCTCATCGAAATGACAACCTGTGTTCGTCAATCTGGGACAAGCCTGGTCATCAAAGTTATCAAACTTCACACCGGCATCAACCTCTGGATTCTCTTGCACCCCGACTACAGGCACGACGGGTGAGACAGGAACCATTTTTTTCACAGGCTTCCTCTCATGATATTTCTTCAGTCGGTTGACATGACACAGCTGCAGCTTTTTCCGTCGGTCGGGAGTTGTCATCACGTAATCTGTTTCATTAACCCTCCTTTCGATTGCATAGGGACCAAAATATCTAGCCTGTAGTGGCTGACCTGGAACAGGAAGCAACACTAACACTCAGTCCTCAGGACTGAAATTTCTTACCTGAGATTTCTTGTCATGTCTCACTTTCATTTTATCCTGTGTCACTTTCAAGTTTCTTCTTGCAACTTCACAAGCCTTTGCCAATCTGTGCCGAACCGTTGACACATACTCCACCACTGTTGACTGTGACTCCTCCTGTAGCCACTGTTCTTTCACCAATTTCAACGGTCCTCGCACTGCGTGTCCAAACACAAGTTCAAAAGGACTGAACCCCAATGACTCCTGAACAGATTCCCTCATAGCAAACAACAATAAGGGTATTCCTTCATCCCAATCCTTGTCACATTCAAAACAATACGTTCTGATCATATTCTTCAATGTCTGGTGAAACCTTTCCAAGGCCCCTTGGCTCTCGGGATGGTAAGTACTTGATCTTACTTGCTCCACTCCCAACAGGTATACCACTTGCTGAAAAAGGGTTGACATGAAATTGGAACCCTCATCAGACTGGATGACCTTAGGTAGGCCAACCAAAGTGAAAAATTTAATCAAGGCCTTTGCAATAACTGCCGCAGTAATTTTTCTAAGAAGCACTGCCTCTGGGAACCTTGTGGAAGCGCACATGATGGTCAACAAATACTGATGTCCAGCCTTAGTTTTAGGTAAAGGGCCTACACAGTCAATAATGACATGGCTGAATGGCTCTTTAAAAGCTGGAATGGGTTTTAAAGGTGCAGATGAGACTTTCTGATTAGGTTTTCCCACCAGCTGGCAAGAATTACAGAAATCCACCACATCACGTCACAATCCAGGCCAGAAAAAATGTACCAATATTCTGTCACAGGTCTTGTTCACTCCAAGGTGCCCGGCCAAAGGTGTCTCATGCGCCAAACTCAATATCTCCTTCCGGTACGGCGGTGGCACCACAATTTGGTAATGAACTTTCTACTCATCGTTTGCTGGCACCTCCGGTGGTCTCCATTTTCTCATGAGTATTTCCCCTTTCATGAAGTAACCAACAGGTGTCTTCATAGCCTCTTCCTCTAACGGCTTTACCAATTAAACTCCGGATCTCCGAATCTCCGTGTTGTTCTTCCACAAGTCTTTCGGACCAGCACTGTTTGCTCAACCTCGTTCCCAGATGTCTCCGACGGACACTCCATTTCCTCTTTCGTTCCAAAACCACCTTTTCCTTGAGTTCCTTGATGTCACTCCCTTTCCTATTACCTCTTTCAGAATTTTCCTCCAATATCTCTAAGGAACCCAAATCCACATTGCCTTCCTTCTCCTTCTCTCCAGAGCGCTTCCTACCCATAGCACGAGTCACTGCACAGGATGGAAAGATACCCGGAATCTCCTGCCCGAACTGTGCGGTGTTATTTTCCATACTGGGCTTTTCAACCAACATTGGATTACCAGAAACTCGACCACCGGCCAAATCATTCCCGATAATAAAAGAGATTCCCTCTACAGGAAAGGTTGGCTTGTAAACCTACAGTGACCGGTCCTGACGCCAAATCAGACTTCAAATGGATGACATGAAGTGGAGCTTTAACATAGCCACCAACACCCTGTAAAAGAACACTAACACCAGTTGCCATCTTCTCTGACAATGGCAAAATGCCCTCAAGCATCAAAGATTGATGTGCTCCTGTGTCCCTCAATACCCTAACAGGTCTCTGGTTAGTCAAGTCTCCATCCAGAGACACAAACCCCTCTGAAACAAAAGGTTTGTCACCCTCTTGAACAAGGTCGTTCTGTGATGCCGTAACTTTGGCATGGGAACCTTCACAACTTGACTTTTGCGCATGCGCAAGATTGGAGGTCACGTCTTCTCGAAGCTGTCCATGCGCTCACGCTTTTGAGGTTAAGTAATTTTTCACAATTGTGTTTTTGTCGAAACTGTATCTATCTTTCGGTGCATGTACCTATAGTGTGTCTTCAATAAGATTCTCGGTGTTAATTTTTCATACCTGTATACAAAATCGTCGGTTAATTCGTGTCGCATATTCTGAGGCCCAGGAGGCTGCCGTGTCCGACCTTGAGGCTTTGTTTTTCTCTCAGCGGTTCGTCGATTGCGCTGCAATTAGTTACGTTCTCTGTTTTTGTCCCAATCTTTCACCCCACACTTCCTTGTTTAAAATCTCAATTCAAAAATAAAAAAATTAAAAAATATTTCCTTCTCTGTTCTTATTAGTTTATTCGTTGTTCTTATTTGTTTGTTCGTTCTTCGATCACGTTGTTCGTGATCACTTTGTGAAAAATGTTTAAACTTTCCCCTAAAGAACTGTATTCTGTCGTATATTATAACACCTTTTTCTTCTTCTTCTTCTAGAAAAGGATGCTTTCGACTTGCTCACCAAATCTATTCATTCCAAAAAAAAATTCCATCTCTTACAGTTCCTTTTTTCGACATTCCCGAAACTCTCCTGCACTCCACCCCTCCTTCAGCGTCCTCAAACGTATTTTTGACTCAAAGGTCTCAAGAAACTCATTTTGCAATAAATGTTCGTTTCCCATTAATCGTACAATTTTCAAAATCCAATCTCACCCCTCCCCTCCAAATCTTCCCCATCACCCCTTCCCTCCAAAACTTCCCCATCACCCCTCCCCTCCAAATCTACCCCCTTGCCCAGCCCCTCCAAATCTTCACCATCACCCATCCCTTTCAAATATTCCCCCTTACCCCTCCCCTCCAAATCTTCCCCATCACCCATCCCTTTCAAATCTTCCCCGTTGCCCCTCCCTCCAAATCTTCCCCATCACCCCTTCCCTCCAAACTTCCCCATCACCCCTTCCCTCCAAAACTTCCCCATCACCCCTCCCCTCCAAATCTACCCCCTTGCCCAGCCCCTCCAAATCTTCACCATCACCCATCCCTTTCAAATATTCCCCCTTACCCCTCCCCTCGTAATCTTCCCCATCACCCCTTCCCTCCAAACTTCCCCATCACCCCTCCCCTCCAAAACTTCCCCATCACCCCTCCCCTCCAAATCTACCCCCTTGCCCCTCCCCTCCAAATCTTCCCTATCACCCATCTCTTTCAAATCTTCCCCCTTGCCCCTCCCCTCCAAATCTTCCCCATCACCCATCCCTTTCAAATCTCCCCCCTTGCCCCTCCCCTCCGAAACTCCCCCCACACCCCTCCCCCTCCTCGACTCTCCCTCGCTCCTCCCCTCCTCGACTCCCCTGTCACTCCTCCTCAAAGCGTCCTCCCCGCTTCTTCCCCATTCCAACTTTCACCTTCATCTCCCCCAACCTTCTGCCTCGCTCTTCCCCCTCCTCAAATAACACCTCACTGTGTTTCACCCAATCACCATCAAACCTTTTGTCCGCCCCATTCTTCCCTTTCTCTAAGCTATTCTGAAATCTCTGACACCTTCAACAGCTCTCCCTACCTCTTCCTCCTCTTCCACATCTTACCCTACCCCTCCCCCCCCCCCCCCCCGTTCTGTATCCGATGCTCCCCCTTCCTCTTCATTAACGGTATGGACCTCAAACATCCGGGGCCTTCATTCAAACTTGACTGATCTCTCCATACAGGTTGCTTCTGACAAACCAGACGTGATCTGCTTAACAGAAACTTTCCTCCTTCATGATGTCTCTGGTTCCTTGGTATCTCTCCCAGGTTACTCCCTTCTCCGGTATGATAGACCTGAACCTCGTCCTGGAGGTGGGGTTGCTATCTTTATAAAAAAAAACTCTTCCTATCTCGCCCTGCACTGCCCTCTCTCCACCTCACCCCCAGGAATACCTTTGGCTACGGCTTCCCCTTCGCTCCCACCTTTTGTTCATATGTGTGCTGTACCGTCCACCAAACTGTGATGACTCCATCTACATCTCGCTGTCTGATATGGGCCAACTTCTATCCACCCATCCCAACTCTCTCTTCCTCATATGTGTTGATTTCAATCGTCACCATGCCAGTTGGCTGGGTGTGGGTACCTCTCTCACCAGCCATGGCTCTTCAGCAAAGGACTTCTGCGACTCACTGGGACTGACACAATCTGTCAATTTCCCGACCCGGATCTCAGTCAACGGAGCATCTTCTTTTCTGATGACTAACTTCTAACTTCCCTGAAATGAGTTATGACTAACTTCCCTGAAAATGTCTGCTGCTCTTCTTCTGCTCCAATCGGCTCATCTGATCATGTGCTTGTTGAAGTGGACATCTCTCTGGCCATTCTCAGAGAGCCTCCTCAGCGTCGACGAGTCTGGCATTTCACTCAGGCCAGCGGGCACGGTCTTCAAGCAGCCATCAATCATCTGGACTGGTCTCCAATCTCTACCACCTCTGACATTAACTCATCCTGGGAATTCTTCCAAAGTAAATTGCTCTCTCTCATGCACAGATTTATCCCATCTCGTCTTCAGTTGTCATACCCTTCCTCCCGTCCATGGTACATGGAATCTTGTGGTGAGGCTGTTGCCCAGAAACAACTTGCTTTAGTCTCCTGGAAAGCAAATCCAACGGAAGGAAATCTCATTTCCTTTCACAAAGCCCGAAACAAGTGTGTCCCCACCCTCAGGAGAGCCAGGAAACAATATCTCTCCGTTCTCAAGACCGAACTCTCTTATCTGTCTCCCACTTCCAAATCCTGGTGGTGTCTGGTCAAATCTGTTTCTGGTGTTTGTTCCCCCTCCATCCCCTCCCTCACCTCAAACGGCTACACGGCTGACTCCGCACGTGAAAAAGCTGAATGCCTCAACTCTGTGTTTGCCTCTAAATCTTGGGTCCCAAACCCATCCCTCTCTGAACCCACCGTACCCAGTCGGACCCAGCTGCTCCTGGACTCCGTGTCCTTTCCTCCTGACAAGGTGGAAAAGTTTATGTCAACCCTCGACTCTGATTCTGCAACTGGACCTGACGGCATCAGCCCACGGGTCCTAAAATCCTGTTCTTCTGCTCTTTCACTCCCTCTCTCTGTTCTCCTCACCCTCTCTTTTGTTCAAGGTCATCTGCCATCTGCTTGGAAATCAGCCAACATCACCGCTTTGCACAAAAAAGGTGCAAAAACAGATCCTAGCAACTACAGACCAATCAGCCTTCTCCCAATTATCAGCAAAGTCATGGAATCCATCATTGCTTCAGATATGAAATCTTTCATCTTCTCCAATGGCTTGATCTCTGATCATCAATTTGGTTTCAGACCTGGTCACGACTCTGGACATGCTGCTACTGCTTTTTCAACAATGGATGGAGGTCCTCAATGCCAAACAGGAAATTAGAGCCGTCTCTCTTGACATATCACGTGCCTTCGATACGGTCTGACACCCCGCTCTGCTCACCAAACTCTCCTCCTTTGGTATCCATGGAAATCTCCACGCATGGGTGGCGGACTTCCTCTCTAATCGGTCAACGTGTGGCCCTGAATGGGTTTTTCTCATCTCCTCTTCCTGTTCAGGCTGGAGTTCCCCAAGACAGTGTTCTGCGCCCTGTGCTTTTTCTGGTCTTCATCAATGATCTCTCTGACTCTCTTGAAAATCCTCTCTATCTCTTTGCTGATGACTCTACTCTCTGTCGCTCCTCATCTTTGGTTAAGCTCCTCATCTTAAGCTTTTGGGTCTGGGTTAAGCTCCTCAGCATCTCCCCATCCCTCAGATCAGCAGTCTGCAGCCTCCTCACTCTCTGCAGACCTGGACAAAATCACAGACTGGGCAAAGAAGTGGAACATGTCTTTCAATCCGGACAAATCTCACACTCTTACGATGTCTCTCCGAAAAGACCGACTGGACAACCCTCCCATCCACTTTCTGAATAATCCTCTCCAGGAAGTTCTGTCACTCAAGTTTTTGGGTCTCACTATCTGCCAGGATCTTTCCTGGGAAAACCACATTTCAAATCTGGCCTCCAAAGACAGTCGCCGACTGGGCATCCTCCGTCGTGCGAAGTCCTTCCTTGGCACACCTGAGCTCCTCACCACACACAAGGCTTTCATCCGCAGCTCAATGGAATACTGCTCTCCCCTGTGCCGTTGCTCCTGTCTCACACCTAGCTCGTCTTCATGCTGTTGAAACCAAAGCGTTCAGAATCATTGGAATCTCCCGTGATGAAGCTAACTCCAAGGGCCTTTCACTCACTCACCGCAGGCAGGTTGGTGGTCCTTCCGTCTTCTACCGACTCCTCTCTGGCCTTGTCCCCCAGCTCTCTCTGGGCTCTGTCCCCCAAATAATTCCTGCAGGTCGCACAAGATCTGCCTGCAACCCTCTTAGGTTAAACTGCCAAAATCAAGACTCTCTGCTCACCTTCACTCCTTCATTCCTCTTTTCTCAGTACATGGATAATAGTACATGGAATCAAAAATGTATACAGTGGATGAAAACCACAACAACGGAAGTGACGAATCCGTAACAATAAGTTTCTTTTGATGTTGAGTATATTTTTGATATATATATAATATATCTTTGATATATATTTGATTTTTGATGTTGAGATTTTGATGTGAGTACTTGGGGCCGACTCAGAAGAAGACCTTTGTTGGTCGAAAGCTTGTCAAAAATTAAAGATCGAAGTCCTGAAGCTACGTCCACGTCTGATTTAATCTCACGATTATTTATTCAATGCAAATGAGACGCCCTGCTCGTCCTGTGGAGTTTCTACTATTTCTCACAGATATATATATATATATATATATATATAGTTGCAGTTTTGAGAACCCACACTCTTGTAAATATGACATCATTCTTGTAAATATGACATTATTAAAGGGTTAAAGGTTGCACCCCATAGTTAGGCCACAAGCAATACGTAGGCCACCATAGGACTTCAGTTATTTCATTAGTATGTGTATCGGTAAGGCCGTGTTTCCAATTGTTGAATCTGCGTTGTGTCAATCAAATAAGAAGTAGGCCCATTCCATTCATTTTGTCAGCCTCCCTCTCCAAGCGACGCCATTACGCACCCCTACAGTCTGTACCTCATGGCCCCTCCCAAGTGTTACGCGCCTCGGCCAGCAGCAGCTGCCTTAGCGCTCGCTCAACGCCGCCATAAGCCACGAGGCAAACCCGGAAAAAGGGGGCGGAACGCCAAGAAGAAGGGGTGGCCACGTCATCCAGCCGTCAAAGGCGGGGCCGGTAAGCCTTAACCAGCCAACCAGGGCTGAAGTGACATCGCCGACAGGCGTGGCTTTGGGGCTCGCGGAGGGATCGCTTGGTGAGTTATAAAAGCGAACGCAAAGCCCTTTTACAGAACTGTGCATAGGACTGTCGTGATTGCAAGTTCACTTACTTACTGGAAGAACGCGCGTTGCATTGAAAGAACTGACTGATGGGAGAGAGCGCTGATGGTGACAGAACTTACCTGAGGCTGATGCAGTGGCGCTGATGAAAGGAGGACCTTATCAAAGGAGTACATTGGAGAGGGGGCGTTTGGCGCCTTTGTATAGTGCACATATTACGTACGCAGCATACCAGCTTCCCCCCGTTATATAAATTGTCCGTTCGCATTCCACTATACGCGGAGCTGCCTGCCGGGTTTCGCCCGCTGGACCGGAGCCTGGACTGGAGCCGACTGGAGCCTGGACGAGCCGGTGACCATCCACCATCTACAATCCCCGTGTGAGTGTGTATGTTTGTACTGGGTATTAAAAATAAGACTGTCTAAGGCTGCCCTGTGTAACTGCTTCTTCCTCTTCCTATCTTGTATATTCCTTTCGTTTCCTCTTCTTTCTTTGTACATAATTGATAAACCCATCTGTTCTTCCTATTCTCTTGGTTTCCTCTCCATCCGATCGCATCAGTCTTTTCTCTCATTGGGTAAACGTGGCACGATCGGAACCGCCATAATCGGGTTTAGTCCCTGTTAACGGCCCGAATCGCGGCTCGCTTCGCTCGGCGTGTCCACTAACGCCGTGGTTCGGGCGGAAGTTATTTCTCTGCTTCGCGGTCGGTGTTCGTAATTAGGTATTTGGGACTAAATTGACCAATAACCCTACCTAATACCAACCGGAAGGAGCGTATAACTTCCAGGACTCGGGTCGGCCAGATAAAATGACAAGGGGATTAACCCCCCCTTGATAAGGGGAGAGCCGACGTCCGAGATCCGTAACAATTGGTAGTCAGGAGTGGGGATTTGGAACCTGGGACTAAATTTTTTATATTTTGGACAAAAATTGTCAAAATTACGAGCGGCCGAAATTTTTATTAACATCCAAATTAAATCGTGCCATGGATAGCCAAGGCGATTGGATGCCGGTGGGGGTAGACGAAGAGGAGTTAGAATTAACCCAGGACCCCAGGGAAGAACAATTGGGAGAGATGGAGGAGGAAAGGAATGAGGGTGCGGCAGTGGGGGTTGCAGGCGCACAAAATGGCGGCGCCTCGCACATGGCGACGAGGGCCGCACCTGCTGCACAAATAGGGGGGGGGGGGGGGTGGCCATGCAAGCCTTCATGGTGCAGATACAGGCAGCCATACAATTGGGGGTGGACAAAACGCAGGAGCAAATTGGGGGATTGAGAAAGGAGATGGGAGAAATGAGGGCCAATAGTGAGGGAATGGAAAACAGAATGGGGGAACAATTGGGAAGTCAAATTGGGGGTTAGAATGCAAATTGGGGGGCCAGTTGAAGGACGTGGGTGGCCAAGCCCGAGAAATAAATGAGGGGTTAGTTAGCGAGGGAGAAAGCCAGGTATGAGATAAAACAGATGGGGAAGGACAGAGACCGCAGATCGAGCGGAAAGGTTGCGGGGGTACGCGACGAGGTAGTGTGACGAGAGGAGTGCGGGTTAAGCGAGGATGAGCAAAGCACAGCCGGGTGGACCGGGATAGAAATCGTGACCCGGGGTATGGGAAAGCCGACGACCGCAGAAGTAGAAAAGAAATTTTTATTAGCGCCAGCGGTCGTCGAGGGAAAGGCAAATGAATTAATTATAATGGAAATTGAAATTCAAGAGACGGCCGACTTAGAAAAGCACTCGTTGAAGGAAGAAATGGAATGTGTACAAAGTCCGTGTTCGCATCCTGATGCCGTGCTGCATAACCAAATGGAAAGTTTGCAGGTGGTGGAGGAGCGAAGAAGAGGAAGCGCCAAGGTGAGTAGGGTGGTGTATGGCGCGAAGAGGTTTGGCGCAAAAGTGTTTGGCGCAAAAGGATTTTTCGCACGCTTGGGATCCAGACGTCACCCGGACGCTTGTGGAAGGTCCGTGGAGAGGTGTATGAAAGGGAATGGCGTGCGTGCGAGGAAAAAATGTGCGCGCTCTGCTCCCTCTGCGGCGTCCCTCGCACCGCACCAGGTATGGTGGTGCCTGGTCACCTTGTTTCTTGCTTGCCGCCGTGTACTTTTCCATTTGCTTGTTGCGCCTTGTCTTCCCTCCCCGCCCCAGGACCATTTGGAGGCCGACCTGTGCAGCACCCTGCTGCCAATCCATCTCGTACTCATGGACCACAAGCCTTGTGGCCCCGCACCTCTGCTGTGCAGCATCTTGCACCTATGGACCACCTGTTGGGTGGCATTCGGGCCAAGCTTCGGACCACCGGTTGAGTGGCACTGACGCCACGCAGTTGGACCACATGGCGAGTGGCCCTGCTGGCAAATAAAAAAAAAGTGTGTGCAATTGTGTGCCATTCGGGAAGATGTGAAGATTTAGATGGCCCTGATGTCCAAATGGCCTGTATGCTGGTCAGGGCCAGCCGGTTTTTGTTAGCCAACACACATAAGACAAGAAGATGCAAGATGCAAGCAGCAAGTGCCTTCGATTTCCTTCTTCCAATTCTTTCCTCAAAGTGCAGGTCCTGGGTCGTAGTCTTGTAAATAAAGGTTAAGTTTTGTGTTGTAAATATAAGAATGTGCCCACCGGCTGTGTGTTTAGTTTGAAAATTCCGGAAATACACGGATAGTTGTGGGTGTGAGTCTGATAGAGTAGCTGCTCAACGCATTAGGAGGGACATATCTAGTGCAAAGAATGTCGCACAAATGGGTTAGAATAAATGTTAGGGGGATTACATCTATGTGTCACATTAATGGTAAATGTAAATTGAATGCCAAACTCTACCGGTCATTCCGACTGAGGTCGACTCGGGACGAGTCTGGTCAGAGAGGGGAGTCGTGTTGTGGTTTTGAGAATAAAGGCAACTCCCCTTTTAGTTAGTTGCACCACAACATGTAGCCTCGCTTCGTTAGTTATCTCTTATTAAATGTGAAGTATAGTCTCCTTCCCAGTGTTAGTATGCGTTGAGGCAGGTAAAGTAAGGGTAGGCCTCATTGGGCCTGTAATGCCATGTGGTGGGCCTAGGGCAAGTCGAGGAGGCCTGAGGGAGGAGTCGGAGGGCATGGCTGGTAAGCAGCAAACGGCCAGTGAGAGCTAAAGGGGAGTGGCCAGCAACGGCGGCCAATGAGAACTAAGGGGAGTAACTGATGAGGGGCCATCATGACACGTGACCCCCGGCGGCCAGTGGAGGCCTTTGGAACATTCTGGTGGGATATAAAACCCGGCCCGGACCCCCGAACTCTCTCTGCCTCTCTGCCCGAGCGCGCTCTGTCAGAACGAGAGCTCTCTGCTGCCCACCCCCGGCTCTGGTCTCTCTTTTGCCCTCACTCTCTTGGGATTCAGGCTCTCGCAGGACGATCTCTCTCGTTGTCCCTGTACTCCGACGATCTCCCTGCCTGGACTCCCTGCACGTGCGCTTTGCCTCGCTGGCTTCGGGACACGCTGCATGGATCCCGTTCGTGCACGACTGAGGTCGACGTCCCTGCCACAAACATCACCAAGGGGAAACGCCCAACGAGCCATCCAGGGCGAACTGCACTAAGTGGCCGCGCTTCGTGCGCGTCTTCTTCTTCCTCCCCTTCCCCGAGCGAGTCAGAAGGCCCTGGTCTGGGAAACGTAAGTAAGGACTGTTACGTTTCTCTTCCGTTTCCCTTTTCTCTCCCCAAGTGTCCATTTGTGAATAAGCCTGTGCTCGTTTCCAACTTGGCCGTTTTCGTCCCTTCACCATTGGCCTCGCATTGCACGAGATAAAACCGCTCGATCGGGTTCAAAGTAATTAACGGCACGAGTTACGCGACACGCAAACCGCTCGGGCGTATCAGACCAGCGTGACTCGTGCGAGGTCCAGCCCCCGTCCTCGCGGCGGTGTGTGTATCGAAGGTACTCGGGTTGTGACCAGAAACCCTTCCAGGCGCTCGCTGCGGGTTTGGCGGCTGGAATTGCTCAGCAATCCGCCCCCACGAGTGTAGAGTGGGTAGTTGCCTCTTGGACTCGAAGCTTGAGGGGGAGCAGGGCTTAATCCCCCCTCAGTACGTCGACGAGCTCGAGATCCGCAACAATACTTATAGTCCATGGGCCAGGCCAGATATCGGTACCACCTGGGGTGACCAAACCTAAGTGGTACTAAAATGTTTATTGGGTCAATATAAGTACATTAAGATGTGATAGCCTTTCCACACTGGCAGCTTTGTCAGTTTTTTGTAAAAACTTCAAATTCACCCAATAGCGGCATTGCGTAATTCATTTAAATCTTGCGGTATGCAAAGATCACATCTAATTTCAGTCAATACAGAACTAAAACCATGTGAGAATGCTACTATATTGTAATTATTAAACATCAGAGCGAAATAAATGCATTTCCTATTTGTCTGTACTTTTATTGGATAATTGTGTACTCACATTCAGCTTTTTTCTAGGAAGAGTTAATTGCGGATAGATGTAAGCTTTTTTTTCAGCTCCTTTGATGGAACTGGTGAGATATCTGGCTATGTAAGTTATCTTTTGCAGTTCTAATTAAGGTTAATTAAGTTTGATTAGTTAAGATCAGTTAACTATGGTAATATCCTTTCCTTTTCTAGGATTAACTTACCAGTGAGGTCAAGATGTGGCAGATCTTAGATAAGATTTTGTTTTGCTTTCAATGGTACTGTCAGAACAAAGAATGCATTGGATTGCTGGAACACGGATTGTTGCTTGTACATTGCAGGTGTCTACTGTAGTGTGCTGACGTCCTGAGGTGTACATGATGGATCCACCAAGTAGAGATGAAGGTGCCACCCTGCCAAGGAAGCGAGCACGCACTATCATTCATTGCTCTAATGTAGACTCCAACTCCCTGGTGTCACCACAAGATCTGGACTCATGGAACACTTTGCTCAGGGCTGCAGAGATCAGACAGCATGCTCCACTTCTGGATATAGCCAAAGGCATTGAAGAAGGACAAATACCACAATTGCAGTATCATCGCAAATGCCGGAGCATTTTCACCATGAAGAAGTCTCTTGACTCTCTCCTTTCCAAAGACCCCAAAGATGAACCTGGAGAGGTCAGTTCAGGAAGATCAGCTAGGGATGCACCAGGTACATCAAGAGTGTATGATAAAATCTGCATTTTCTGCAATAAGTCGAGCAGATACCTAAAAGGACACAATACAAGGGAACCTCTCATCCAGTGTGTTGAGTTACGTGCAGATGCCAGGGTTCGCAACACAGCAACCAAAAAACTGGATCCAAGAATCCTTGCCTTACTGAGCAGAGACCTTGTTGCTGCAGAGGGACATTACCACAAGTCCTGCTACAAACTGTATACAAAAGATGAGTCTTCTGCCAGCTCTGGTGCAGGTGAGGAGAATGAACAAAGAGAGGATGCAGCGTATGAGGAAGCAGTGAGACAAGCCTACAAGGAACTCTTCTTGTATATCAGGAATGAATTATTTCCCAATCCTGAAATACTGCCTATGACAGACCTCACAGGTAGGCTAGAGAGATCCATGAACGCACATGGCATCACCCAAATGAATCCCTCAACGAAGAAACATGATCGTCATAAGCTGGAAAGTGAGCTGGGAGGATCACTCCACTTTGTCTCTGATGAGAAAGGAAAGATTCTCCTCTATTCAGACAGCCTTTCCATGGATGATCTTGCCAAACAAGCCCACAACATGAAGAAGGATCTGCAAGAAGCAAGGACTGCCAGCTCTGGAGATGTCTTAACCAAATCAGCAATGTAGCTGCAGAACCAGATCAAGAAGCAAGACGTCAGTCAAGCATGGCCACCCAATACAGAGCAGAGTGTCATTCCCGAATTGGTCAAAGAATTCCTGTATACCCTGCTGACTGGAGAGTGTGACTGTGTAAATCTCTCCAAGAGAGTCCAACGTCTTGCAACTTCTTTTGGCAGTGATTTGGTCTTTGCTGTCACCCATGGCAAGACAAAGCCACCCAAGCACATACTTCTCCCATTTGCTGTGAAGTCTTTGACAGGAAACACAGAAATGATACGAACTCTGAATCGCCTTGGCCACTGTGTTTCTTACTCACAAGTAAGGCCACTGTTTTGACGTTTACAAGGAGACGTCCATTAAAGATGCAGAAAGAGCCAACAGGGGTGCAGACACTGGAATCCAATTCCGGAACATTGCACCTGGGCACAACATCCAGCAATGGAGGAAACTGCTCAGCAGTCCTTCGAACAAAACAAGCCTGATCAAGTTTCTGGTAGAGGAATGGAAGGGGCCAAGACAGAGAGAGAACCTCGAGGACAAGGTACTCTATGTTACCTGTGAGCAGCTTTGCTTCAAGATCACCAAAGAACAATGGGAAGAGGCCACAGAGCTAAAATCCTCGCAGGAAGAAGCTGATACTCGCCTACGACTCCATGCTCTTCATGCAGCAGAATCTGGCTAAAAGTCTGTTGTCATCACTGCTGAGGATACAGACGTCTTGGTTATCTGCCTGGGGGTCAGCAGCAACATCCCATGTCCCATGTACCAGAAATGTGGAACAAAGAACCGGACAAGGTTCCTGGACATCACCAAGCTAAGCCATGCACTGGGAGGTACTGTCTGTGATGTTTTTTTTGTTTTTTTTTTGTATACAAGATCGAGACTCGTGAAAGAGCGAACATTAATCACACAGAAAGACAGACACATAAAACAAATAACATCGGGAGCGGTAGACAAGATGGGGAGAGAGGGGGAAGGACACAAACACAACATTTGAGAGCAGGGACCGAGAGACATGGAAACATCGAGAGAACTGTGGGAGGGAGAGGGCTTTGGGGGGGAGGCATGGGAAGGGGGGGGGTGGGAGAGGTATAAAACATATGGACACTGCCAGGACTTCCAGGAAAGAAGTTGGAATTTCAAACAAGGTGGATCTGGGGTGAATAAGTGGGGGTAGAAAAGATCAAGGTTTTGGATGGGGGAAGATAAGAGATGGTGGTGAACAGCTGTTTTAAAGACCTGGAGGGAGGAGTGTGATTGAAGTGAGTGTAGGAGTTTGTTCCAGAGGCGGGAGAAAAGAGGAATGAAAGAGTGAAGGTGAGCAGAGAGCCGAGATTTCGGCAGTTTAACCATCAGAGGGTGGCTGCAGATCTTGTGCGACCTGTAGGAATATTTGGGGGACAGAGCACAGAGAGAGCTGGGGGAGCAAGGCGGGAGAGGAGTCGGTAGAAGACAAAGACCACCTACCTGCCTGCGGTGAGTGAGTGAAAGGCCCTCAGAGATAGCTTCATCGCGGGAGATTCCAATGATTCTGAAAGCTTTGGATTCAACAGCGTGAAGCCGAGCCAGGTGTGAGGCAGGAGCACCAGCCCATAGGGGGAGAACAGTATTCCATTGAGCTGCGGATGAAAGCCTTGTATGTGGTGAGGAGCTCAGGTGTGCCTAGGAAGGACTTCGCACGACGGAGGATGCCCAGTCGGCGACTGGCTTTGGAGGCCAGCTTGGAAATGTGGTTTTCCCAAGAAAGATCATGGCAGATAGTGAGACCCAAAAGCTTGAGCGACAGAAGTTCTTGGAGAGGATTGTTGAGAAAGTAGATGGGAGGGTTGTCCAGTCGATCTTTTCGGAGAGACATAGTAAGAGTGTGAGATTTGTCAGGATTGAAAGACATGTTCCACTTGTTTGACCAGTCTGTGATTTTGTCCAGGTCTTCAGAGAGCGAGGAGGCTGCAGACTGCCGATCTGAGGGAAGAGGATGGAGCGGCAGAGAGTGGAGTCATCAGCAAAGAGATAGAGAGGATTTTCCAGAGAGTCGGAGAGATCATTGATAAAGACCAGAAAAAGCACAAGGCCCAACACACTGCCTTGGGTAACTCCAGCCTGAACAGGAAGGGGAGATGAGAGAAATCCATTCAGGGCCACACGTTGACTACGACCAGAGAGGAAGTCCGCAAGCCATGCATGGAGATTTCCATGGATACCATAGGAGGAGAGTTTGGTGAGCAGAGCTGGGTGCCAGACCGTATCGAAGGCACGTGATATGTCAAGGGAGACAGCTCTGATTTCCTGTTTGGCATTGAGGACCTCCATCCATTGTTGAGACAGCAGAAGCAGCATGTCCAGAGTAGAGTGACCTGGTCTGAAACCAAATTGATGATCAGAGATCAAGCCATTGGAGAAGAGGAAAGATTTCATATCCGAAGCAATGATGGATTCCATGACTTTGCTGATAATTGGGAGCAGGCTGATTGGTCTGTAGTTGCAAGGATCTGTTTTTGCACCTTTTTGTGTAAAGCGGTAATGTTTGCTGATTTCCAGGATGCTGGCAGATGACCTTGAGCAAAAGATAGGGTGAAAAGATCAGAGATGGGGTGAGATAGAGCGGCAGAGCAGGATATTAGGACCCATGGGCTGATGCCGTCTGGTCCAGTTGCAGAATCAGTCGAGGTTTGACAAAAACTCCTCCACCTTGTCAGGAGAGAAGGACACAGAGTCCAGGAGCAGTTGGGTTCGACTGGGAAAGGTGGGAACAGAGAGAGATGGGTTTGGGACTAAGGATTTTGAGGCAAACACAGAGTTGAGACATTCGGCTTTGTCACGTGCGATGTCAACTGTGTGGCCATTTGAGGTAAGGGAGGGGATGGAGGGGGAACAAACACCAGAGACGGGTTTGACCAGACGCCACCAGGATTTGGAGGAAGGAGACAGGTTTGAGAGTTCATTCTTGAGTGAGGAGAGATAGTGCTTCCTGGCACTCCTGAGGGTCGACACACACTTGTTCCGAGCTTGGTGGAAGGAACTGAGATTGCCTTCAGTTGGATTAGCTTTCCAAGAGGCAAAGGCAAGTTGTTTCAGGGCAACTGCCTCACCACAAGATTCAGTGTACCATGGACGGGAGGAAAGGTAAGACAACTGAAGGCGAGATGGGATAAATCTGTGCATGAGAGATATCAGTTTGCTTTGGAAGAATTCCCAGGAAGAATTGATGTCAGAGGCAGTGGAGATGGGAGACCAATCCAGACGATTGATGACTGCTTGAAGACCGTCCCAGTCGGCCTGAGTGAAATGCCAGACTCGCCGACGCTGAGGAGGCTCTCTGAGAATGGCCAGAGAGATGTCCACTTTGACAAGCACATGATCAGAAGAACCGATTGGAGCAGAAGAAGAGCAGCAGACATTAGCAGGGAAGTTTGTCATAACCAAGTCTAGAAGAGAAGATACTCCATTGGCTGAGATCCGGGTCGGGGAATTGACAGATTGTGTCAATCCCAGTGAGTCACAGAAGTCCTTTGCTGAGGTGCCATGACTGGTGAGAGAGGAACCCACACCCAACCAGGTGGCATGATGACAGTTGAAGTCACCACATATGAGGAAGAGAGAGTTGGGATGAGTGGATAGAAGTTGGTCCATGTTGTCAGACAGTGAAATGTAGATGGAGTCATCACTTTTTGGGGGATGGTACAGAACACATATGAACAAAAGGTGGTAGCGGAGAGGAAGCCGTAGCCAGAGGTACTCCTGGGGGTGAGGAGGAGAGAGGGCAGTGCAAGGAGAGTGAGGAAGAGAGTTTTTGATAAAGATAGCCACCCCACCACCAGGCCGAGGCTCAGGTCTATCATACCGGAGGAGGGAGTAACCAGGAAGAGATATTAAGGAATCAGAGACATCTTGAAGGAGGAAAGTCTCTGTTAAGCAGATCAAGTCTGGATTGTCAGAAGCAACCTGTATGGAGAGATCAGTCAGGTTTGAGCAAAGGCCCCGGATGTTTTAGGTCCATGCCGTTAATGAAGAGAGAGGGGGAGCATCGGGGAGGGGAGGAGTAGGGTAAGAGGAGTAGGTACAGCACAGGGGAGGGGAGGAGTAGGGTAAGATGAAGGATGAGAGGGGGAGGTAGGGAGAGCAGTTGATAGTGTGTCAGAGATTGCAGAAGAGTTCCAAGAAAGGGAAGGATGAGGAGGATGAAAGGTTTGATGGTGAAGGGATGAGGCACAGTGAGGGGTTGTTTGAGGGGGGGCAGAGGAAAGTAGAAGGTTGGGGGGGGTGGAGGTATGAGATAGAAGGGAGACGAAGTGGGGAGGAGGCAGCTTTGAGGAGGAGGGGGAGGAGGGAGAATTGGAGAGGAATGGTATGGGGGGAGATTTGAATGGGAGGGGTTGGGGGGGAGTTTTGAAGGGGAGGAGTGAGGGGGGAGTTTAGGATGGGAGGGGCAAGGGGGGAGTTTAGGATGGGAGGGGCAAGGGGGGAGTTTAGGAGGGAAGGGGCAAGGGGGAAGTTTAGAAGTGGAGGGGCAAGGGGGGAGTTTAGGAGTGGAGGGGCAAGGGGGGAGTTTAGGAGGGAAGGGGCAAGGGGGAAGTTTAGAAGTGGAGGGGCAAGGGGGAAGTTTTGAAGTGGAGGGGCAAGGGGGGAGTTTAGGAGTGGAGGGGCAAGGGGGGGATTTGGAGGGGAGGGGCAAGGAGGGAGTTTAGGAGGGGAAGGGCAAGGGGGGGGGATTTGGATGGGAGGGGCAAGAGGGGAGTTTAGAAAGTGGATGATTAATGAAAGACGAACATTGAAAACAAATTGGGTTTGTTTTGATTTTCAAATTAGTAATCCGATTCAGAACGATGGAGGAGGGATGGAATGAATGTGAATTTAGACCATGTAGTGAGGGAGACGTATAAGATATTGAATTTCTTTTTTTTGAAGTGGAATGAGTTGGAGAGGAAATTGAGAAAAGCTTTTTAAATAGGAAGAAAAACAGCGTGTTGTAAAATACCACTGAGTAAAACACTGAAGGGGCAGAACCGTGAACAATCTTATATGCACAAAATACCAACGGGGGGGGGGGGAGAGCCGAGAGGGACCACCACGAGTCACGTGAACAGGGCAAACGGTGGATGGCCAACGTGCAGCCTTGATTGGTATGCATGCCTTCACGGGCTGTGATACAGTCAGTGCATTCGCTGGCCGTGGGAAGATGACCTTGAAGCAGGTGAAGTCTGACAAGACCTACCAGGAAGCTTTCATGGAACTTGCACGTTCATGGGAAGTATCTGCAGAACTGTTCCAGAAGCTACAGGAGATCACCTGCCATATGTACATGCCTTCGAGCCGCACATCTGAAGTCAACAAGCTTCGATACCAACTGTTCTGTGCCAGACGTGGAGAAATTGAGTCAAGTCAACTCCCTCCTTGTGAGGACTGTCTATTCATGCATGCTTGCCGTGCAAATTATCAAGCTGCCATCTGGAGGAGATGTCTGCAGAGCCAGCCCTATGTTCCAAGCCCAAAGGACTGTGGTTGGACAACTGATGAGGATGGAAAGCTGGCTGTTGAGTGGATGCATGGCTCGCCTGCACCGGATGCTGTGCTGCAGCTGCTCTCCTGCAAATGTGTGCGGTCATGCAAACTACCAGCATGTAACTGCCTCAGCAATGGCCTGAAGTGCACAGACATGTGCAAACTACAAACGTGCAGCAACCAAGCCAGTGAAGAAGAGCCAGAAGTGGATTTTAACTGACTGATATGGATGACGGTGATGATGAATAACCTGGTGGCATAATTATGCACAAACAGAAACGTGAAACTGTACTTCATTTAATAATGTTAAGAGCCAAAGAAAAAGTGCCATGGATGCATGTTGATTCTACTGAATCAAAGACCTTGCTTAAAACAGGAAACCTTGAGTCTGATTTGTCACAGGGTGTGACTTGACAAAAACATAAATATTTTGTTCAACTTGCATAAATATTTTGTGAAGTCAAGTTCGAATTTTTTTGAAAACAACCCACTTCATCTACAAAATCTGCCTTTATGTACGAGAATGACTGCCTACATTTGTAATACTGGTAAGAAAGGATCCCCATGTGGTATTTTATGCTTGTCTGTGACTGAACTGATTCTTAACAGAAAGATTGCGGTGTGAGAATAAAGGATAGTGGTAAAGTGTGTGTTCGCGCCTTTCATCCATGGGGCATGTCCATCACAAGAAGTGATAAACTCTAAAAGCTGTGAGTCTGCAAGGGCTATCATATCAAAATGCAAACTAGAGACATATAGCAAGTTAAAAACACCAAAGAGAATTAGTCACCCCGGGTGGTACCGATACTGGAAATTTGGGATCCTGGCCCATGGACTATTATGTCAATGTGATATTCAGTTTTTTCTTTTATAATATTTAGCAAAACTTTCTAAACATTTTTTTCTTTTAAAAATTGCAAACTTTCTAAAATCCTGTTTTCTCTTGTAATTATGGGTATGAGTGTAGATTGATGAGGGAAAAAATGAATTTAAACGATTTCAGCATAAGGCTGCAACATAACAAAATGTGAAAAAAGTAAAGGGGTCTGAATACTTTCTGAATGCACTGTATAGCAGGAGAAGGTGTAGTGTGTGCAGGGGACTGCCTCGGGGCCCGGGGTCTGTTGAGGGGCCCGTGCTTCTCCTGTAATTTTTTTTAAACAGTACCGTGAAACCCCTCATCGGCTCATCCTCATTTCATCATCGTTACATTTAAACCCTGAAGCTAATTTTGCTTTTTTTGCCGGATTTCTTGCCAAAATCAAAACATTTACCGCTGTTAATGGTGCAGTTTCAATCTTCACAGAAAATGGTTATTAACCAGAAATATGCATTACAAAGAAATGGGTTTCTATCCTCTTTGTCCAAAACAAATTATTAACCATCTTCTTGTGTATTTTTTTGCCAATGATAGAAACAGTGTTCAACAGTCGAGGGTGCGAATTGACTCGATCGGTCCAAACGTCCCGCTATCTCCTTTATTTTCACTCATGACGGCTAAATAAAAGTGACCATTTGTTTTTTTTTAGGTTTTTTTTGTTTTTCATGAGAAAGTTCCTTAAAAAGTTATAAAAGCGAGAAAGAGTGGGGGTGGGGACCCTGAGGTTGTTTGCCTCGGGGCCCGTGCTGCCTCTCGACGCTCCTGGGCAGGTGTATCGGGGTGAAGAAGAGGCCACCATACGCCTGTGCATGATGTCGATTGATGGACGTTGTGCTCCATGGTGACCAATGGAACCTCCATCTTCTAAACTGCAACTCAACGTCATATTATTATGGTGTAGAAGGCTGATGTACAAGACTGCTTCACAGCGCTAAACTTAACGGAAATTTTAACGATTATTATTAGATTGAAATTGAAGTACATAATTGAACACTGCGTGTGGTATCGTGTTCTATGAACTGTAGTCAGGGATCCACAGGCTCAAAAGCTCAATAAAATGGGTTGGACCTGACATGGCATGCTATACTTTTTGTTTGTGTTTTTTTCTATTAATTTGGACATTAAGGTCTGCTGAATGAGAGGTCTGCTCTGCAAGAAACCTTGCGAAAAAAGTGGCCATTTTTGTATATGCAGCCTTTATTATTTGACCGAAAAATGTGAAAGATGTTTTTTTTTCTTAAAATCCTCAGTGCGTTGTGTAGGCTGTCAATAAATGCATCCCAGATACACAGAACACATGTGTTGACAACATCAAGTTGAGAAATACACTTACAAAACCTTTCTAAATGATTTAGAATCATTTTTATGCAAAAGCGCCCCCAATTTTTTTGCATTTTTTCATTATTTTCATCTTTACTTCATTAGTAATCAACTATGCCCTGAGTTATGACATCAGCCAATGTGTCATTCTTTTCACCAAACATTATAGTCATTCCACAGTAAACATTCTGATGAAAATAAAACCAAAATCAATGGATCTGTGGTGATTTTATTACCCTTACGCTAAAAAATCCTAGAGACATACTGTATATTTAGCATCATGGTAGTTTATGTCCATTTTATTAAACATCCTGGCCAAGGCAACTTTTTTATTTTAACAGAACCATGTGCCCCAAAAGAAAATACTTGTAACACAAGAAATACAAAACAACAAAATGATTTTTTAAACAAAATGTACACAGGATGACAAGCCAACAAAACAATGATCGTTACGCAGCTGAATTTGGATAGATTAGTGACCAGTTTGTTGGGGTCCCCAGTGCAGAGACATGCGATGACACACTTCACATTGGCTCTTGCACAGAAGCATCCTCGGGCACACATGCTTTTCTTGCAGTGACAGTATTTGGTGCGTTTGAATTCTGCAGGTTTTGCCTCCTTCAGCATCATGGTTGCCACCAACTTACCATTGACAAGCTCTCTGCCAAAGTCAGTGGCAGCAGGGTAGGTTGGCTGAAACATGTGTGCTCGCTTGCATACAGCCAACTGATGCAGGGCTCGGCGAAGGTGTAATTGGAAGGCATCTTTGGTAGGTGGAAGGCAACGCATGTCTCCTTTGATGTTACCAAAGAGATGGGCTCACAGTGCATACAAATTACCACCGAAGTCACTCCTCTCACACAGTGACACCATGTATCGCCTAGCTGCTGTCACAACATCTTCCTGAACATCCAGGCTTTCTTCAGGGTCACCGTATCTGCACAGGGGCAGAAGGTCTGCCAGGTGATCAATGGCAGTTTTGTAGGCGCGCCTTTTTGCTCTTCTGTAGAGATAGCTCACTGTGTCACATCCAGTCAGTATGTACAGTCACGTGAAAAAGTAAGTACACCCCATGTAAAGTTTTGACTTTTTCAACATATTTCAACATACAGCTATTTGATCTTCATTTCAACAATATTGATAGATAAAGGTGATATAATATAACAAATATCATGAAACATTTACATTTTGTAGTCCATTGTATAATTTAAATATACATAAATGCAAATTTCGCATGTGGAAAAAGTAAGTACACCCCTACATTTATCACTACTTCAAATACCTAAAATTTGAATCAGGTGCACCAGCTCAGGTGCAAATGATTAGAACATCGTTAGAGAGGATCTTGGAGGAACCTGTCTTATTTAAACCTCAGACATTTAGTTTAGTTTGCTCTTTGTTGTTGAAGTGTGCGGCGTCACCATGCCTAGATCAAAAGAGACATCTGAGGCCTTCAGAAAGAAGGTTATAGATGCCTACGAGTCTGGGAAGGGATTGAAAAAGATCTCCAAACAATTTGAAATCAATCATTCAACTGTCCGGAAGATCATCTACAAGTGGAAAGATTCCAAACAACTGCCAACTTGTTCAGCCCAGGCCGCCCCAGCAAGTTCAGCCTGAGAGCAGACCGCAAGATGTAGTAAGGGAAACATATGAAAATCTGTTAACTAAATTGTTACCAAAAAATTTCTTCACCAATATGTTTGTAAAGGTGTGTAATAACATGTGTTAAAATGTTGAAGGTCAACTCCCGTGGGAAACCCAGAAAAAAAGCTGTTGAATTCGGGTACCGAAAAATTATTTTCGAGAATTTTTTTTTTTTTTTTAATCGGCCCTTAAGTAACTTATGAGGGGTCAAATAAGGGTTTTTCATGATTCTGAGTTGATTGTTAACATTTATATTTCATCACAGACACTCCTTTGTGGAAAAATAATTTCTAAATATATCTCATTTTCTACTTTGCAGGACATGGAGTCTAGCAATATGGATGAAGACGTTACTCCACCTGTGCTCAATTGCTTCATCTGTGCACGCTCGGATACACCAGCTGAAAGGCTCATACAGGCAACTCCAAAGGGATACTCAACTTTATTGAAACAAGCAGAAACTGTCGAAAATGTTACTGTTGTGGAACGTATGAAGGAGGCTCAAAAGGAAGGAAAACTGAGGTACCACCAGAAGTGTAAAAATGATCTGTACAACAACTTTGTTGCAACCACCAAGAAGTCAGCTCAAGCATCAAAGGCAGAGAAAGAGTCATCAAAGTTGAAGAGAAGACGCACTACTTGTGAGTTCAGTTCATCAACTGGCTGCCGTTCTAGAAGATCACAGTCAGTTGACCTCCTGTATAAGGATGTATGCATTCTTTGCAACCAACCAGCCCAGCTCTACAAAAATAATCCAGCACAAGCTAGAAAGAAATACAGAGTGCCAGATAATTTGACTGCAGATACACTGAAGGCAAGCTTGCTGAAGACAGCACGGAGTCGCGGGGATGACTGGGGCACTGAAGTCACTGGACGCCTGGAAGGGATCAACGACTTTGTAGCAGAAGAAACACTGTACCATTTGCGATGCAAGCTTATGTTTGCGAGAGGTGACAGTTTGTCCAAGACTGATGAGGAAGGAAAAAGGAAGAGAGGACAGAGGAGTATTGATGAGGAGCGAGAGGCAGTTTTTATTGAATTCTGCGAATGGTTAGACTCAGAATTAGAGCATGGGGTAATGAACATGGACCAAGTCCATGAAAAGCTGCAGGAGTTTGATCAGTCACCAGAGAAGAGCCTTTCTTATTCAAAGCATTGGCTAAAGATAAACCTTATAGAGAAATACGAAGACACCTTGTATTTCACAACACAGGAAAGAAGGGCAGATGTACTCTGTCTCAAAGATGGCACCGACAATATTCTGCGAGGGCATCATGCTAATCTTGACCATGGAGATGAGAAGACTCAGATCATAAAGACGGCACTCAAGTTCATATCCAATGATATTGCCTTGATTGATTTAGGTCCAAAGTCATACCCCACCACACACAGTATGACTGACATCGATAGTCAGCTGACACTTGTTCCTGCAAGCCTTCAGATGTTCTTGAGACCGATTGTCAAGACAGACGAAAGAGTTGCCGTTTGGGGGCAGAATTTTATTAAGGCCTGTCGACCTCGGTCTGGAGTATTGCCACACCAAATGGGGCTTGCCATACAACTTGATCATAGATTTGGGTCAAAATGGATGCTCAACAAGTTCCACCGGCTGGGATACACTGAGTCTTACACAGAGACACAAAACTACAAATACTGCTTCCTTAATAGTACGAGTGGAGATGATGTTCCAGATACTTCTGGCACTCTTGACACCATTGTGGAAGAAACCGATGAACAGATCAATGATGAGGTTGCGGTTGATGCTGCGCTTGAGGATCAATCAGTGATGACAGCCAAAGTGCCAGCCAGTGAAAGTGAATTGTCAAGTAATGATCAGGTGGTCTTTATGGAGGTTGGGGAAACAAACAATGCAGTCACTCAGTTTGTTGGAGACAATATAGATTTAAACATTGTCTCTATTCACGGAAACACTCTCTTTCACTCAATGGGTTGGATCGAAGTCACCTCTCCGGCACCACCTTTGCCAGATCCACAGACAACAGCAGCTTTCCCCCGGGTGAAGTTGAAGGCACTCGACAAAGCTAAGATCCTGAGAGGAACTGAAGTAAAGATTATTCCATTTACGAACAGGAAACAGATAGGAACGAACGCGATCATGTTTCTCCCCCTCGCTGAGCTTTCCTCCTCCCTGGCTCATGATCAGCCACTCCTCACTCCAGGTGACACACTCTGGGCAGCGGGGTGGGTGATCAAAGCCAACGATCCTGAGTTCCCACACTCCAACTAGAATGGCTGGATGAAGAGAATCCATGCTAATGATGCAAAGCAGAGCACACAGATCGAGTTCCTCCCAGGAGAAGGAGATTGAAGGAATTGAAGAAGGGTGAAATTCGGTACAACATGTTCTCAAGGAAGGCAGCGGCAGGAGTGATCAAACCAGAGACTCTTCCTCCAACAGAGGGTGCAGCTGCACAACATTCACTCCGTGCCTACCTGCAGACCCGGGACTGGATCCTTCTACAGAGCATGTCTCTGAACCCCAGTGACTATGGATGGACAATAGGTGTGCATGGGTATGAGCCAGTTCCAACACTGGACCCCACGGCTCCTGAGGAGCTATTGCAGTTCACAAGCTGTAATTGTCATGGAGATTGCAGCAACCGGCGATGCAGCTGCAAGAAGAATGGGGTCACGTGCATCTCGGCCTGTGGAGTCTGTAATGGCATTACATGCAGAAACTGCAGTCATGATGTTGTTGAGTCTGAAGAAGACATAGACAATGACTGTTGAAACTTCTGACATTGTGAATCAGAAATAACTCTTGAGTATTATATATGTATGTGAAATAAAAGCTACTTTGTGTGTAAATGTAAAAGTGAAAATATAAATGTTAACAATCAACTCAGAATCATGAAAAACCCTTATTTGACCCCTCATAAGTTACTTAAGGGCCGATTTAAAAAAATAAAAATTCTCGAAAATAATTTTTCGGTACCCGAATTCAACAGCTTTTTTTCTGGGTTTCCCACGGGAGTTGAACTTCAACATTTTAACACATGTTATTACACACCTTTATAAACATATTGGTGAAGAAATTTTTTGGTAACAATTTAGTTAACAGATTTGTGAAATATCTCATAAAATGCCCTTACTAATGCTGAAAGAAGTCTCTGAGAACCTCAGAATGTCATCACAGGACCTACAGGTAGCTCTGGCCACTGTTGATGTCAAAGTGCACGAGTCGACCATCAGAAAGAGGCTGCACAAATTTGATCTACATGGGAGGTGTGCCAGGAGGAAACCTTTGCTGTCCAGAAAGAACATCAGGGCAAGACTAAAGTTTGCAAATGAACACCCAGGCAAAGACCAGCACTTCTGGAACAATGTGCTCTGGACAGACGAGTCAAAGGTAGAGCTATTCAGCCACAGTACCAGAAGACATGTTTGGCGAAAACCAAAGACAGCATTTGACCACAAGAACCTGATACCAACAGTGAAGCATCGCGGTGGAAATATTATGGTTTGGGGCAGCTTTGCTGCATCAGGGCCTGGGCAGCTCACCATCATAGAATCCACTATGAATTCTTCATTGTACCACAGGGTGCTTGAGGATAATGTGAGGCCATCTGTCGGAAAGTTGAAGCTCAACCGAAGGTGGACCTTGCAACATGACAATGAACCAAAACATACCAGTAAATCCACCAAGGAATGGCTGAAAAGAAAGAAATGGAGGGATCTGGAATGGCCAAGTCAAAGCCAGGATTTAAATCCCATCGATATGTTGTGGGGGGATTTGAAACGAGCTGTGCATGCAAGAAACCCCTCAAACATCACACAGCTGAAAGAATTCTGCATGGAGGAGTGAGCAAATATTTCTCCCAGTCGATGTCAGAGACTGGTCGACAGTTATAAGAAACGCCTACTTGAGGTTGTTTCTGCCAAAGGGGGCAATACCGCCTATGAGAGCCAAGGGTGTACTTACTTTTTCCACATGCGAAATTTGCATTTATGTTTATTTAAATTATACAATGGACCACAAAATGTAAATGTTTCATGATATTTGTTATATTATATCACCTTTATCTGTCAATATTGCTGAAATGAAGATCAAAAAGCTGTGTGTTGAAATATGTTGAAAGTCAAAACTTTACATGGGGTGTACTTACTTTTTCACGTGACTGTAGGTGCTGAGGAGCATGGATGTAAGATCTGCAGCTTCAACATCATACTTCACTGCCAGGGCTTCGGCGATTGCATGAACAGGTAGGTAGATATCCATCTTCTTCACCCACAGCTCCTGCAGGCCATCCAGGTGTGTGATGTCGTATATGCACATCATGATCACGTCTGTCAGTAGCCACCACTACAGCCCGTTTGGGGTGCAGATGTTGTACTGAGTATGCAATGTGGGCAAACATCCTGGTATCTGCCTCCTCATGCTTCTCACAGGACAGTTCTGGAAGCTCAACCTGACAATCTGCTGACAACAGGACAGTGCGACCAGGATCACGGAAGATTCCACCAAGAATAAGTGTGCATCCTGCAGGAAGGTACTTCAGGTACTTTACTTGCAGTTCATGGAAGGTACTGCTCTCCCAAGATGTTGGTGACGCTGGATGAATGCCATGGCATCTACTACCATTACAACAGGCTTGCCGGACGGTGGCAGTCTGTCCACTTCCCTCCATGAGCTGCCAAGGGATGTCTTGATTGCAGCCAAGTAGTCGGCCTTGTTCCCTTTACGCATGGCATAACCTTGGTCGAGGGATGGATCTGGCTCAAACAGGGAGGCTGGGCAACTTGTCCACTCATGACTGGAGACCTCCACCTTCTTGTCTTCATCCAAGTCCTACACAAAGTACAGGTTTCGGACAACTGCACTCTTCCTCGTAGACATTCTTGGCTTTGAGTGACATGGACACTGACTTTTTTGGCTTTGCTGCAAATGTGGCAAGTTTTATTGGGGCTATTTTCTCACCGTCTGTTTTTCTTGCTGCAGCCAGTGCCTCCAGTCCTTTTTCACGGGCACTCACCAAGTCTGCAGATGCAGCTTTGTGGCCTGTTGAGAAGTTCATCAGCTCCTGTTCTTCACATGTGAATGGATTGATCATCTGGTTGTTGATGACATCTGTTATTTTCCTAACACTTTCAGCTTCCATTGTGCCTTGGCTGTTGGAGTCCTCATGGTGTTTGGTGTCATCCATATCCAGGTGTGCCATAGCCTTTGTCTGCTCTGACACTGCTGTCAGAACTGGAAGAGCTCGCAAGTATTTCTCCATGGCCACTGGCTGCTGACTGATGCCAGTGAAGAGTTTTGTCTTGGTATCACGGTTGTAGGTTTTCTTGAGTGTCATGTCTGTCCAGACACCATTGAAATGACCTGTTTGACGTACAGTGAACTGCCCATCCTTGAATTCCCTATGGATGTTCGGAGCCAGTAGGCTTCTCATTGCTTCTAGGTAGTGGGGCAGGCAGGATACAAACTTGTAGTGGCCAGCAGCTACAAGGTATGGTAACATCTTTTCTACTTCAGCCAGGTGTTCCTCCCACAGGCCTGCACGCTCAGCGTGGATGAACCGTTTCAGAATCATCACCATGTCCATGTACATTAGCCATAGCTTTGTTGTAGGTGACGTACATACTTCATCAAACTCAGCCATCAAACGTGACAGCTTTTTCAGTTGGTCGGTTGCATCAGCACATGTAGAAGATGCCTTCTCTACATCCTTTTCTTACAGGGCATCCAGGAGTAGCTGAACATTGATGGCAAGTACAGACATGCACTCCAGGTCCTTCTCTTCAATGATCAACCATCTGGCAAATGCTTCCCAGTGTAGGGCGAACATGGCTGCATGCACCATAGTGTGGGCACGCAGCATTGCGTAGTAGTCTTTCCCACTGATGATCTTGCTTGCTGTTCCACGGAGACAGACATCAGCTTCTACCATGATGTCTTCGATTCCAGTGGCCTGCATCAAATGCCCAATTGCTCCCAGGAAATTGAGCAATATGGAAGCCACCCATGCGCAAGATAAGTTTGGCATACTTCTGGGGGATCTTCTTTTGCAGACCCAGAACCACTTCATAGATTGCTTGGTCGCATGTGATGATGAACTCTTGACCCTGTTTTCTTGACACATCCATGCAGTACTGAACTGACTGTTCAACCACATCTGGGTCCGTTGGCTACAATTTTTTTTTAGCAAGATGAAAATAATGAAAAAATGCAAAAAAAAAAAATCGGGGGCACTTTTGCATAAAAATGATTCTAAATCATTTGGAAAGGTTTTGTAAGTGTATTTCTCAACTTGATGTTGTCAACACATGTGTTCTGTGTATGTGGGATGCATTTATTGACAGCCTACACAACCCACTGAGGATTTTAAGAAAAAAAACGTCTTTCACATTTTTCGGTCAAAAAAGAAAGGGTGCATATACAAAAATGGCCACAAATTTTTTTTCGCAAGGTTTCCGGCAGAGCAGACCTCTCATTCAGCGGACCTTAATGTCCAAATTAATAGAAAAAAAACACAAACAAAAAGTATAGCATGCCATGTCAAGTTCTCTCAAATTTTGGTGACTGGATCCCTGACTACTGTCTAGTACTCTAGTTGGTTCTGCCTTGAGCTTTGAATATGAATCTTCCAAACTATAAGCAATTTTTTTGCGAACCTGAGAAACAGGAATTGCTCTGCAGCATCTAACAGTCATCATCAATGTACTATACTCTTCACATGGTGCCGATGCTGTCGAAGCAATTCATGGGCTGGGATTATGATGGGTGGTTTGCCGTTGCCTTCCCAGCAATTAGTCAGGACATAAATTTGTAATGTGTTCAGGGTGCCAGCGATAACTTACCTACCCTTCATCAAAACACACTGTGGGATCTTCACCGTTCAACTTCAACAACTAATGCTGGCAGATGGAACACCCAGTGTAACATCGATCTGAGGGATGCCACTCCGATACATCACCCTGCATACAAAACACCAACGATGGCTTATAAAGAGGGTGAGACCAAGAACAGGGCCATCAGCAAGTGCAGGTACCTCTCGGCTAGGGTGACAGACATCATCAAACAACACTGCTGCATATTAGTCAGGTTCACTATGTTAACAAATATAATTTCGTTCAAAATTTTGGGAGATTAGCAAACCTGTACATTTTTGGAATCATCAGAGCATGGCGAATCCGAAAATCAATGTTGGCATTTGCACAGACACCTGCATGGCCGCCATTTTGGATTTTCAAAATGGCCGCCATAAAATACATATTTTGCGCTATCTCGGCTTCGAGTCAACCTAGAAACTTAATTAAATATGCTAATCCTATGTTTTCTGGGTCAAGGAATCCAATAAAGGCCTCAAAATAGTGCTCAGGATTTTAGAAAAGCAACAAAGGTAATTAAAAACCATTGTCTTTACATTTGTGATACAACTGTATTACATAATACATGATATTGCAAGTCCTTTGAAGTTATAGGTATGGGTTTATAAAGCAAGAAAGCAGCCTTGTTAGTATCAGATTGAACTATAAGTCCAGGATCTACTAGGACTATACCGTTCAGGAATATGCTTTTACAGATCTTCATCACTGTCCTGAGTGTCATTTTCGCAAAGGTATCTACGCAAATGCCAACATTAATTTTTGGATTCCTGAATATTCCAAAAATGTATAGTTTTGCTAATCTCCTAAAAAATTTGAACGAAAAAAACATAGTGAACCTGACTATATACTACTCATCTTGTGCAATGACTATATGAATGAGGGGATGGGGAGGGTGGGAGGAGGGGATGGGGGAGGGTGGAAGGTGGGGATGGGAGGAGGAGTTGAGTGGGATGAGGTGTGGGGGATTGGGTGTGGAGGGGTTCAATGTGGGATGGGGCCTTCGGTGTGTGGGGAAGGGGGTTGGGTATGGGGGGGAGGGGTGGTTGGGTGTGGTGGTGCTAGGTTGTAGTGGTGGATGGGTGGTTGTGTGTGGGGGTGGGATTAGTGTTGGGGTGGGGTTAGTGTTGGGCTGGGGTTAGTGTGAGGAGGGGGGATTAGTGTGGGGCTGGGGTTAGTGTGAGGAGGGGGGATTAGTGTGGGGAGAAGGATTAGTGTGCGTGGGGGAGGGGGAGGGTTAGTGTGGGGGGGAGGGTTAGTGTGGGGAGGAGGGTTAGTGTGGGGAGGAGGGGTTAGTGTGGAGGTGGGGTTAGTGTGGGGGTGGGGTTAGTGTGGGGGTGGGGTTAGTGTGGGGGTGGGGTTCGTGTGGGGGTGGGGTTCGTGTGGGGGTGGGGTTCGTGTGGGGGTGGGGTTCGTGTGGGGGTGGGGTTCGTGTGGGGGTGGGGTTCGTGTGGGGGTGGGGTTCGTGTGGGGGTGGGGTTAATGTGGGGCTGGGGAGGCTTATTGTGGGGAGGGGGGATTAGTGTGGGGAGGAGGGATTAGTGTGGGGAAGGGGGGTTTAGTGTGGGGCAGGGGGGTTAGTGTGGAGGCGTTCGTGTGAGGGAGGGGTTAGTGTGAGGGAGGGGTTAGTGTGAGGGAGGGGTTAGTGTGGGGAGGGGGGATTAGTGCAGGGGAGGTTAGTGGAGGGGGGGAGGTTAATGTGGAGGGGAGGTTAATGTGGAGGGGAGGTTAATGTGGAGGGGAGGTTAATGTGGAGGGGAGGTCACTGTGGAGGGGAGATTAGTGTGGAGGGGAGATTACTGTGGAGGGGAGATTACTGTGGAGGGGAGGTCAGTGTGGAGGGGAGGTCAGTGTGGAGGGGAGGTTAGTGTGGGGGAAGGGGAGTTAGCATGGGGGGGGGGGGAGTTAGCATGGGAGGGGGTTAGCATGGGGGGGGTTAGCATGGGGGGGTTAGCATGGGGGGGGGGTTAGCGTGGGGGGGAGGTTAGCGTGGGGGGGAGGTTAGCGTGGAGGGGAGGTTAGCGTGGAGGGGAGGTTAGCGTGGAGGGGAGGTTAGCGTGGAGGGGAGGTTAGCGTGGAGGGGAGGTTAGCGTGGAGGGGAGGTTAGCGTGGAGGGGAGGTTAGCGTGAAGGGGAGGTTAGCATGGAGGGGAGGTTAGTGTGGAGGGGAGGTTGGTGTGGAGGGGAGGTTAGTGTGGAGGTGAGGTTAGTGGGGGGGGTGGAGGTTATTGTGGGGGAGGGGTTCGAGAGGGAGGGGCTAGTGTGGGGAGGGTGGGTTAGTGTGAGGGAGGGGTTCGTGAGGAAGGGGTTAGTGTGGGGGGAGATTAGTGGGGGTGAGATTAGTGTGGGGGGGAGGTTGGTGCGGAGGGCAGGTTAGTGTGGAGGGGAGGTTAGTGTGGAGGGGGAGGTCAGTGTGGAGGGGGAGGTCAGTGTGGAGGGGGAGGTCAGTGTGGAGGGCGAGGTCAGTGTGGAGGGGGAGGTCAGTGTGGAGGGGTAGGTCAGTGTGGAGGGGGAGGTCAGTGTGGAGGTGAGGTCAGTGTGGAGGTGAGGTCAGTGTGGGGGGGGGGGTTAGTGGGGGGGGAGGTCAGTGTGGAGGTGAGGTCAGTGTGGGGGGGGGTAGTGTGGGCGGGGGGTTAGTGTGGGGGGGGGGTTAGTGTGGAGGGGAGGAGGTTAGTCTGGGGGGGAGGAGGTTAGTCTGGGGGGGGAGGTTAGTCGGGGGGGGGGGGGGGGAGAGGTTAGTGGGGGGGGGGGGGGGTTAGTGTAGATAGGGGGGTTAGTGTGGGCAGGGGGGTTAGTTTGGGGGGGGGTAGTGTGGGGGGTGGGGTTAGTGTGGGGCTTGGGTTAGTGAGGAGGGGGGATTAGTGGGGGGAGAGGGATCAGTGTGCAGGGGGGGGGGGGATTAGTGTGCGGGGAAGGGGGGTAAGTGTGCGAGGAGGGGTTAGTGTGGAGGTGGAGTTAGTGGGGGTAGGGTTAGTGTGGGGGTGGGGTTAGTGTGGGGGTGGGGTTAGTGTGGGGGTGGGGTTAGTGTGGGGGTGGGGTTAGTGTGGGGGTGGGGTTAGTGTGGGGTTGGGTTAGTGTGGGGCTGGGGTTAGTGTGCGGCTGGGGTTAGTGTGCGGCTGGGGTTAGTGTGCGGCTGGGGTTAGTGTGCGGCTGGGGTTAGTGTGGGGAGGGAGGGATTAGTGTGGGGAGGGGGGATTAGTGTGGGGAGGGGGGATTAGTGTGGGGGGGGAGGATTTGTGGGGGTGAGGGGTTAGTATGGGGGGGGTTAGTGTGAGGGAGGGGTTTGTGAGGAAGGGGTTAGTGTGGGGAGGGGTTCGTGTGGGGAGGGGTTCGTGTGGGGAGGGGTTCGTGTGGGGAGGGGTTCGTGTGGGGAGGGGTTCGTGTGGGGAGGGGTTCGTGTGGGGAGGGGTTCGTGTGGGGAGGGGTTCGTGTGAGGGAGGGGTTCGTGTGAGGGAGGGGTTCGTGTGAGGGAGGGGTTCGTGTGAGGGAGGGGTTCGTGTGAGGGAGAGGTTCGTGTGAGGGAGGGGTTAGTTTGGGGAGGATTAGTGTGGGGAGGGGGGATTAGTGTGGGGAGGGGGGTTTAGTGTGGGGAGGGGGGGTTTAGTGTGGGGAGGGGGGGTTAGTGTGAGGAAGGGGTTCGTGTGGGGAGGGGTTAGTGTGAGGGAGGGGTTAGTGTGAGGGAGGGGTTAGTGTGAGGGAGGGGTTAGTGTGGAGAGGGGGGATTAGTGGGGGGGAGGTTAGTGTGGGGGGGAGGTTAGTGTGGGGGGGAGGTTAGTGTGGAGGGGAGGTTAGTGTGGAGGGGAGATTACTGTGGAGGGGAGGTCAGTGTGGAAAGGGAGGTCAGTGTGGAAAGGGAGGTCAGTGTGGAAAGGGAGGTCAGTGTGGAGGGGGAGGTTAGTGTGGGGGAGAGGGGGGTAGCGTGGGGGTGGGGTTAGTGTGGGGGTGGGGTTAGTGTGGGGGTGGGGTTAGTGTGGGGGTGGGGTTAGTGTGGGGTTGGGTTAGTGTGGGGCTGGGCTTAGTGTGCGGCTGGGGTTAGTGTGCGGCTGGGGTTAGTGTGGGGAGGGAGGGATTAGTGTGGGGAGGGGGGATTAGTGTGGGGAGGGGGGATTAGTGTGGGGAGGGGGGATTAGTGTGGGGAGGGGGGATTAGTGTGGGGGGGAGGATTTGTGGGGGTGAGGGGTTAGTATGGGGGGGGGTTAGTGTGAGGGAGGGTTTTGTGAGGGAGGGGTTTGTGAGGAAGGGGTTAGTGTGGGGAGGGGTTCGTGTGGGGAGGGGTTCGTGTGGGGAGGTGTTCGTGTGGGGAGGGGTTCGTGTGGGGAGGGGTTCGTGTGAGGGAGGGGTTCGTGTGAGGGAGGGGTTCGTGTGAGGGAGGGGTTAGTTTGGGGAGGATTAGTGTGGGGAGGAGGATTAGTGTGGGGAGGGGGGATTAGTGTGGGGAGGGGGGATTAGTGTGGGAAGGGGGGGTTTAGTGTGGGGAGGGGGGGTTAGTGTGAGGAAGGGGTTCGTGTGGGGAGGGGTTAGTGTGAGGGAGGGGTTAGTGTGAGGGAGGGGTTAGTGTGAGGAAGGGGTTAGTGTGAGGAAGGGGTTAGTGTGAGGAAGGGGTTAGTGTGAGGAAGGGGTTAGTGTGAGGGAGGGGTTAGTGTGGAGAGGGGGGATTAGTGGGGGGGAGGTTAGTGTGGGGGGGAGGTTAGTGTGGAGGGGAGGTTAGTGTGGAGGGGAGATTACTGTGGAGGGGAGGTCAGTGTGGAAAGGGAGGTCAGTGTGGAGGGGGAGGTTAGTGTGGGGGAGAGGGGGGTAGCGTGGGGGGGTTAGCGTGGGAGGTGTTAGTGTGGAGCGGAGGTTAGTGTAGGGGGTGGAGGTTAGTGTAGGGGAGGGGTTTGTGAGGGAGGGGTTAGTATGGGGAGGGGGGGTTAGTGTGAGGGAGGGGTTCGTGAGGAAGGGGTTAGTGTGGGGGGGATTAGTGTGGGGGGGAGGTTAGTGTGGCGGGGAGGTTAATGTGGAGGGGAGGTTAGTGTGGAGGGGAGGTTAGTGTGGAGGGGAGGTTAGTGTGGAGGGGGAGGTTAGTGTGGAGGGGGAGGTCAGTGTGGAGGGGAGGTCAGTGTGGAGGGGGAGGTCAGTGTGGAGGGGGAGGTCAGTGTGGAGGGGGAGGTCAGTGTGGAGGGGGAGGTCAGTGTGGAGGGGGAGGTCAGTGTGGAGGGGGAGGTCAGTGTAGAGGGGGAGGTCAGTGTAGAGGGGAGGTCAGTGTGGAGGGGAGGTCAGTGTGGAGGGGAGGTCAGTGTGGAGGGGAGGTCAGTGTGGGGGGGTTAGGTTAGTGTGGTGGGGTTAGCATGGGGGGGAGGTTCGTGTGGAGGGGAGGTTAGTGTGGAGGGGAGGTTAGTGTGGAGGGGAGGTTAGTGTGGAGGGGAGGTTAGTGTGGAGGGGGGGTTAGTGTTGGGGGGGGGGGGGGTAGGAGGTTAGTGTGGGGGGGAGGAGGTTAGTGTGGGGGAGGTTAGTGTAGGTAGGGGGGTTAGTGTGGGCAGGGGTGTTAGTGTGGGGGTGGGGTTAGTGTGGGGGTGGAGTTAGTGTGGGGCTGTGGTTAGTGTGGGGCTCAGGTTAGTGAGGAGGGGGGATTAGTGTGGGGAGAGGGATCAGTGTGCGGGGGGGATTAGTGGGCGGGGGGGGGGGGATTAGTGTGCGGGGAGGGGGGGTAAGTGTGGGGAGGAGGATTTGTGGGGGTGGGGGGTTAGTATGGGGAGGGGGGGATTAGTGTGAGGGAGGGGTTTGTGAGGGAGGGGTTAGTGTGGGGAGGGGGGATTAGTGTGGGGGGAGTTAGTGCGGAGGGGAGGTTAGTGTGGAGGGGAGGTTAATGTGGAGGGGAGGTTAGTGTGAAGGGGGAGGTCAGTGTGGAGGAGGTGGTCAACGTGGAGGAGGAGGTCAGTGTGGGGTGGGTGGGGTGAGTGTGGGGGGGCTGGGGTTAGTGTGGGGGGCTGGGGTTAGTGTGGGGGGCTGGGGTTTGTGTGGGGGGCTGGGGTTAGTGTGGGGGGCTGGGGTTAGTGTGGGGGGCTGGGGTTAGTGTGGGGGGTTGGGGTTAGTGTGGAGGGGCTGGGGTTAGTGTGGGGGGGCTGGGGTTAGTGTGGGGGGGCTGGGGTTAGTGTAAGGGTTGGGGTTTTGGGCTTAGCGTGGGGGGTGGGGTTAGCGGGGGGGTTAGTGTGGGAGGGGTGGGGTTAGCATGGGGGGCTGGGGTTTGTGTGGGGCTCGGATTAGTGTGGGGAGGGGGATTAGTGTGGGGAGGGGGAGGGTTAGTGTGGGGAGGGGGAGGGTTAGTGTGGGGAGGGGGGGTTAGTGTGGGGAGGGGGGGTTAGTGTGGGGAGGGGGGTTAGTGTGGGGGGGGTTAGTGTTGGGGGGGAGGTCAGTGGGGGGGGAGGTCAGTGTGGAGGGGAGGTCAGTGTGGGCAGGGGCGTTAGTGTGGGCAGGGGCGTTAGTGTGGGCAGGGGCGTTAGTGTGGGCAGGGGCGTTAGTGTGGGCAGGGGCATTAGTGTGGGCAGGGGCGTTAGTGTGGGCAGGGGCGTTAGTGTGGGCAGGGGGGTTAGTGTGGGCAGGGGGGTTAGTGTGGGCAGGGGGTTAGTGTGGGCAGGGGGGTTAGTGTGGGCAGGGGGGTTAGTGTGGGCAGGGGGGTTAGTTTGTGGAAGGGATTAGTGTGTGGAGGGGAGGTTAGCATGGAGGGGAGGTTAGTATGGAGGGGAGGTTAGTATGGAGGGGAGGTTAGTATGGAGGGGAGGTTAGTATGGAGGGGAGGTTAGTATGGAGGGGAGGTTAGTATGGAGGGGAGGTTAGGGTGGGCAGGGGGGGTTAGGGTGAGCAGGGGGGGTTAGGGTGAGCAGGGGGGGTTAGTGTGGGCAGGGGGGTTAGTGTGGGCAGGGGGGTTAGTGTGGGCAGGGAGGTTAGTGTGGGCAGGGGGGTTAGTGTGGGCAGGGGGGTTAGTGTGGGCAGGGGGGTTAGTGTGGGCAGGGGGGTTAGTGTGGGCAGGGGGGTTAGTGTGGGCAGGGGGGTTAGTGTGGGCAGGGGGGTTAGTGTGGGCAGGGGGGTTAGTGTGGGCAGGGGGGTTAGTGTGGGCAGGGGGGTTAGTGTGGGCAGGGGGGTTAGTGTGGGCAGGGGGGTTAGTGTGGGCAGGGGGGTTAGTTTGGGCAGGAGGGTTAGTGTGGGCAGGGGGGTTAGTGTGGGCAGGGGGGTTAGTGTGGGCAGGGGGGTTAGTTTGGGCAGGGGGGTTAGTTTCGGCAGGGGGGTTAGTTTGGGCAGGGGGGGTTAGTTTGGGCAGGGGGGGTTAGTTTGGGCAGGGGGGGTTAGTTTGGGCAGGGGGGGTTAGTTTGGGCAGGGGGGGTTAGTTTGGGCAGGGGGGGTAGTTTGGGCAGGGGGGTTAGTGTGGGCAGAGGGGTTAGTTTGGGGGAGGGGTTAGTTTGGGGGAGGGGTTAGTTTGAGGGAGGGGTTAGTTTGAGGGAGGGGTTCGTTTGGGGGGGGGAGGTTCGTGTGGGGGGGGGGATTGGTGTGGGGGTGGAGGTTAGCATGGGGGAAGAGGTTAGCATGGGGGGGGGAGGTTAGCGTGGGGGTGGAGGTTAGCGTGGGGGTGGAGGCTAGCGTGGGGGTGGAGGCTAGCGTGGGGGTGGAGGTTAGCGTGGGGGTGGAGGTTAGCGTGGGGGTGGAGGTTAGCGTGGGGGTGGAGGTTAGCGTGGGGGGGAAGTTAGCGTGGCGGGGGAGGTCAGTGTGGGGGGGGGGGGGGTTAGCGTGGAGGGGAGGTTAGCGTGGAGGGGAGGTTAGCATGGAGGGGAGGTTAGCGTGGAGGGGAGGTTAGCGTGGAGGGGAGGTTAGCGTGGAGGGGAGGTTGGCGTGGAGGGGAGGTTGGTGTGGAGGGGAGGTTAGTGGCGTGGAGGGGAGGTTAGTGAAATGGGGAGGTTAGTGAAGAGGGGAGGTTAGTGTGGGTCGGGGGGGTTAGTGTGGGCAGGGGGGTTAGTGTGGGCAGGGGGGTTAGTGTGGGCAGGGGGGGTTAGTGTGGTCAGGGGGGGTTAGTGTGGGCAGGGGGGATAGTTTGGGGGAGAGGTTAGTTTGGGGGAGAGGTTAGTTTGGGGGAGAGGTTAGTTTGGGGGAGAGGTTAGTTTGGGGGAGAGGTTAGTTTGGAGGAGAGGTTAGTTTGGGGGAGAGGTTAGTTTGGGGGAGAGGTTAGTTTGGGGGAGAGGTTAGTTTGGGGGAGAGGTTAGTTTCATGGAGAGGTTAGTTTCATGGAGAGGTTAGTTTCATGGAGAGGTTAGTTTCATGGAGAGGTTAGTTTGGGGGAGGGGTTAGTTTGGGGGAGGGGTTAGTTTGGGGGAGGGGTTAGTTTGGGGGAGAGGTTAGTTTGGGGGAGAGGTTAGTTTGGGGGAGAGGTTAGTTTCATGGAGGTTAGTTTCATGGAGGTTAGTTTCATGGAGGTTAGTTTCATGGAGAGGTTAGTTTCATGGAGAGGTTAGTTTCATGGAGAGGTTAGTTTCATGGAGAGGTTAGTTTCATGGAGAGGTTAGTTTGGCGGAGGGGTTAGTTTGGGGGAGGGGTTAGTTTGGGGGAGGGGTTAGTTTGGGGGAGGGGTTAGTTTTGTGGGCGGGGGGTGGTGACTACTTTGCTATTTCTTGATCGTTGGCATCAGTAATCAGTATGAAAGTTGGTTTCGTGAAAGTCTTCAGAACATCACGAATCAACAGGATTGAAAGTTATTACAGAAAAAGAAATGACAAAATGCAATGAAAGAAAATGTTCCATAAAAGGTTTTTCCTTTGAGGTTGTATATAAATGTACGGTAGCTTTCAAAGCATAACAGGCCATTGCGTGCCGGTGCGCTCCGCGATTTCTTTGCATCTCAACAAATGTAGAATTTATCACTTCCTGTAGTGAGTGAAATAGAGCCTTGGGACGTGGATATGGCGCAGCGCAAGCAATCAGATGTCTTCGTGCATTTAAAATGCATAATCTTCACTAGCCTCGAAAAAACGATACCTCGCATAATAAAAAACACATGCACACTTTAAATCATTCCTTTGTGCCAAACACAAGAAAAAAACCCCCCAAAAAACAAGTTTTATTTTAATTAAAATGCAGTGCGAGACAAGCCGATCACAGCAAGGACCACAATACAGCATCACTTGATCTCGTAACTTAAAAAGACAATCAGCGCCGAGTTAAACGTTTTATCTCGTATGAAACATCACCTGAGACGGAACACGAAAGGGCCAGTGATTCAGAATGATGAAGATACTCACAGAAACCGGGTGAAGCCAAATGCCGCCGATTAACGAACGGCCTGGCATCTATTCACGGCCTCAATGCACAACCCAATACTTTATACTATATAATGCTGTTTTACCTTAATCGCACGATTAAAGGCTACTTAGAAGTTTTAATAACATTGACTTTTCAACTGCTGCGCTTAAAATCTTATTAAAAAGAAAAAAAAACTAAAGTAGATGATAAACGCACCGTACCAATACACCGCCTATAATACGAACAGTGATAACGTTGCAAGATTGGGAATTGCGACAAATAAAAAAGGGATTCACAAATATTGTTTCAGAAATATAAAAATTTAATCGTGCTTTTTCTGCAGAAATTCGACATACGAGTGTACGACTGTACGTCTACGTCATTATAGAGGATCACGGGGAGGGGGATGCACGAATTGTTGACGCCATTTTGTCCCCGTTGTGGACGGAACGTGCAGTGCGTTCACGCGTTGTGCGGTGCACTCCGTGTGTGCATTGTCCAGCGTGAGCACGATGCTTTTACCAGCGATAATTCCAACATGTACTTCGAGATACGCATCAAACACCATCGATGTCTGTGGCCCTGACCTCGATATTAAATTGGGTATTTTATCTACAAAATTATAAAGAAATATTTTTAAAATACGCTGAAGGTTTGCACGAGGTACAGTGACACTCTCGGAATGAAACCTACAGTTTGTGTGAGCTCCCTAAAAATAGATCTTCAGTTTCAACCACGTGTTCGAATGACGTTTGAAATTGATTTGCATATTTTATCACCCGGGTGGGATGCAATTTTGATGTCACGTGATAGATATACAGGGTGGTCTTGATCCTTTTGTATTCAGACGTATACTTCTTCTTCTTCTTTATGCTAAACATGAAACCAGTTTTAAAAAAAAATGAAAATTGACTTTTCACAGCCTTGATCTTGAGCTTTTGACCTTACAAAAAATCAGCTTCGAGCTTTTGATTGGTGACCAATTCAGTGCCTCAACATGCAAATTCTTAAAATTTTAAGTCAATCGGATGAAAATTGACAATTTTATGTGACGGTGACCTTTCACCTTTTGACCAAATTATTAATTTGTCTTCTCCATATTATCATAATAAAGCTTTGTTGAAAAAATGATGACAAAAGCTCAAATTATTTTTAAAAAGTTACGGCCCGGAGACATACGTACATACAGACGCATGAAGATGGCGGCGGTGGGGGAGACGATGTGACTTGATGGTAGTGCCACCTTCTTCTAATCAGTTTTGAAGACAGTAACTAGACTGACCTGAGAATGGTAGCTTCGATGGAACGAGATTGTGGTCGTTGGCGTTGATTGGAGATGATGGGATGAGAGGGTGGTCGTTAGCTTTGATTGGAGGTGATAGGACGACATGGTGGTCGTTAGCTTTGATTGGAGGTGATGGGACGACATGGTGGTCGTTAGCTTTGATTGGAGGTGATGGGACGAGATGGTGGTCGTTATTGTTGGGGGTTTTTTTTTTTTTTTGTTTTTTTTTTGTATACAGAGTCGAGGCTCGTGAAAGAGCTAACATTTATCAAAGAAACAAATCAAACAAACAAGCAAACAAAGTATATAAAAAGGGGAGCGGTCGACAAGATGGGGAGAGAAGGGGAGGAAGCACACAAACACAACATTTGAGAGCAGGGACATCGGGAGATGTGTGGGAGGGAGAGGGCCTGGGGGGAGGCAGGATAGGTATAAAACGCAAGGACACCAAGGACTTCCAGGAAAGAAGACAAAAGTCACCTAAAAAGTGGATTTGGGGTGAAATTAGCGGGGGTAGAAAAGATCAAGGTTTTGGATTGGGAAAGATAAGAGATGGTGGTGAACAGCCGTTTTAAAGACCTGGAGGGAGGAGTGGGATTGAAGAGAGTGAGGGAGTTTGTTCCAGAGGCGGGAGAAAAGAGGAATGAAGGAGTGAAGGTGAGCAGGGAGTCTTGATTTTGGCAGTTTAACCATAAGATGGTTGCAGGCAGATCTTGTGCAACCTGTAGGAATATTTAGGGGACAGAGCCCAGAGAGGGCTGGGGGAGCAAGGCCGGAGAGGAGTCGGTAGAAGACGGAAAGACCACCAACCTGCCTGCGGTGAGTAAGTGAAAGGCCCTCGGAGATAGCGTCATCGCGGGAGATTCCAATGATTCTGAACGCTTTGGTTTCAACAGCGTGAAGACGAGCTAGGTTTGAGGCAGGAGCACCAGACCAGAGGGGAGAGCAGTATTCCATAGAGCTGCGGATGAAAGCCTTGTATGTGGTGAGGAGCTCAGGTGTGCCAAGGAAGGACTTCGCACGACGGAGGATGCCCAGTCGGCGACTGGCTTTGGAGGCCAGCTTGGAAATGTGGTTTTCCCAGGAAAGATCATGGCAGATAGTGAGACCCAAAAGCTTGAGTGACAGAACTTCTTGGAGAGGATTATTCAGAAAGTAGATGGGAGGGTTGTCCAGTCGGTCATTTCGGAGAGACATCGTAAGAGTGTGAGATTTGTCAGGATTGAAAGACATGTTCCACTTGTTTGCCCAGTCTGTGATTTTGTCCAGGTCTGCAGAGAGTGAGGAGGCTGCAGACTGCCGATCTGAGGGATGAGGAATGGAGCGGCAGAGAGTGGAGTCATCAGCAAAGAGATAGAGAGGATTTTCAAGAGAGTCAGAGAGATCATTGATGAAGACCAGAAAAGCACAGGGCACAGAACACTGCCTTGGGGAACTCCAGCCTGAACAGGAAGAGGAGATGAGAGAAACCCATTCAGGGCCACACGTTGACTACGACGAGAGAGGAAGTCCGCCAGCCATGCGTGGAGATTTCCATGGATACCAAAGGAGGAGGGTTTGGTGAGCAGAGCGGGGTGCCAGACCGTATCGAAGGCACGTGATATGTCGAGGGAGACAGCTCTAATTTCCTGTTTGGCATTGAGGACCTCCATCCATTGTTGAGACAGCAGAAGCAGCATGTCCAGAGTAGAGTGACCTGGTCTGAAACCAAATTGATCATCAGAGATCAAGCCATTGGAGAAGAGGAAAGATTTCATATCCGAAGCAATGATGGATTCCATGACTTTTCTGATAATTGGGAGAAGGCTGATTGGTCTGTCGTTGCTAGGATCTGTTTTTGCACCTTTTTTGTGCAAAGCGGTGATGTTGGCTGATTTCCAAGCAGATGACAGTTGACCTTGAGCAAAAGAGAGGGTGAAGAGAATAGAGAGAGGGAGTGAAAGAGCGGAAGAAAAGCATTTTAGGACCCGTGGGCTGATGCCGTCAGGTCCAGTTGCAGAATCAGAGTCGAGGGTTGACAGAAACTTTTCCACCTTGTCAGGAGGAAAGGACACGGAGTCCATTAGCAGCTGGGTACGACTGGGTATGGTGGGTACAGAGAGGGATGGGTTTGGGACACAAGTTTGGGACACACATTTTGAGATATATATTATATATATATGAGATATATATATATATATTGTTGGGGTTTTGATAACCCTGCACTTTGTAAATTGTTATAAATATACCCTTCGTAAATAATTATTTGTGTAAATACACTGGAACCCCGATATAACGAACTGCTCGGGAGACATAAAAAAAAGTTCGTTATTTTGAAGTGTTCGTAATACTGAGTAACGTACGAATCACCATACTATCACACCTATTCATATGCAAAACAACAAACTCTTTGTATTGTTCATTCATGTACATTTTATTGTTCGATTGTACGAATAAAATTTTTTTAAAAAGCATTGCTGTTGTGTCATTGTTCAAGTACATGTAATATTGTTCAAGTACATGTAATGTCATTGTTCAAGTTCAAGTACATGTACATGTTCAAGTACATAAATAAAATGTTCAAGTACATGTAATATTAATCGAATGTTCAATTTACTGCGTGAAGAAACTGGTAATCTTGGATTGTTTACTCTTGGAGGTGGCGTTTTCTTTGCGTGCATAAGAGAATAGCTGACGGAGCTGTAAAACTTTAATGCTGTCGACTGGTTGCCCTTCAAACCAGGAAAGTGCTGTTTCAAGTCCGGCAATTACATCAGATGTTGCTGGAACTTCTTGTGGTTCATTGGTGTCATCAGAGTCACTTTCGATGTCACACTGCAGTGTTGTTTCACGAACGGAGGCGATAATTTCTTCATCGGTCATCGAACTGGTCGCGGGAACGTCTTCATCGACGTCCACCCACATAATCATTAAACAATAGAATCTCATTAAATATGCGGGGGACAGGAAGTTCGTTCGTTATATCCGGAAGTTCGTAATACTGGTGTTCGTTATAGCGGGGTTCCAGTGTACCTCCATTCATTGTTGAGATCAAAGGTCGTCGCCTAGTTAGTCCACATCGCAACACGTAGCGAACCATAGGCCCTCTTCGTAGTTATTTCATTATTATGTGTTTCAGGTAAGGCTGTGTTTCCAATAGTTGACTCTACGATGCATTAATCAGATAAGATAGGTCCCTTTCGCTCCCTTCAAAAGCAGTACGAATGGTTTTCTATCCCACAAGACGCCATTGCCCATGTGCTCATCTCGGAGAAGAAGGGGTGAGACACTGCCAAATCACGGACGTGGCACGTCGTCATGATCTGAGGTGGAGTCGGCCAGCCCTAACAGCCAACCAGCACCGCGGTGAGCATCCCGGTAGGTGTGCCCTCGCAGCCGGCGGCTTGATTCCTAGACGAGTGATAAAAGGGACTGCTTGGGGGAGTCGGTGAGAAGGCACAAGAAGGAGAGGAGTGATCCAGCCGAACCAGAGAAGAGAGAGAGAGAGAGAGACGAGAGGGGGTGCTCATATTGCGGCAATAGACCGAGACCCTCTAGGGCCCTATTGTCACCGGCTGTTGAGACGCTGAGCTGCCGGCTGCTGTTGGCTTCGAGCCCGGAGCGTGAACCTCAACGCTTACCCAACCTGGACCCTTTTCTCCCAGACGCATCCTTACCATCGGCCTGAACCATTCGCCCCCTGGCGCATCCCTGCCTGCAATTTCCCCTTTGTCGTGTAAGTCCATGGTCTGTCCTGTGTGTTGTCTGGGGTCAATAATTAAGACTGTTTAAGGCTGCGCTGTGTATCTTCTTCTTCTTCACTCTATATTACTTTCGTGGCTCTTCCTTTGGTTTGTTGTAAATAATTAATAAATGTCTGTTATTTCTTACCCTTTTGGTTTCATTCTTCCCCGATCGCTTTAGTCTTTTCCTGATTGAATACCTGTAGCACGATTTGGCCAACGCTCGGAATCGGGTTTAGTCGCTTGATAACGGCTCGAACCGCGGATTGCTAAACCGCTCGGCAAATACCATCTTGTCCGTGGTTCGAGCGGTACTTGTCTCCCTGTTCTGCGGAGGGATTGGTGAAGGTATTCGAGACAACATCTTGACCAATAACCCTGATCAATCCCACCACGCAGAAGAGCGTTACAGGTACGAGGACCGGTCGGACGGCCAGTTTAACAGGACAAGGGGATTAACCCCCCCCCCCTTGCTAACAGGAGTGCCGTCCCCCTGATCCGTAACAATTGGTGTCGGGGAGTGGGATTTGAGGCCCGAACCAAATTTTTTAATCCATCTAAAGGATGTTAGAAAGCCTTAGAAAAGCGGGAGGGTCGACGATAGTTGTGGGAGATATGTTGAAGGCAGCAGGAAGTTGGGGTGTGAAGAGAATGACAGAGATCTGTAATCTGGTGGTGAAAGAAGGCCGCATTCCAGTGGATTGGGACCTGAGTACCCTCATCCCTCTATACAAGGGGAAAGGTGACCCCCTGGAGTGTGGCTCGTACCCGAGCGATAAAGTTATTGGAGCATGGAATGAAGGTATTGGAAAGGGTGTTGGAGAGGAGGATAAGGTAGAAAGTGAAGATCGACGAAATGCAGTTTGGATTTATGCCAGGAAGAGGAACGACAGACGTGCTTTTCATTGTGAGGCAGTTGCAGGAGAAGTACATGGAAAAGAGGAAGAGGTTGTTTCTTGGGTTTGTTGATCTGGAGAAAGCATTCGATAGGGTTCCACGCAAAGTATTGACATGGGCATGGAGGAAGTTAGGAGTGGAGGAATGGTTGATCAGAGTAGTGATGGCAATGTACAAAAGAGCGCGCACAGCTGTAAGGACGAAGGACGGGAACAGTGGTGAGCTTGAGGTGAAGGTGGGAGTGCATCAGGGGTCGGTACTAAGTCCACTACTATTTGTAGCTGTGATGGAGGTGCTGGCTCAGAACGTAAAGGAGGGTTCACCGTGGGAGTTGTTGTATGCAGATGATCTGGTGTCGATTGCGGAAAGTATGGATGGACTGAAGGAAAAGATGAACAAGTGGAAGGAATGTATGGAGACAAAAGGTCTGAAGGTGAATATCGGAAAGACGAAGGTGATGGCAAGTGGTAAAGCATGTGGTGAGGTGGAAATAACTGGGAAGTGGCCCTGTGCTGTGTGTCGGAAGGGTGTCGGAGTGAACTCCATTCAATGTACAATGTGCGCTGAGTGGGTTCATCAAAAATGTAGTGGTCTGAGAGGGTCATTAACCAGTGTGGCAGCTACATTCAAATGTAAGGTTTGCACAGAGGGAGCTGCAGATGGAGGAAATGTTGAGTTGGATCTGGGAGACGGCGTGAAGCTGGAAGGTGTGAAAACATTTTGCTACCTCGGAGACATGCTGAATGGAGAAGGTGGATCAGACTCGGCAACGGTTGCTCGAGTGAGATGTGCATGGAAGAAGTTTCGGGAACTGAGTGGTGTGCTGATGATGAGGGGAGTGTCGTTGAAGCTGAAGGGAAAGGTGTATGCTGCATGTGTGAGAAGTGTTATGATTTATGGGAGCGAGACATGGGTAATGAACGTAGAGCAGCAACGAAGGTTGGAAAGGGTGGAAATGCGAATGGTTCGACTGATGTGCAGAGTATCGTTGAGAGAGAGGAAGACAAATGATGAATTGCGAAAGATGATGGGAATAGAGCCTGTGATTGATGCTGTGAAGAGGAACAGGTTGAGATGGTTTGGTCATGTGTTGAGGAAGGATGAAAGTGACTGGTTGAGAAGAGTGATGGAAATGAATGTGGAAGGAAGTAGAGGACGGGGAAGACCGAGAAAGACTTGGCTAAAGATGGTGGAAGAAGAAATGCGGGCAACGGGGTTAACAAGGAGAGATGCAGAAAATAGGGCAAGATGGAGAAGATTGTCATGAGGACCGCAAGGCTAACCCCCGCTCTCGCAGGGAAAATGGCCTTTAAAATGCATGTTTGTGTTGTTTGTTGTTCCAGAGATTTGGTCACAGGACATTAGTACTGATCCTCTACTATTAGTAATGCTTCATGATGACTCCACATTTTTGAGGATGCGCTAGAGGGGGTTGCAGGCGCACAAGATGGCAGCGTCTCGCACGAGGTTAGAGGGGCACAAGATGGCGCCGCACACATGGTCGCGGCAGCCGCACCCGCAGCACCGGTGGATTTGAACCTCTTTATGATACAAATGGACGCCCTTATGGTCAAGACGGGTGAGCAATTGAGAAATGAGATGGGAAACCGAATGGGGGAAATGAGGGCTGATAGTGAGCGATTGGGAGGCCAAATTGGAGCAATGAGGGACGAAGCAAGGGGTACCAGTGAGCAATTGAAAAATGACTTGGGTAACCAAATTGGGAAGTTAGAAAATCAAATTAGGGAATTGGGAAATGACATGGGAAGCCAAATAGTGGGGCTAGAAGGTAAATTGGGGAGCCAACTGGAGGACGTGGGTAGTCAAATAGGGGAACTAAAAGATGGGTTAATGCGGTTGGAAAATAGGATGGCCACCCAGGAGAACCAAATGGAAAGGGTGAAGAATGGGTTGGAGGGGTTAGAAAACAATATGGAAGGCAAATTGAGGGAAATCGGGGAGCAATCCGCCCGGGAAATTAAACAGATGGGGAATCAGATAGAGGAGGTAAAAATCGGGTTAGAAACCAAATTGGACACCCACAAGGGGGATTTGGAGCAGATGAGGGCGGCATCTACGAAGGAAATAGGAGAGATGGGGGAGGATATAAAGCGCGGAGTGGGCGAAGAGGTCGCGGGGTACGCGAGGAGGTAAAGCGGGGTGAGGAGCGCATGGAGAAAGAGGTGAGGAACAGCACGGCTAGGTTACAGGGGGGCATAGAAGACCTGACGCGGGGAGTAGAGCAGCTGACAGTGGGACAAAATAAGTTAGGGGAGCAGGTGGAAAAGAACACGGCGGTAAAAGGGGGGTTGAAAGCGACGCAGAAAGAAATAAAGAAGGAATTAATAGCGATGAAGAAGGAATGTCAGACGGTACATGAGGGACTGACGAAGAGGTTAGAAGAGGTGACAGAGACAATGGAGACGAAGGAACGGGAAGTCAGAACGCACATAGAAACGACCAAGGTGGCCTTAGAGGGAGAAATTGAAGGGGCGCACCGGGAAATAAAGGAGGTGAAACAAAAATTAGAGGAAGTGGAAGAGGGGGTAAGTGAAATTAAGAAGAGATGGAGGGAGACTAAGAAGGAGATAAAGGAGGAGGCGATGGAATTGGTGCAAGGTCTGTGCTCACAGCGTGATGATGTGCTTTCTGACCAAATAAAGAGTTTGCAGGTGGCGGAGGAGGAGCGAAGGAGAAGAGGTGCCGAGGTGAGTGGCGATATGCTCGGGAATGTATGTGGTGTGAGGGGAGATTCAGTGAGCTTGGGTGTTGGTCTAGACCCGGGCGTTTGTGAGAGGCCGCTGGTGAGGTGTGCGACAGGTGCAGAGTGCGTGGAAAGAGAGTGTGTGCAAGGATGTCCGACTATGGGGATTGTGAGGAGTATTGGTGAGCCAGGGTGTGCGGTGGTGATTGGGTGTGTGCAAGAATGCACCCCAATGAGTGGTACGGAGGATGTACCAGGAGAGGGTGCGCAAGAAGGTGCACGAGAAAGGTGTGAAACGGAGGTGTGTGTGAGGAAAAGGTGTGCGCCGAGGAGTGAGTGCCCTGCCAAGAGTGAGAGTGAATGCATGGCAGAGTGTAGTGGTGAGAGTGACATGGAGGGTGAGTTGGTGGTGGCGCGGGTGCGGGAGGGTACATTGAAGCGCGTGATTGGGTGTGCAAAAGAGTGCACACCCATGGTTGTCACAGAGGATGTGACCGAGGAGTGGGTGCGAAGAGGTGTGTTGATGAAGTTTGCGAACGACGAGGGTGCGAGGAGGTGTGCAGTGGTCAGGTGTGTAACGAAGACTGAGCGGAATGAGTGTACCTGGGTGGTGTGTAGGGGAAATTGCAATGACGGAGTGGATGGAGACACCTGGATGTGTGAATAAGGAACGGAACGCGTGGTGTGAGTATGCAAGTGAAGCATCGACGTTAAACGGAGCAGCAGTTAGACCGACGTTTAGCCGACGCGAGCCCTCGGTCCGTGCCGGGTTTTGAGTATTGCGGGAGCCGGCGGGGATCGGTGCTGCGTCACTCCTGTTCGGAGCGTCATGCACGATCCGTGCCGGGCCCCGCCCTGCACGGTCACGTCCGCGCTCTGCTAAGTGGAGCGGGCGGCCCGGTGCGAGGGGAGACAGGAAGGGTCGGGACGGCGCCCCCTTGTGGTTGCGGTGTTCCGGCCGGGCAAGATTGGGCCATCGGGCGGGAGACCGAAAGCCTCCGTGCCGAGGTGGACCTTGGAATCTCGGCCCGAGTAAACCTCCTCCCCTGAACCGAATGCCGGTCGGATCCAACCGCAGTAGACAAACCACCCGCATTCATTGCTCGGCTTTGGGAAGCCACGCTTTGAGAATATAATGACGCACCGAGGCTCGAACTTTAATGGACGATGTTGGGGATAGTGAATTTGATTGGCAAATTGGATGGGCAAATTGGATTGGCAAATTTGATTGGCAGTAATGATTGGCAAAATTTGATTGGAAAAAATTGGATGGGCAAAATTGATAATGGGAGATGCCCGATGTGGAGGAATGGCAAATCCACCATCCCTCCCTCTAACATGAGCTATAGGTAATGGGGTTATGGCGGTGAAAACCGAGCCAGGGAGGGTTAGGTTATTGATAGGAGTTATGAAGATGACCATAGGTAACTGTAGAGTTAAGTAGCGACATGTACAAGTAGTGGGGACGTAGAATAGATTAGGTGGATTAGAACGACGAGGGAGCGCAATAATATAAGGGGCGACTGGGAAGCGCGAGTTTTAGAAGGGCACCAGCTAGTTAGATGATGCCGTGTGTGTGAGAATCTTGGTGTTGAGCAAATGAGCTATTGGTTGAGAATGGCCGTGTGTGTGAGAATCTTGGTGTTGAGCAAATGAGGAATTGCTCGTGAGAGACGTGTGTGTGTGAAGGAGGTGATGGAGCAGCGTATGGTGAAAAGTGCAATTGTGAGTTGTGTTGAGCGAATGGTCCTGGAGGAAGGAGGGTGCAGGGAGCACCAGGTGTGATGGAACAGGTGTGCAAGTGAACAGGTGTATGGAGAATGTTTGTGTGAAATAGCTAGTATGGAATGGAGTATGGAATGGATGGTGTGGAGTGAGTATGGTGGAAAATGTGGAGTGGAAGTGCATGGTGCAAAGGGTGAATGGGGGAAAGATGGACCCCTTTCACGAATACCCGGGGAGGGTAGCTTAAGAGTAGGTAGAGGGTATAGGTAAATTGTGGTGGATATTGGCATCTGTTGTGCGTGTGGTAGAATGGTGTTTGGATGGGTGCATTAGTGAAGTGAAAATGGCTGGGCGTGTGGCCTGTTAGTGTATGTGTGGTTAAATGGACACTCCGCCACTGTGAGGATGTCGGCCAGGTGAGGCCGCAGGTGGGCTCTGGGAGCCGGTAGAGTTGTGAGTGGGGCCCGAGGATCCGGAGGATGGACGCGGGTAGCCCAGTGCCAGAGAGGGCACCGAGGGGGTAAGTCCAGGGAGGGCCTTCCCCAGGAAGATAGATTAGGGTAAGGAGCAGGTAAGCTCGGAGGCAGCTACAGTGGCGGAGGTGTGCTGGTGAGTAGAACTGCTAGGGGAGCCACACGACTCCGCCCTGAAATTGTGCAAAGGCACAGGGAGTTGAATCGGGGGAGTGAGACCCCAAATTGATGAGCACCACAGTTTGGTCAATGGGAGTTTGGTTTTTAGAACCGCATAGAGTAAGATGGCCAATGGTTTAGCAGGGAAAGACCCCGGGTAGAGTAAAAACGTTAAAGTCATTTAGAGGATAGTTAGGATTGAAATCTCCTCGCACCATCTACATCCACTCACCTGAGGTGATGACAGTGCTCCACACCACACCATGGTTTGGTATTTTTGTTGCAAATGTTTTGGAATGGTAAGACGCATCATGACGTGGGGGTGACATTGTGCTGGTTGTTCCATCTCTTCCTCCTTAAGAGGGATTGATGATGAATTGGGTGATGGCAAATTTGGTTAAGAGGGATTGGGGACGAATTTGGTATAAGGAGATATGGGGAAGACAGGACGTAGAGACGAATCGTAAATTGGTGTAAATATGGGGTAAGGGGCAAGGGTAGATTAGGTGACGGGGGGGGGGGGGGGTGACGTACGATAGGGACGAGCTTTCTCCGCACGCTCTCCATGCGCACCTCACCTCTGCATTGCCTTGTGTTGATGTGTACCCTTGCGCCCTTACCCATCGCTGACTTTGCTTTGTCTTCCTCCCCACCCATGGACCGTGCGTGCTCTCTGGGCACTGAGGGGAAAGCGTGCGGGAGCCGCATCTGTTTGCCCAAGCCGCCGCTGCCAGCTGCCTGGACCGATGCACCACTTTATGGACCGCACGACTTGCGGCCTAGCACCACCTTATGGACGACACGTTTGTGGCTAAGCACCACACCCATATGGACCCCAAGTGTTGGGGCCTGGCCCCTCTGCTGGGACCGGCCATGATGGCCAGGGAAGAGTTGGCTTGCAGACCATGGTGAGGTGGCCCCTTTCACCCTACAGGTAGACCACCCATAGTTGGCCCCTGTGGGCCATAAATAAAAATGGACACGTTTTGTGCTTTTTATTATTATGTGCAAATAGGCAGCAAGCCAAGAGCAAGAATAGGACAACATCAGGGAGAAACATCGGCCAGCAGAGGGAGCAGCAACAAGAACCGGACAACCGTTTGTTGCTTGTTATTTGAAATGTGTGTGCAATGTGCACTGGATGGTGCTTGTCATTGGTGCTTTGGTGTTTTTTTGGTGCTTGCATGCTCGGGGATGCATTGCAATATCAATTCTGCATCCCCGGGCATGTGAGGGTGGTGTGTCGGTGCAGTGCATGCTTTTCCTCTCTCCCACAGGGTTCTTTTTGTTTCCCAGATGACAGGTCCTGGGTTTGCCATTTTGTAAATAGTCAAAATAATGTCACTTGTAAATAACATGCTCCCCACCGGCTAAATGTTTAGTTTGAAAATAATTCCGTAATTCGGTTATCCTGTGGGTGTGAATCTGTTAGGTAGGATGCAACGTAGCAGGGGGACATACTTAATTGTGTTTTAAAACTGTCGCACTCAAGGGTGAGGTTAATCGTCGAGGGTAACTGCATCTGAGTGTCACATTAAGTTAAAGTTTTTTCGGCCCGGGACGTGCCTGGATGAATGAGGGTGCTGTGTTGGGGTTTTGAGAACCCTGCACTTTGTAAATTGTTGTAAATATACCCTTTGTAAATAATTATTTGTGTAAATACCTTCATTCAATGTTAAGATCAAAGGTCGTCCCCGAGTTAGTCCACATCGCAACACGTAGCGAACCATACGCCCTCTTCGTAGTTATTTCATTATTATGTGTTTCAGGTAAGGCTGTGTTTCCAAAGGTTGACTCTACGTTGCATTAATCAAATAAGATAGGTCCCTTTCGCTCCCTTCAAAAGCAGTACGAATGGTTTTCTATCCTGCAAGACGCCATTGCCCATGTGCTCATCTCAGAGAAGAAGGGGGGAGGAGCCACCAAATCACGGGCGTGGCACGTCGTCATGATCTGAGGTGGAGTCGGCCAGCCCTAACAGCCAACCAGTGAGCGACCCGGGAGGCGTGCCCTCGCAGCCGGCGGCTTAATTCCTAGACGAGTGATGAAAGCGACTGCAAGGAGAAAGGTCTCGCGAGAGATCTCGCGAGATCACGGCGAGGTCACGTCTTTTCGAAGCTGTTCCATGCGCTCACGCTTTCGAAGCTACGTGATCTTTCTCAATTGTGTTTTTGTCGAGACTGTATCTATCTTTCGGTGTATGTACCTATAGCGTATCTTTTTGAAAATTTTCGGTGCTAAATTTTTGTACATGTATACAAAATCGTCGGGTAATGCGTATCGAGTATTCTGCGGCCTAGTACTCGTAGGCTTAGGCTACCGTACCGTTTCCGACCTTGTGGTTTTGTTTTTCTCTCAGCGATTCGTCGAATGCGCTGCAATTATTTTCGTTCTCTGTTTCGTCCCAGTTGTTCACCCCATACCTCTTTGTTGAATATCTCTACTCAAAAAAAAAAAAAACCCAAAAAAATATTTCCTTCCCAGGTCTTATTCGTTTATTTGTTGTTCTTATTTGTTCGTTCGTTCTTTGTTCGCGATCACGCGATCACGTGGTTAGAAATGTATAATCTCTCCCCTGAACAACTATTTTCTCTCATATATTATAACACCCTTTTCTTCTTTTCCTACAAAAGGATGCTTTCGTCTTGCTCACCAAATCTATTCATTCCAAAAAATATATATAATACCATCTCTTACAGTTCCTCCTTTCTACATTCCCTAAACTATCCAGAACTCCACCCCTCCATGTTTAGTTTTCTAATGTTTTCAGTTTTCTAAAGTTTTCAGTTTTCTAATGTTTTCAGTTTCTAATTTCAGTTTTCTTTCTAATCATTTCAGTTTTCTAATGTTTTCAGTGTCCTCAAATGTATTTTTGACTCGAAGGTCTCAAACTCATTTTGCAAACAATGTTCGTTTCCCATGAATCGTACACTTTTCAAAATCCAATCTCACCCCTCCCCTCCAAATCCTCCCCATCACCCATCCCTTTCAAATCTCCCCCCTTGCCCCTTCCCTACCCTCCCTCCTAAACTCCCCCCACACCCCTCCCCTCCGAGACTCTCCCTCGCTCCTCCCCTCCTAGACTCCCCTCTCACCCCTCCTCCTCAAAGCATCCTCCCTGCTTCTTCCCCCTTCCTACTTTCACCTTCATCTCCCCCAACCTTCTGCCTCGCTCTTCCCCCTCCTCAAATAACACCTCACTGTGCCTCACCCAATCTCCATCAAACCTTTTGTCCGCCCCATTCTTCCCTTTCTCCAAGCTATTCTGAAATCTCTGAAATCTCTGACACACCTTCAACAGCTCTCCCTACCTCTTCCTCCTCTTCCACATCTTACCCTACCCCTCCCCCCCCCTGTTCTGGACCCGATGCTCCCCCTTCCTCTTCATTAATGGTATGGACCTCAAACATCCGGGGCCTCCGCTCAAACCATGATTGATCTCTCCATACAGGTTGCTTCTGACAAACCAGATGTGATCTGCTTAACATAAACTTTCCTCATTCATGATGTCTCTGATGCCTTGGTATCTCTCCCAGGTTACTCCCTCCTCCGGTATGATAGACCTGAGCCTCGTCCTGGAGGTGGGGTTGCTATCTTTATAAAAAAACTCTCTTCCTCACACGCCCTCCACTGCCCTCTCTCCACATCACCCCCAGGAATACCTTTGGCTACGGCTTCCCCTTCGCTCCCACCTTTTGTTCATATGTGTGTTGTACCGTCCACCAAACAGCGATGACTCCATCTACATCTCGCTGTCTGATAATATGGACCAACTTCTATCTACCCATCCCAACTCTCTCTTCCTCATATGTGGTGATTTCAATTATCACCATGCCAGTTGGCTGGGTGTGGGTACCTCTCTCACCAGCCATGGCTCTTCAGCAAAGGACTTCTGCGACTCACTGGGACTGACACAATCTGTCAATTTCCCGACCCGGATCTCAGTCAACGGAGCATCTTCTCTTCTGGATTTGGTGATGACAAGCTTCCCTGAAAATGTATGCTGCTCTTCTTCTGCTCCAATCGGCTCATCTGATCATGTGCTTGTCAAAGTGGACATCTCTCTGACCATTCTCAGAGAGCCTCCTCAGCGTCGACGAGTCTGGCATTTCACTCAGGCCAACTGGCACGGTCTTCAAGCAGCCATCAATCATCTGGACTGGTCTCCCATCTCTACCGCCACTGACATCAACTCATCCTGGGAATTCTTTCAAAGTGAATTGCTCTCTCTCATGCACAGATTTATCCCATCTCGTCTTCAGTTGTCATACCCTTCCTCCCGTCCATGGTACATGGAATCTTGTGGTGAGGCTGTTGCCCTGAAACAACTTGCTTTCGTCTCCTGGAAAGCAAATCCAATGGAAGGAAATCTCATTTCCTTTCACAAAGCCCGAAACAAGTGTGTGTCCACCCTCAGGAGAGCCAGGAAACAATATCTCACCGTTCTCAAGACCGAACTCTCTTATCTGTCTCCCTCTTCCAAATCCTGGTGGCGTCTGGTCAAATCTGTTTCTGGTGTTGTTCCCCCTCCATTCCCTCCCTCACCTCAAACGGCTTAACGGCTGACTCCGCACGTGAAAAAGCTGAATGCCTCAACTCTGTGTTTGCCTCTAAATCTTGTGTCCCAAACCCATCCCTCTCTGTACCCACCGTACCCAGTCGTACCCAGCTGCTCCTGGACTCTGTGTCCTTTCCTCTTGACAAGGTGGAAAAGTTTCTGTCAACCCTCGACTCTGATTCTGCAACTGGTCCTAACGGCATCAGCCCACGGGTCCTAAAATCATGTTCTTCCGCTCTTTCACTCCCTCTTTCTGTTCTCTTCACCCTCTCTTTTGCTCAAGGTCATCTGCCATCTGCTTGGAAATCAGCCAACATCACCGCTTTGCACAAAAAAGGTGCAAAAACAGATCCCAGCAACTACAGACCAATCAGCCTTCTCCCAATTATCAGCAAAGTCATGGAATCCATCATTGCTTCAGATATGAAATCTTTCCTCTTCTCCAATGTCTTGATCTCTGATCATCAATTTGGTTTCAGACCTGGTCACTCTACTCTGGACATGCTGCTTCTGCTTTCTCAACAATGGATGGAGGTCCTCAACGCCAAACAGGAAATTAGAGCTGTCTCCCTTGACATTTCACGTGCCTTCGATACGGTCTGGCACCCTGCTCTGCTCACCAAACTCTCCTCCTTTGGTATCCATGGAAATCTCCACGCATGGCTGGCGGACTTCCTCTCTGGTCGTAGTCAACGTGTGGCCCTGAATGGGTTTCTCTCATCTCCTCTTCCTGTTCAGGCTGGAGTCCCCCAAGGTAGTGTTCTGGGCCCTGTGCTTTTTCTGGTCTTCATCAATGATCTCTCTGACTCTCTTGAAAATCCTTTCTATCTCTTTGCTGACGACTCTACTCTCTGTCGCTCCATTCCTCATCCCTCAGATCGGCAGTCTGCAGCCTCCTCACTCTCTGCAGACCTGGACAAAATCACAGACTGGGCAAACAAATGGAACATGTCTTTCAATCCTGATAAATCTCACACTCTTACGATGTCTCTCCGAAAAGACCGACTGGAAAACCCTCCCATTCACTTTCTGAATAATCCTCTCCAAGAAGTTCTGTCACTCAAGCTTTTGGGTCTCACTATTTGCCATGATCTTTCCTGTGAAAACCACATTTCAAATCTGGCCTCCAAAGCCAGTCGCCGACTGGGCATCCTCCGTCGTGCGAAGTCCTTCCTTGGCACACCTGAGCTCCTCACCACATACAACGCTTTCATCCGCAGCTCTATGGAATACTGCTCTCCCCTCTGGTCTGGTGCTCCTGCCTCACACCTAGCCCGTCTTCACGCTGTTGAAACCAAAGCGTTCAGAATCATTGGAATCTCCCGCGATGAAGCTAACTCCAAGGGCCTTTCACTCACTCACCGCAGGCAGGTTGGTGGTCTTTCCGTCTTCTACCGACTCCTCTCTGGCCTTGCCCCCCCAGCCCTCTCTGGGCTCTGTCCCCCAAATATTCCTACAGGTCGCACAAGATCTGCCTGCAACCCTCTTATGGTTAAACTGCCAAAATCAAGACTTTCTGCTCACCTTCACTCCTTCATTCCTCTTTTCTCCCGCCTCTGGAACAAACTCCCTCACTCTCTTCAATCCTCCAGGTCTTTAAAACAGCTGTTCACCACCATCTCTTATCCTCCCCCATCCAAAACCTTGATCTTTTCTACCCCCGCTAATTTCGGTCCCCTAGTGTTTTATATCTCTCCCCCCCCCCCCCCTCCCCTTCCCACGCCTCCTGCTCCCAAGCCCTCTCCTTCCCACACTTCTCCATGCTCTCAAATGTTGTGGTTGTGTGCTTCCCCTTCTCTCCCCATCTTGTCTTCCGCTCCCTCTTTTTGTATATTTTGTTTGTCTGGTTGATTTGTTTGTGAAATAAATGTTAGCTCTTTCACGAGCCTCGATTCAGTATACAAAAAAAAAAGAAAAAAAAAGGGACTGCTTGGAGGAGTCGGCGAGAAGGCACGAGAAGGAGAGGAGTGATCCAGCCAAACCAGAGTAGAGAGAGAGAGACGAGAGGGGGTGCTCGTATTGCGGCAATAGCCCGAGACCCTCTAGGGCCCTATTGTCGCCGGCTGTTGAGATGCTGAGCTGCCGGCTGCTGTTGGCTTCGAGCCCGGAGCGTGAACCTCAATGCTTACCCGACCTGGACCCTTCTCTCCCTGACGCATCCTTACCATCGGCCTGAACCATTCGCTCCCTAGCGCATCCTTGCCTGCAATTTCCCCTTTGTCGTGCAAGTCCATGGTCTGTCCTGTGTGTTGTCTGGGGTTAAATAATTAAGACGGTTTAAGGCTGCCCTGTGTATCTTCCTGTTCTTCACTGTATATTACTTTCGTGGCTCTTCCTTTGGTTTGTTGTAAATAATTAATAAATGTCTTATTTCTTACCCTTTTGGTTTCATTCTTCCCCGATCGCTTTTGTCTTTTCCTGATTGAATACCTGTGGCACGATTTGGCCAACGCTCGGAATCGGGTTTAGTCGCTTGATAACGGCTCAAACCGCGGATTTCTAAACCGCTCGGCAAATACCATCTTGTCCGTGGTTCGAGCGGTACTTGTCTCCCTGTTCTGCGGAGGGATTGGTGAATGTATTCGGGACAACACCTTGACCAAAAACCCTGATCAATCCCACCCCGCAGAAGAGCGTTACAGGTACCAAGACCGGTCGGACGGCCAGTTTAACAGGACAAAGGGATTAACCCCCCACCCTCCCTTGCTAACAGGAGTGCCGTCCCCCGGATCCGTAACAATATATATACAGACTTGGCATTTAATATGGAATATTTTTTTTGTGGGGGTGAACTTACTTTTCAAGATGACTTAGAACCAAAAGTTCATTGGAATTATGTTGAAATTATACTAGCTTTTGTTAATGTGACCTTTAAAAGAAACAAAAACCACATTTGACATTTCGAAGCAAATAAATTGATCCTTGAAAGTGATGTAAACTGATATCGAACTCAATTCACGGACAGTACTGTGTTAAACCTCTGTGCGTTTTCCAGAAGTATCTCTTTATTTTGCACATTAGCCAAAAATTTTAACAAAAGTTAAATTACGACTGGGATTACGGACAGTAAAATTACAGTTCAGTACTTCGTGTAACCCCCATGAGCATTCAGGAGAGCACGTACATGTTGAGGCATGCTGTTCACGAGATTTGCCAAGGTTTGGACAGGAATCGCTTGCCATGCAGTTACAATAGCCTGCTGCAATTCATGCACAGAGGCAGGCTGCTGGTCCAAGTTGTCGATTTGACGCGTTATGCGTTATGTCAACATTGACGCGTTTGGAGTTACTAATAATAAGATATTAGATATTATTAGATATTAGATAAGACAGATACCAATTATTAGTAACTCCCAACCGCATCCAGGTCGACTCCATATGATGAATGGATACCAGAGATAATGTTATTGTGTGGCAGGCGATGCTTATCGCTCCCAGCAAGGTGCAGCAGCAGCTGTATGGGACACCTTGCTGGCGGTTCCCCACTGATGATATGAAGGTCGCATAGTGACTGATATAAAAACCGAAAGGTTTTCAGAGTTACAAGTGTATGGAAGGCTCACTGCGTTGCCCTGATGAAGCCCCAACAAGGGCGAAACCAGGTCGGTAACTGTGAGTTTTTCATGCACTTGTGACAGTATCTGAATTTATAATCCATAATGACGCACTGCTTTAGATGGTTCCCCTGGAGCTTCGCAGGCAATGCGGACATGCATGGCGATGACGTCATGACGTTCGCTCATTAGGTTGGAGAACCAGATTACAGATACCAATTATTAGTAACTCCCAACCGCATCCAGGTCGACTCCATATGATGAGTGGATACCAGAGATAATGTTACCGTGTGGCAGGCGGTGCTTATCGCTCCCAGAAAGGTGCAACAGCAGCTGTATGGGACACCTTGCTGGCGGTTCCCCACTGATGATATGAAGGTCGCATAGTGACTGATATAAAAACCGAAAGGTTTTCAGAGTTACAAGTGTATGGAAGGCTCACTGCGTTGCCCTGATGAAGCCCCAACAAGGGCGAAACCAGGTCGGTAACTGTGAGTTTTGCATGCACTTGTGACAGTATCTGAATTTATAATCCATAATGACGCACTGCTAGATGGTTCCCCTGGAGCTTTGCAGGCAATGCGGACATGCATGGCGATGACGCCATGACGTTCGCTCATTAGGTTGGAGAACCAGATTACAGATACCAATTATATCTATATATATATCTATATTGTTACATATTTATGTGAATGTATGTGAATTACCATTCAGGTCTTTGCTTATCCATGTGTAGTAGATTAAGGGTTGTTGTGGTTGGAGGGTCAGGAGCCCTTCTGAAAAAGTGTCCGGAAACGGAAGTGACCGGAAACGGAAGAAGAAAAGACACGAGGAAGAAAAGCGACGAGTATTCTTCTTCCTCGCCCCGCTCCGACGAAAGGTGGGATCGACCTTGCGCCGTGTGGAAAAGCGGCGTTCCGAAGCCCGTCTGGCGAGAGGAGTTACCGGGACGTGTACCTACCCGGTGGAGACGTCAAGTTGACGTGGGGCCGTGCATCGACCCCGCGTCTGGCACCGTTCGCGGCACCGTCTAAAAAGACGCGTACGGGTCGCACGTTGGGGCCTAACACGCGTTGCAAGCGGCGTGGGGCTTTTGGGCTTGCTTTACCGTACCCGCTTCGCGTGGCCACGAGGGGCTGCAGCCGGGGTGCCTGATACGATACCTGCCCGGTGGAAACACGTCCACCCGGGGTTCGTTCAACCGCCCGAGTGCGGCGACGCCGACCATCATCTTGGTCAGGAGGGGCCCAGAGACATTGTGAGGGGCAGAGACCAAAAGGGGGTCGTGAGTACCAAAAGGGGACACACATATATAAGATGGCCATCCTAAACCTCTAGGGGATTGATTGATTGTTGAGTGTGAATTGTGGATGGTGGATTGCTCGGGGAATATACCCTTGATTGTATCATGGAAATTGTTTGGTATCATTACCCTTGAAATATATCATTGAACATCAGTTTTCTCTTGGGTGGAATTCAGAGGGATTGTGTTGCGAAAGCGCATATATACTATTACTTTCTGGCGAAGTTCCTCTCGCGGTCCGGGGGTCACCGAGACCAGGTAGTCACCGAGGGGACCACGTAACAGAATTGGGGGCTCGTCCAAATTACGATTTGCGGATTCGCAATTGGGTCTACGTCCGGGATCTAAAATTGTATAAAATAATAAAATAATATTTTTATTAATTAAAAATTTATTAATTAAGTATTAATTGGAAAATTTTTGGGGAAATTGGGGTAAAGTCTTGGGTGAAGGTTAACAGGTGTTAACGATAGTCACCATGGCGTTTGTGGCACAGAACTTTGCGGTAACACCGAGTGAGGCACAGTTCCGAGCGTTACTAAAGTCGGACCTCTTGAAATTGGCCAAACATTTTAACTTGGAGGTCCGAACTAATTTGAGGAAGGCAGAGTTGCAGGCCACGGTGATACAATCTATGGTGGGATTAGGAACATGGGACGAGTTAGCCTGGGAGTGGCTACCCGAAGAACCAGAAGATGTTGAGCTCCGGAAACTGGAGTTGCAATTACGGAGCCAGGAACGGATTAAAGAAGAAGAAAGGAAAGCAGAAAAGGAAAGAGCAGAAGAAGAAAGGAAAGCAGAAAAGGAAAGAGCAGAAGAAGAAAGGAAAGCAGAAAAGGAAAGAGCAGAAGAAGAAAGGAAAGCAGAAAAGGAAAGATCAGAAGAGGAAAGGAAAGCAGAAGAGAGGAGAGAAGAGAAACAAGCAGAGGAAAGGAGAGTGGAACGAGAACTCCAGGAAAGGTTAAAAGAAGAAGAAAGGAAAGCAGAAGCGAGGAGAGAAGAGAAACAAGCAGAGGAAAGGAGAGTGGAACGAGAACTCCAGGAAAGGTTCAAAGAAGAAGAAAGGAAAGCAGAAGAGAGGAGAGAAGAGAAACAAGCAGAGGAGAGGAGAGCTGCAAGGGAACTCGAAGCAGAGGAGAGAAAAGCAGAAAGGGAATTAAAGGAACGTGACATGGAGCTTCGGCAGGAAATTAAATTCAAGGAGCTGGAGTTAATGAGAGAACGGGGAGAGGCACCACCCTTGCTGACGGGGTCGACACCTAACCAGAAAACCTGGGATGTGGGCAGACATGTGAGGCTGGTTCCACCGTTCAGTGAAAAGGAAGTCGCGAAATTTTTTCCACACTTTGAGAAAGTGGCTCGACAATTAAACTGGCCGGAGGAGGCCTGGACCATACTAGTGCAAAGTGTGCTGGTGGGAAAAGCTCAAGAGATTTATTCGGCGCTACCAATGGACCAATGTGCAGGTTATGAGGTACTGAAGAAGCACATCCTCAAAGCCTATGAGTTGGTTCCGGAAGCTTACAGGCAAAAATTCAGGAATGCCAGGAAGAGGGAGAGTGAGACCCATGTGGAATTTGCCAGAGTGAAAGAAAACATGTTTGATCGGTGGTGTGAGTCAAAAGGAGTCGGGAAAGACTTCGAAACATTGCGGGACTTGATCCTGGTGGAGGAATTTCAGCAGTGTGTCCACGAGGACATCAAAGTGTACCTGCAGGAAAAGAAAGTACCAAAGTTGTGGGACGCAGCCACCATGGCAGATGATTATGCCTTAACCCACCGAATAGGGGTCTACGAACCTAACTCCTCGCCTAGATCTCCGCAGGGGAGGTGGGGAACAGCAGGTGCGGAGAACGACCATACATGGCGGCGGCCTCGAGAGGATTATGGGGACAACGCGGATACCCCACCTGTTCGAAATCAGAGGGATGCGGGCCCAAGACAAACTTATAGTTCGGGGGGGCCCGAGGCAGACCACAAGTTTTTCCTCCGGGCCTACTTGCGCTTTTTGCAAGAAACCTGGACACTTGATGTCCAGTTGTTACCGCATGAAAAGGGAAGACCCAGAGCGGAGTCCGACTATTACGACTCCCAATGCAATGGCCATTGTGAGAAATCGCCATCAAAAGGGTTACCAACCATTTATTTCAGAGGGGTTTGTGTCACGGGATGGAGCCTCGACTAACCGGAAACCGGTTAGGATATTGAGGGACACAGGGGCACATCAATCTTTAATGCTTGAAGGCATTTTGCCATGGTCCGAGGAGACGGCAACGGGGGATAGTGTTCGTTTACAGGGGATCGGGGGCGGTGTTAGTGCTCCACTTCATGTCATCCATTTGGAGTCCGATTTGGTGTCAGGACCGGTCACCGTCGGTTTACAAGCCACGCTTCCTGTAGAGGGTGTATCTGTGGTTATCGGGAATGATTTGGCCGGGGGTCAAGTTTATGGTAACCTGAGGGTTGGTAAAGAGCCCAGCAGGGAAAATAACACCACACCAGCTCAGGATGGCGACAAAAGTGCCAAGTTATTTGTAGGGGGACTGAACTTCAAAACAGAGGAAGAAGTTCTGACCTCTGTCTTCAACAGATATGGGCCGCTGGTGGAAGTGCGGTTGGTAAGAGACTGGGAAACGCAACAGTCAAGAGGGTTCGGCTTTGTCACGTTTACCAGCACAAAAGACGCCAGAGAGGCAGAGAAGAATTGGAATGGCAAGGATTTGGAGGGTCGGACCATAACAGTAGGGAAGGCATTTCGTAGGCGTCGAGAGGTCTACAGGAGAGGACAACTGGGCGGTAGTTTTGGTGGTGGCCGCAATCAATATTATTATGGAGGCTCCCTGAGTTACGGCAGCTCCCGAAGGAAGGATTGGCAAAGTAGTGGCCGAGAAGGAGACCGCTATTCATGGGACTACAGGGACAAGTGGTCCCACCATAATTATTAGGGAAGTTCTGAGAAGTTGAAGCACTGAATGCGGCGGAGCCGCCGAGCCAAGATTCCTACACGGATTAACCGTGAACGCCGTTCCTAAAGGCGTCCATGTAGTGAACTTTCATGCACGGACTAACTGTGAACTCCACGTTCCTCAAGGCGCCCATGTAGAGAACTTTCCTGCACGGACTAACCGTGAACTCCACGTTCCTAAAGGCATCCATGTAGTGAATACTCGGCTTGGCCGCCCGGAAAAAGTGCTATCGAGTTGCTTAACTTTGGATCTTTGATCAACCCCTTAACCTTCATTCACAAGAAACTGACGGTCAAAGTCAGAGGGTCATGAGATGGAGTTTGATTTGGCAGGGACAATGTCGTTGCTGGTGCTTAGTCCAGAGTGAGTAATCTGGAGGGGTTGTGGTAAAATTTTGGTTGCTTTATTGTTAAGTGATAACTGTGCCCGGGGGGAACTGATAATGTGGGGGGGTTGAGTTATCTGGTTTGTTTCTTCAAATTGGCCGGCAAAGAAAGTTTTCGCTGGGTTCAAACTTTCTTTCTTGAAGGGGGGGAGTGTTACATATTTATGTGAATGTATGTGAATTACCATTCAGGTCTTTGCTTATCCATGTGTAGTAGATTAAGGGTTGTTGTGGTTGGAGGGTCAGGAGCCCTTCTGAAAAAGTGTCCAGAAACGGAAGTGACCGGAAACGGAAGAAGAAAAGACACGAGGAAGAAAAGCGACGAGTATTCTTCTTCCTCGCCCCGCTCCGACGAAAGGTGGGATCGACCTTGCGCCGCGTGGAAAAGCGGCGTTCCGAAGCCCGTCTGGCGAGAGGAGTTACCGGGACGTGTACCTACCCGGTGGAGACGTCAAGTTGACGTGGGGCCGTGCATCGACCCCGCGTCTGGCACCGTTCGCGGCACCGTCTAAAAAGACGCGTACGGGTCGCACGTTGGGGCCTAACATGCGTTGCAAGCGGCGTGGGGCTTTTGGGCTTGCTTTACCGTACCCGCTTCGCGTGGCCACGAGGGGCTGCAGCCGGGGTGCCTGATACGATACCTGCCCGGTGGAAACACGTCCACCCGGGGTTCGTTCAACCGCCCGAGTGCGGCGACGCCGACCATCATCTTGGTCAGGAGGGGCCCAGAGACATTGTGAGGGGCAGAGACCAAAAGGGGGTCGTGAGTACCAAAAGGGGACACACATATATAAGATGGCCATCTTAAACCTCTAGGGGATTGATTGATTGTTGAGTGTGAATTGTGGATGGTGGATTGCTCGGGGAATATACCCTTGATTGTATCATGGAAATTGTTTGGTATCATTACCCTTGAAATATATCATTGAACATCAGTTTTCTCTTGGGTGGAATTCAGAGGGATTGTGTTGCGAAAGCGCATATATACTATTACTTTCTGGCGAAGTTCCTCTCGCGGTCCGGGGGTCACCGAGACCAGGTAGTCACCGAGGGGACCACGTAACAATATATATATATATATATATATATATACATTGTGGATTTGAGAATTGCTGTGTTTTTTTTTATTGTAGTGTAATGAATTGTTGTAAATATCACCCTCCTTCCTCCATTTGGTGTGTAAAGGTTAAAGGTCGTCCCCGTAGTTATTCCATATACAATCACATAGCCAATCATAGATCTCCTTGTTCAGTAGTTATCTCCTTATTATGTGTATTAGATTAAGGCTTTGTCTTCCATTAATTGACACTCCATTGCACCGAATTCAAATCAGGTAGATTCCCTTCCAAGGCCCCTTTTGTCATCAATTGCCAACTGCATTGGGCGGTTTTCGGCGTGCGGTTTTCTGCATTCGCCGCTGCTGCTTTGTGGTTTTCTCCGCAAAACTCCATTGAACACGTGGTCAGATCGGAAAAGAAGGGGGAGGAGCCGCCGAATCCAGGGCGTTGGCCGCCGATCGTCATCACAAGGTGGAGCCAGCGAGCCCCGACCCGCCAATCAGGACCGGTGAGAGACCAGCTCGGGCGTGGCGCGGGTTGATCTGGAGTCGCGCGATAAAAGCGCGCGCGGAAGCCTTTGAGGGAGTCAGAGAGAGAGATGCGGCAGATGAGTCCAGAGCGAGGGAAGTGACGGAGCCCCATGAGCAGTACCACGCAGCTTTGACTCCAGCAGGCAGCGTTGACTCCACCAGGCAGCATTGACTCCATCAGGCAGCGTTGGCTCCACCAGGCAGCTTCGACCCGTTATCATGCGGGAACCAGGATCAGTGGCATCGGTGGCCGTCGAGGTCCAGCCCGAAGTTCCGTGCGGGATCAAGCCCGAACCATCTGCTCCAGCTGGACCTTCCTCTCTCCTTCCAGTCCTTCGTTCCTGCCTCCATTCCATCCTTCTGTGTATGTGAGTTTGTTCTGTGTGTCTTGTCCTTGGGGTTAAGTAAGACTGTAGTAGGTAAGCTAATTTGCACTGTGTCCTCTTCTTCTTCTGAATTTTATTTTATTATCTTTCCTCCTCCTTGGTTTCTTTTGGTTGTAAATAATAGCAAATAAATCATATTCGTATTTTCTACTGCTGTCTTCCTCTTCTTCACATCCGTCGTCTTAGTGATTTCCTTCATTGAATACCTGTGGCGTGATTTTGGGCAACGTTCAGGATCGGGTCTAGTCCTTGTTAATAGTTCGTGCCGCGTTTGCTAAAACCGCTCGGCAATTAACATCTGTCCGCGGTACGAACGGGGCTGCGCACCTGCCTTTCCGGAGGTAGCTGTGTAGCGTCAGGAGCTGAGCTGGCCAGTGAAAATAGTAGGGGGGATTAACCCCCCCCCCCCCTAAGGGGAGTGCCGTACTCCGGTTCCGTAACAATATATACAGTCACATGAAAAAGTAAGTACACCCCATGTAAAGGTTTGACTTTTTCGCCATATTTCAACATATAGCTATTTGATTTTCATTTCAACAATATTGACAGATAAAGGTGATATAATATAACAAATATAATGAAACATTTACATTTTGTAGTCCATTGTATAATTTAAATAAACATAAATGCAAATTTCGCATGTGGAAAAAGTAAGTACACCCTTGGCTCGAATAGGTGGTATTGCCCCCTTTGGCAGAAACAACCTCAAGTAGGCATTCCTTATAACTGTCTGCCAGTCTCTGACATCGACTGGGAGAAATTTTTGCCCACTCCTCCATGCAGAATTCTTTCAGGTGTGCGATGTTTGAGGGGCTTCTTGCATGCACAGCTCGTTTCAAATCCCACCACAACATCTCGATGGGATTTAGATCCGGCTTTGACTTGACCATTCCAGAACCCTCCATTTCTTTCTTTTCAGCCATTCCTTGGTGGATTTACTGGTATGTTTAGGGTCATTGTCACGTTGCAAGGTCCACCTTCGGTTGAGCTTCAACTTTCCGACAGATGGCCTCACATTATCCTCAAGCACCCTCTGGTACAATGAAGAATTCATAGTGGATTCTATGATGGTGAGCTGCCCAGGACCTGATGCAGCAAAGCTGTCCCAAACCATAATATTTCCACCACCATGCTTTACAGTTGGTATCAGGTTCTTGTGGTCAAATGCTGTCTTTAGTTTTTGCCAAACATGTCTTCTGGTACTGTGGCCCAATAGCTATACCTTTGACTCACCTGTCCAGAGCACATTGTTCCAGAAGTGCTGGTCTTTGCCTGGGTGTCCATTGGCAAACTTTAGTCTTGCCCTGATGTTCTTTCTGGACAGCAAAGGTTTCCTCCTGGCACACCTCCCATTAGGGTGGGCTTCAAAAAATCAAAATGCAGGTGTTCTCCGGGACATGGTCTATTTGTGTTCCTTTTGGTGTCAAAGGAAACCACACCAAATGTGAATGGAATCCAATAATATTTAGGGGTGCCACATCAGTGATGAATTTTCCCCCATGCAAAAATAGGAATTCCCATTTTTTGGGCTGTATATACACAAAATAAATACATAATTATATATATACATTAAATATAATATTAAAAATAAATATATAGTAAATATACATTAAATAATAATAATATATATTATATTATACATTATATATACAATTATACGATAGACAATTATACAAATATAGACAAATATAATACATTAAATAATATATTAAAAATAAATATAATATATTAAAATTTAAATATAATAAATAAATATATAGTTATACAATATATATACATTATAATTAAATATACATTAAATTTATACATAAAATATACATTAAATAATAAATATACATAAATACACATTATACATTATATATATAGTTATATACAATATATTATACATACAGTTTTGAGACTTCCTATGATCACTATCTGGGCAATTTTCATGCATGTTTTGTACAGGTTCCCGGGGTCAGGGGTACGCTTTTTTAGTGTGTAATATGAAGGCCTAACTTATTGACTGTGGCTCTTTTGTAGAGAGTGACCCTGTGGAGTAAGAATTAACAGGATTTTACCCACATTCTTGCGTATTTTGCAGATATGGCATGTGCTAGTACCAGTGTTTCATTGAAAACTCGGGCTCAGGATAATGTGTATCTCATTGGGTCCACTTCTGGAGATGCCATCAAAGGTGCCAAGCTCCCGACTGTGCATCAATCTCTTGTCCTGTTTTTCCATCACCTGAAGAAGGAGAATCGCACTGCCCAGGAGAGTGCAACCCTCACCATTGAAGAGGTTGTGAAGTTCTGGGAAAAAGCTCACCTACCTACAACGACGAAGCAGCACTGCATCCATCGTTTGGAGAGGCTATATGAAGAATGGAGGAGCCTCCAAAAAGGTGCAAAGCGGGGTGGTGCGACCCAAGAGAAAAAGGAAGCATCCTTCAAGGCCTCCTTGGAGAAGACGTTTGATCTTAGGCATGCAGATTCGGAGGCCATAATCACCAACCCCGAGGACAGGAAGTTTCTTCACGATCAATTCTCAGAGAGGAAGGCTTCAATGGGATCTGTAGACACTGTGTTGGAAGCAAAAACGAAGCGAAAGAAAGAAAGGGAAGAAAAGGAGAAGACTAAGGCAGAGAAGGAAAATAAGAGACAGGAAATGGTCATGAAGGGTGCTACTGCTATGGAAGTCACAGACTCAGACTCTGACTCTGACTCTGAGACCACGGCACAGGCTGGTTCTTCATCATCTGATGGTGGGATATCTCGTCCCAAGAAAAGAAGGCCTATCAACATTGTCACTCCTGAAGTCGCAGCTTCTTTGGATCATACAAAAACAAGTGACCGAATGGCTGTCCACAACTTGGCATCCATTTATAGAGCAGTAGGATGGGATCCTGCAGAGCTGGCACTGAACCGATGGACAGTGCGGCGGAATCGCATGATGCATCGATGCAAAACCATGGACGAAATAAAAGAAGCATTTCATCATAATGTGCAGGGTCCTTTAGTGGTCCATTGGGATGGAAAGCTTCTTCCCGATGTCACTGGAGATTTTGTGCATGTGAAGGTGGATCGTCTTCCAATCCTTGTGTCCAACCAGTACCATGGAATGGAGCAGCTGTTGAATGTTCCCAAGTTACCTGACGGGGGAGGAGAAGCTATGGCAACCGCTGTAGTGGATACACTGAAGAGCTGGAACCTTGTGGGCAAGGTGAAGGCTTTGTCTTTTGACACAACGGCCAGCAATTCAGGTGTTCGTGGAGGGGCTGCTGTCCTCATTGAAAAGAAGCTATAGACTGAACTAATTCATTTGGCTTGCCGCCATCATGCGCACAAAATCATTCTGGGAGATGTTTTCACCACTCTTTTCGGTCCTTCATCAGGCCCTGACATCCAGCTTTTTAAGCGGTTTCAGGCAGAGTGGCCGTCCATTGCCCATCACCAACCAAAAAATGGATTCACAGATCCTGATACGGCAGCTGAGTTTGCACAGAACAATGACATGATGGATGAAGTTCTGGAATTTGCTCTTGTGTGTTTGAAAGATCAGCAGCCACGAGATGATTATCGTGAACTCCAAGAACTGACTGTCATCTACATGGGAGGAATCCCACCTCGTGGAATCCGGATCATGGCTCCAGGAGCAATGCACAGAGCCAGATGGATGGCAAAAGCACTATATTCACTGCAGGTGTTCATGTTTCGGTCAGAGTTCCACTTGACACTTCGAGAGGCGAGAGAACTCCGAGCCTTCAACATTTTTGTCTGCCTTGTGTATGTACAGGCTTGGTTTCGGGCTCCACAAGCTATTGAGGCTCCCCTGAATGACATTAACCTCTTCAAGAAGTTGGAAAAGTTTGAACAAATCAATCAGAAGATGGCTCAGGCAGCCTTGAAGGCACTTGGCCGCCACACGTGGTACATGAGCCCAGTACTAGTGGCATTTGCATTCTTTGACACCAGAATTGACAAAGAAAGCAAGATCAATATGATTGAAGCATTGAAAAATGACTGTGAAAACCCCTCTCCAAAGAGACCAGCTATCAAACGAGGAACCGCCCTGTCAATCGCTGGCCTCATAACAAAACACACCAAGCATTTCTTCAGCATCCTAGGGACCCCAACTGATTGGATGGATAAGGATCCTGGTTCATGGGAGCAAGAAACCAGCTTTCAGGAAGCAAAGAAAGCCGCCAGTGGCTTAGTCGTGGTGAACGACAGGGCAGAAAGGGGTGTCGCATTGATACAAGACTACAATAAGCTCCTTACAAAGGATGAAGAGCAAAAGCGAGTTCTGCTCCAAGTTGTTGCTGCTCACAGGAAGATGTACCCCGATGCCAAGAAGGCAACAGTGGTGAAACAGGCCCAGAAATAGGAGTTACATTTCTCATTATATTTGGGTTTTTTAATATTATGTGATATGGTGTCTCTTCATTTTATGAACTGAACATTTGGATTGTTATCATTGAATTTGAGTTTTCATAGCAATATAGTGCTATTTGTGCAGCTATTGTAACTTGTGTTTGCTAGAATACAAAGAAAGTGAGTGGAGGGTGGATTTTCATAAAACAAACTTCTGGTTTTGCTTTCGATCCATATATAGAAAAGTTTTGTAGACACCTTTAGTTTGAAGGCTGATGTGGCACCCCTAAATAAAATCAGATTGCTTTCATATTTGGTGTCTTTTCATTTTGGAACAAAAGGAATAACATACAGCCATGTCCCAGTAAATATTTTTTAAAAATTATTTTGAGCACCACCCTACCTCCCATGTAGATCAAATTTGTGCAGCCTCTTTCTAATGGTAGACTCGTGCACTTTGACATCAACAGTGGCAAGAGCTACCTGTAGGTCCCATGATGACATTCTGCGGTTCTTAGAAACTTCTTTCAGCATCTTGCGGTCTGCTCTCGGGCTGAACTTGCTGGGGCAGCCTGGCCTGAACAAGTTGGCAGTTGTTTGGAATCTTCTCCACTTGTAGATGATCTTCCGGACAGTCGAATGATTGATTTCAAATTGTTTGGATATCTTTTAAAACCCCCTCCCAGACTCGTAGGCATCTATAACCTTCTTTCTGAAGGCCTCAGAGAGCTTTTTTGATCTAGGCATGGTGACGCCGCACACTTCAACACCAAAGAGCGAACCAAACTAAATGTCTGAGGTTTAAATAAGACAGGTTCCTCCATGATCCTCTCTAACGATGTTCTAATCATTTGCACCTGAGCTGGGCACCTGATTCTAATTTTAGGTATTTGAAGTAGTGATAAATGTGGGGGTGTACTTACTTTTTCCACATGCAAAATTTGCATTTATGTTTATTTAAATTACTAGGGCATGCCCGTACTATATATAAGCTAGGACGTGCCCGTACGTGGGTGCCCGTTCCTTGCAAAAAAAAAAAAACTGCAAAAAAAAAAACAATGGTTTGGTCCATTCGCAACGACCACAGAACCCCCCCCCCCCCTCTATTTACATGAATGGTTTGGTCCATTCGCAAAGCCAAAGCGAACGACCACAGAACCCCCCCCCTCTATTTACATGAATGGTTTGGTCCATTCGCAAAGCCAAAGCGAACGACCACAGAACCCCCCCCCCCTCTATTTACATGAATGGTTTGGTCCATTCGCAACGCCAAAGCGAACGGCGAACGGCTAAATCGCCATAGCTCGGTAAGTACTTGTCCGATTAATTTCAAACCTTGAAAAGGCACATCCTCGGGTCCCCAGCAATATACCTGGCAAGTTTCAAGTATATCGGACCGGTAGTTGTCGAGAAACAGCGGTCACAGACAAACAAACGTACAGACAGAGATTACTGGAATTATAGATAGATACAATGGACTACAAAATGTAAATGTTTCATGATATTTGTTATGTTATATCACCTTTATCTTTTAATATTGTTGAAATGAAGATCAAATAGCTGTATGTTGAAATAGTCAAAACTTTACATGGGGTGTACTTACTTTTTCACGAGACTGCATATATACATATATTATATATATGTATATATATATATATATATATATATATATATATATATATATATATATTGTTACGGACACGGCTAAAGATGTTGCTTGACCGAGCGGAATGGCCGCCGTGTTCGTACAGTTCCCCCGATTCTTCCCCAACTCACCCGATTCCACTCGAACGTTGGCCAAATCGCGCTACGCTAAATCAATGATGGAAAGGACACAATGACTGGGATAGATGAAACGACGCAAGGGGTACAGTTCTCAAGACCTCCGGAGGAGGATATAATTAGTGGTGGAGAAAAGGGGTAGATTACAAGGTAGAGTGAGGTAAAAGACACAGAAGAGATGGGCACTTAGTTACAGTCGTATCTTATCCCCGACAGACCACAGACAAACGGAACAAGACTGACTTACACAGGGATTGATGGCAGGGAAGGACATGTCGGTTGATAGCACAAGGTGCACCTTGGCTCGGGGACAGGATCAAGCACGGTCCAAAAGATGCAGGGAGGCCTCACAGCGCTCGGAGGTGGCGTCTTTCTTTCTCCAAGCTCAGCGCGCATCTGACGTCACCTCCCTCTTCCTGCGCATGCTCAGCGGGGAGTCACACGCCCTCGGCTGGTTGGCTCCGCCCCAGATGGGACCGGTCCGCCGCTTCTATTGGGTGCGGGGGTTACCGGGATCCGCCCTTGACGAGGAGCTGACAGCGAGCCCCTACGTGGTAACCCCGTCGAGCACATGTTCGATGGCGGCTCGTTGGAAAGGCCTGGTGCCCTCCCAACACCCCGTACCAACCAAGCCGGAGTGAGGATGCGCACTCCCCGCGCCGCCGCCGTTGTTGTTGTTGTTGAACCGTGAGGAAGAGCTGCGGGGAGGTATTGGGAGGTCCTAAACTTCCTAACGGTGCCATACAATCACATTCTGGTGCAACGAAGAGTCAGAATTAATGGAAACGAGTCCTTAACTGACATAGACTAAGAATAACTAGCAAGATGTTCTATAGTTGTCTTACATGAGATGCGGTGAACCTGGGTGCGACATTTAATGGGGGAAATAGGGGGAGGTCGGGTCTACAGAGTGTTGTTTACAGAAAATGGGACTAGGGAATGGGGGATTGGGGATAGTTGGGAAGTATTGAGGAAATAGGGGAATATTTACAAGCGGATATGGATGGATGCAAATCCCATATCCGCAACATTGCACCCTTCTTTACCTCGGGGCGTCCCGACCCGATAAATTTTTACCTACGTTAGTGTGGCACTCAGATGTAGTTCCCTCTACTATTAACTCAACCCTGAGTGTGACAGTTTTACAGATGTTCACAAATGAGTAAATATGTCCCCCTGCGACGTTGCACCCTTCTCCTAACAGAACCACACCCACAGGATAACCGAATCGCGGAAAGCATCCTCAAACTAAACATACAGCCGGTAGGGAGCATCATTTACACAAGACTACACTGATATTTACACTACGATCCAGGACCTGTTCTTTGAGGAACACATGCAGATGTTATGCATAGAGAGAGAGCACGCATGCCAGCATCGATACACCAACCCACGAGTGCCCTGTGGCCCTACGGCCTTTAATACTGTGCAGAGCACCCCATCCAAGCACCAAAAGCACCACCCCATACGCACAGTCAGCACCATCCGGTGCACCAATAAAGTGTTCAGTAACAATGCACAATTAAGTGTCCATGGTCACCGGTGGTGTCGCAGCCGGCCGATGTTCTGCCGCTGGTCTTGCCTTCTTGGAGTGCACTTGGCCTTCTGGCTTCTTTAGAAATAAAGAAAGGCGCCAACCGCGTCCATTTCTAAATTGTGGCCATCAGGGGGGCCAACTAAAAGTGGTTCACCTGTATGGCATAGGTGCCACGTTGACCCAGAGGTCCATCCACGGGTGGTGCTTGCCCGCAAAAGAACTGCGGTCCATGGTGGGCGGCCACAAAAATTGCGGTCCATATGGTGTATCGATCCAGGCAGCAAGCAGCGGAAGTACAGGCCCACAACTGCGGAGCCAGCACCTCTCTCTCCTCTCTCTCTGCCCCAAAGCCAGATCCTCGGAGGTGGGAGACAAAAGAAGACAAGTGAGTAAGGTGGTAAGGGCGCAAAAGTGCACGCAATACTAGGTAATGCACACTAGGGGCACATGGGAACCAGGTGAGACAGGTACGTTCCTACCATACGCCCCCCCCCCCCACCAGGTAACCTACATTGCCCCTCCCTTACCCCTTACGGTATCCACAAAACACAACACTACCCATAAACATCTACTTTACACATCAACAAACGTCCCTACTGTCTTCCCCGTTCCTCCCATAAACCAAATTAGTCTTCTCTCCCTCCTAACCAATCAAATTTGCCATTTCCAACTCTCATCAAAATTTGCCATCACCAATTCATCATCAGTCCCTCCTAAGGAGGGAGAGATGGAATCACCCCAATGTCTCATCCACGTCGTGATGCGTCTCACAAATCCACACAGCAATTCTCCTTTCCTGCAACACAGAACAAAGGAACACAGGTGTGGAGTCATCATCATCACCTCCGGTAAGTGGCTGCGTATGGTGCGACAGGTTCATCAATCCTAACTATTTCCTAAATGACTTTAACAACTTAAAATTACCCGGGGTCTTTCCCTGCCAATCCATTGGCCAACTTACACTATGGGTTCTAAAAACCAATTCCCATTGACCAAACTGTGGTGCTTCTCAAGTTGGGGTCTCACTCCCCCGATTCATCACTCGGTGCCCCCGCACAATTTCGGTGGCTAGGTCGTGTGACGCTCCTAGCTGGTCCGCCCACCTGCACACCTCCACCACTGTTGTTGCCTACCGAGCTCACCTGCTCCTCACCCTAACCTAACTATCTGGGGAAGGCCCTCTCGCACTCTCACCCCCTCAGTGCCCTCTCTGGCACGGGCTGCCCGATCCACACCCGGGATCCTCAGGCACCCACTGACACTAACGGCTCCCAGAGCCCACCTGCGGCCTCACCTGGCCGACATCTAACAGTGGCGGAGTGCCCAACCATTCACACTCATACCAACAGGCCACACGACCAGCCAATTTCACCACACCAATGCACCCATCCACAATACCATTCTGCATCCGCACCACAAATGCCAATATCCAACCACAATTTACCTATACCTTCTAACTATTCTTTAAACTACCCTCCCCGGGTACTTGTGAAAAGGGGTCCACTCTTCCCCCATCCACACCTTCGCACCATGCACACCACTCCGTACCACTTACTCCAACTCTCTCCACACCACTCATTCCAATACTCCATGTATTCCACACACCTGTACTTGCACACCTGTGCTCTCATACTTGGTGCCGCCTGCACCCTTCTCTCCCCCAAGCGCATTCGCGCTGATCCACAACACTCAATACTCATACACTGCTCCACACACCTGTCCAGTTCTCACACAGCATCATCTCATCTAACTACTCCCCTCTGAAACTTGCGCTTCCCAGTCGTCCCTTTAAACTATTGCGCTCCCTCGTCATTATCATCCACTCTAATCTACCTGCGTCCCCTCTACAGGTATCCTTGTCACTAACTAACCTTAACGTTGCCTAATGTCATCTTCTAGGGCCCTACACACAATATCCTAACCCACCCGGGCTAGTTTCCACTGCCATACACCCCATAATCTACAGCGCATTTGCCCCATTCCCATGGGAAGGGTGGCAGGGATGCCACCCTTACCCACTGGGCCCATCGCTCATCAATCCCCCAGTCTTCTGGCACTAATAAGCCCCCCTTATTCAGAGGCACTGGGTCCCGCCTCGGCATCTAAAGCCGAGGCAATCCACGGGGGCGCCTGCTCGCCAGTGTAAGGCCTTATCCGGTCGGCGTGGACGATCCGAGGGAGGACTCGTGGCCCCATTTTGATTTTTACTACCACGTCACAGACTTGCGACAGGACGACCCCCGGGCCTTGCCAGGGAGAGGTGAGTTTCGGGCACCTACCCTTCCTCCTCCGGGGATTGAAGAACCAAATCTTCATCCCCGGAGTGTACTGACTCCCCTGGCTCCGGTGGTCGTACCTGCGCTTCATCTTTTCCCCCGCCAGATGGAGTTGGCGGCGGGCGAAGGCATGGACTAGCTCCATGCCTTCCTCGAGGTGACGTGCGTACCCCTCCCTCGGCGAGTTAACCACTGTGTCTGGCACGGGACCGCATAGCAAGTCGGCGGGAGCCCGTAACTCCCGCCCATACATAAGCAACACTGGACTGCATGCGGTGGCCCCGTGCTGGCTGGTTCGGTAGGCCATGAGCAAATAAGGGAGATGTTCGTCCCAGTCATCCTGACGGGTGGCGGTGAACAGTGCCAGTTGTTGGATTAAAGTTCGGTTGAATCTTTCCACCATCCCGTCAGATTGAGGTCTTAAAGGCGTTGTTCTTGTTTTCCGAATTGACAGGAGACTGCACACATCTTTTAGCAATTTGCTCTCAAAATTTCGTCCCTGGTCGGTGTGCAACTCCCGTGGAATCCCATGCCGGCACACAAATCCTTCCACGAAGGCCTGCGCTACCACCCCTGCTTCTTGGTTGGGGAGGGCGTAGGCCTCCGGCCACTTGGTGAAGTAGTCCATCACAACGAGGATGTACTTATTACCTAGGCGGGTGCGGGGTAGTGGGCCTAGGATATCCATGGTCACCCGCTCTAGGGGGGCCCCCACCTGGTGTAATTGAAGGGGGGCCCTCATCCTCCGTGCTGGTCCCTTTTTGGCAGTACAGGCGTCGCATCTCCGACACCAGTCCTGTATGTCGCGCCCCATATTCACCCAATAAAACCTCCGGCGTACCTGCGATGTCGTCTTTGTCCTGCCCAAATGGCCGCCGGGGCGGGTACCATGCACCTGTTGCAATATATCGGTCTTAAATTTATTTGGGACTACCACCAGCCAGGAAGTTTTATCAGAGGGAACCTCCACCCACTTGCGATACAAGATGTTATCCTTCAATTCCAGGGTTTTCCACTGAGCCCAATATGCCTTGGTCTGTGCCCCGAGGGGGGTGACCTCTTCCCCATTAGGTCTTTGCCCAAATCTCACCCATTCGTGCACCGGCCCCAGTACGGGGTCCTCCCGCTGGGCCGCGCTCCAAGCCAAAGTTCCGAATTCCTCATCTGCGGTTAGTGGCAAAATTGGCCCTCTCACCCGGGTTGCCCGGACGACGAGAATCGGGGCGGAATCGCCCAATTGCTCCCTCTCCTCGTGTCTCGCACAAAATTTACAGTTTTCCCCCAGACAAGGACGCCGAGAGAGTGCGTCCGCATTACCATGGGCCTTCCCGGCCCTATGGGCCACATCAAAATCGTACTGCTGCAACTTTTCCAACCACCTTGCAATTTGGCCCTCCGGTTCCTTGAACCGAAGGAGCCATTGCAAGGAGGAATGGTCAGTTCTAACCAAAAATTTCCGCCCGTACAGGTACGGGTGGAAATGGTTCATGGCAGCCAGCATAGCCAATAACTCTTTGCGAGTGACACAATAATTTTGCTCGGGCCTACTTAAGGCCCGACTATAGTAACCAATCACTCTCTCCACGCCCTCCTGTGTCTGAGACAAAACTGCGCCCAATCCTTCCTGGCTCGCATCCGTGTCCAGGGTAAATGCCCCGTTGCTAGTGGGGTAAGCTAGAAGGGGTGCGGATGTTAGACACCCCTTCAATTTTTGGAAGGCCTCGTGGCACTCCCGTGTCCAATTAAATTGCGTCCCCTTCTCCGTAAGCCGGTGGAGGGGACGGGCCAACTCCGCAAATTTCGCCACAAAGCGCCGGTAGTAGGAGCAGAGTCCCAAAAATCCCCGCACCTCCTTGATGGTACGTGGTGCGGGCCACTCCTCTACCGCTTTAATTTTGTCTGGGTCCGTTTTTACCCCCTCGCGGCCGATCACGTGACCTAGATAGGCCACCTCTCTTGCAAACAAAGTGCACTTACTCAGGTTCAGCTTCAACCCTGCCTGTCTGAGGCACCCGAACACCTGGTCCAAATTAGCTACTGCCTGGGGGAACGTTTTGGCATGTACTAGGACGTCATCCAGGTACACCAGGCATGATTGCCATGGAATGCCGCCTAGTATATGTTCCATCAATCTTTCAAAGGTGGCGGGGGCGTTACACAAACCAAACGGCATCACAGTAAACTGATACAGTCCCTTACCTGTGGAAAATGCCGTTTTCTCCTTCCCTGCCCTATCCATCTCCACCTGCCAATACCCACTCTTGAGGTCAAAAGTTGAGAACCAATTTGAGCCCGCAACGGCATCGAGGGTGTCATCAATCCTTGGCAGGGGATATGAGTCCTTGAGTGTCACGTTGTTTAGCTGGCGATAGTCCACGCAGAACCGCGTGGTCCCATCCTTCTTTTTGACCAGCACAACAGGTGACATCCAAGGACTTCCCGAGGGCTCGATCACGCCTGCGTCGAGCATTTTTTCAACCTGCTCATCAGCTTCCGCCCTCTTCCTCCAAGGGAGCCGTCGGGCGGCCTGACGAATAGGCCGGGCCTCACCGGTGTGGATCTGATGTTTCACCAGGCCCGTACGTCCAATATCCTCGGTGGACAGGGAGAAGAGGTCCAAATGGGACCCAACCAGTTTGTGTAAGGCCTCCCTCTGGGTACCTCCCAACTCTACGCTACTACGATTTACCATCTCGCAAATGGGATCGGGCCAATTCCTACTTCTTATTGAAGGCTCCCCCCGGGGCCGGCTCGGCTGGACGTTCTCGCCCCTCACTGTCGCGACTTCCTCAACTGGGGTGCAGCCAGCTACCCTCGTGCCCCTTACTATAGTGCGTGGTTCTGTACTTATATTTATTACTCGGACGGCCACTACCGGTCCGTCCGTTTTTACAAGGGTGCGGCCCACGATTAAACCCGGTATGGACTGCGCTGCCACCGGTTCGACCAGGCCGCAGGACTCCTGCCATGTTGGGCGAGCTGTCCCACAAGATCCCACTCCTGACACCAATTGTTATGGACACGGCTAAAGATGTTGCTTGACCGAGCGGAATGGCCGCCGTGTCCGTACAGTTCCCCCGATTCTTCCCCAACTCACCCGATTCCACTCGAACATTGGCCAAATCGCGCTGCGCTAAATCAATGATGGAAAGGACACAACGACTGGGATAGATGAAACGACGCAAGGGGTACAGTTCTCAAGACCTCCGGAGGAGGATATAATTAGTGGTGGCGAAAAGGGGTAGGTTACAAGGTAGAGTGAGGTAAAAGACACAGAAGAGATGGGCACTTAGTTACAGTCTTATCTTATCCCCGACAGACCACAGACAAACGGAACAAGACTGACTTACACAGGGATTGATGGCAGGGAAGGACAGGTTGGTTGATAGCACAAGGTGCACCTTGGCTCGGGGACAGGATCAAGCACGGTCCAAAAGATGCAGGGAGGCCTCACAGCGCTCGGAGGTGGCGTCTTTCTTTCTCCAAGCTCAGCGCGCATCTGACGTCACCTCCCTCTTCCTGCGCATGCTCAGCGGGGAGTCACACGCCCTCGGCTGGTTGGCTCCGCCCCAGATGGGACCGGTCCGCCGCTTCTATTGGGTGCGGGGGTTACCGGGCTCCGCCCTTGACGAGGAGCTGACAGCGAGCCCCTACGTGGTAACCCCGTCGAGCACATGTTCGATGGCGGCTCGTTGGAAAGGCCTGGTGCCCTCCCAACACCCCCTACCAACCAAGCCGGAGTGAGGACGCGCACTCCCCGCGCCGCCGCCGTTGTTGTTGTTGTTGTTGTTGAACCGTGAGGAAGAGCTGCGGGGAGGTATTGGGAGGTCCTAAACTTCCTAACGGTGCCATACAATCACATTCTGGTGCAACGAAGAGTCAGAATTAATGGAAACGAGTCCTTAACTGACATAGACTAAGAATAACTAGCAAGATGTCCTATAGTTGTCTTACATGAGATGCGGTGAACCTGGGTGCGACATTTAATGGGGGAAATAGGGGGAGGTCGGGTCTACAGAGTGTTGTTTACAGAAAATGGGACTAGGGAATGGGGGATTGGGGATAGTTGGGAAGTATTGAGGAAATAGGGGAATATTTACAAGCGGATATGGATGGATGCAAATCCCATATCCGCAACAATATATATATATATATATATATATATATATATATGAAGAGTTCAGATGCAAAAACAGATATATCCATTTTTGCTGAAATGAGAAAATCAAGATTTTCTGCTGTGCATTCCAGGTGAAACCCATCAAAATGACATGGGTTGTATCTTAAAATACGTGGATGCGATCGGGTTTTGGGAGAAAATGATTTGCCTACTGAAACGGAGGTATTGAAACATATACTTCGGTAAACATAGTTCAGTTTCATCAAAAATGGCGTTTATCGGTTTTTGCGCCTGAACTCTTCATATATATATATATATATATATATATATATATATATATATATATATATATATATATATATATATATATACAGTGAAACCTTGACTTACGAGTGCACCAACGTACGAGTTTTCCGAGATACGAGCCGTCGCTCGGGCGGTTTTTTGCTTTGAGATGCGAGCCGAGATCTGAGTTACGAGCTTACGCCACCCGCCACTAGGTGGCCCAACAAGCGTTCCGGTCACGTGGTTATCTTGCCGTGCAAGCATCTCTGCCGTATATCGCTGCTGCTTTGTTTTCGCATGTTGGTTATTTTGGAAAATTTCTTAGTTTTAACCATGGGTCCTAAGAAATTGAGTGCCAAGGGCAGTACTGAGAAGAAGAAGAAGAGGATGATGTGCTTGGATATAAAACCCGCAATCGTCGAAAAACATGAGCGAGGTGTGCGTGTTGTCGACTTGGCGAGGCAGTACGATCGTAGTACTTCTACGATATGTACGATTTTGAAGCAGAAGGAGTCGATAAAGGCTATAACGCCAGCCAAGGGCGTTACGATTATTTCAAAGCTCCGGACCTCTATCCATGAAGAGATGGAGAATTTTCGAAACATTTTGAAACGGAGGAAGAAACAAACCTCGTTGGACAGGTTTTTATTGAAACGCCCTGCAAGTGAAAGCGAGGAAAGTGTGGCGAAGAGGGCAAAAGTTATCTCCTCCACCTCCGCCAGCATCTTCGTCTGATCTTCAAGGTAAATACACTGTAGCGCGATGCTGCGCGCGCTAATGCTTACGCAAGGAGCAAGCGGACAACGCGGTTCATACAAGTCTTTATTCAAACTGCAGCACTAAGCTGCTCAAGGGTGCGCGCCCCGTCTATATCCTGAGGCCACGCCTCTCTCCCCGGCGTGGCCCACCCCCACTTGGTGTGCGGGGTGATGTCACCACGTCAGTGCTTTCGTGTCCGCCACAACACTTAATAAAACCAGTTTATTTCTTTACATTGAAGGAGTCTGGACTCCAGCAGAATACGGATAAAAGGATGGCAAGGCACAAACACGTCCGAGAAGATGTTTATTCGTAAAACCAACTCGGGAACACTAAAAAGCCCGTTTATCGGGCTGCCTTATAAAGCAAAACCAAAAACCCAAACCGAAACCGAAAGCCACGCCTCTCAAGCGAGGCGTGCTTCGGTGGTCACGTGATCCACAGGTGTAGCTCATTATACCCGCACGCGTGGGACGCTTTGGCGGTCACGTGACTAGCCACTCTGGCGGCGGGGATCCCCGCCGGTGACGTCATCGGCTGGAGTAAGGAGATTCTGATGCCGGTCTTGCTTGGGGGACCCATGGGTCGCTACAACATTCTCTTTTATTATGAACAGTATATACGAGGTCGTGCTTGTTTATACATTATTTGTTATTTATAAAGTACATTTTTCTTATTTAAAAACACGTAACAAAAAAAATTGGTGTGGTTTTTTGGGGGCTGGAACGGATTAATAGCATTTCAATGCCTTTTAATGGGGAAATTTAATTTGAGAAACGAGCAAATTGAGTTACGAGCTCGGTCACAGAACGAATTAAACTCGTAAGTCAAGGTTTCACTGTATATATATATATATATATATATATATATATATATACATATATATATATATATATATATATATATACATATATATATATATACATATATATATATACATATATATATATATACATATATATATATATACATATATATATATATATATATATATATATATATATATATATATATACAGACTTGGCATTTAATATGGAATATTTTTTTTGTGGGGGTGAACTTACTTTTCAAGATGTCTTAGAACCAAAAGTTCATTGGAATTATGTTGAAATTATTCTAGATTTTGTTATTGTTACCTTTAAAAGAAACAAAAACCACATTTGACATTTCGAAACAAATAAATTGATCCTTGAAAGTGATGTAAACTGATATCGAAGTCAATTCACGGACAGTACTGTGTTAAACTTCTGTGCGTTTTCCAGAAGTAGCTCTTTATTTTGCACATTAGCCAAAAAAAATTTCAACAAAAACAAAAGTTAAATTACTACTGGGATTACGGGCAGTAAAATTACAGTTCAGTACTTCGTGTAACCCCCACGAGTATTCAGGAGAGCACGTACACGTTGAGGCAATGCTGTTCACGAGATTTGCCAAGGTTTGGACAGGAATCGCTTGCCATGCAATGACAATAGCCTGCTGCAATTCACGCACAGAGGTCGGCTGCTGGTCCAAGTGGTCGTTTTGATGCGTTAATTCTGCGCACAAGTTCTCTATCGGATTCATATCCGGGGACATGGCAGGCCACTCCATATGCTCTACACCACGGTCAGCAAGAAAGTGTTGGATCATGCGAGCACGATGAGGCCGTGCATTGTCATCTTGGAAGACAAAGTTTCCTCGAAAGGCTGCACGAGCAAATGGAAGCAATGTTTCTTCCAGAATGACCCTGTACTTGAACTGGTTCAGGTTTCCATTCAGAACAACCAGGTCAGTTTTGCCCCCTGCATGAAAAGCAGCCCAAACGGTCACCCCGCCACCTCCAGCTTGGACTCTTGGCACTATACAATCTTTGTTGTAGGCTTCATGCACTTGTCTGCGCACTCGGATGCGGACATCTTGACGATAGACCAGAAATCTAGACTCGTCACTGAAGATCACGTGATTCCAGTGTCCTGGCTGCCATTGACAGTGCTCTCTGGCCCACTGCAATCGGCGCTGGCGGTGTTGTCTGGTCAGACGTGGCTTTCTCAGGGGATGCCTGGCACGATAGCCTGCTTAAACCAGTCATTGGTTGACTAGCCTTCTGGATACAGGCACATTTGTCAGTTGCTGCCACTCAGCCCTAAGCCGATTAGCTGACTTGGTACGGCCATTGCGGACTAACCGGTGCAGCTGGCGATCATCCCTCCTTGTGGTTCTGCGGGGACGTCCTGGCCTCGGTATTGGAGTAGGGACACCCCTCTGAGCATTTCGTTTCAGGATCTTTGACACCTGACCTTGAGTGATGCCATACTGCCGAGCAATAGCACGCTGTTTCATGCCGTAATTTCGTAAAGCCACCACTCCATGACAAACAGCATTGTCGAGTTGATGGACCATCTCCAGAGGAAGCGGCAATAACTTTTGGAGACGTGCAGCATTTGTTTTCCACTAATACAGAACGCAACAACCCTTGTATACCCGACTGTGAAGCCAATCATCAAATGCACCTGTCCGTACATTTTGCCACGCCACCTGTGATATAATCCTGTTGTTGACTTATTGCTGCGACAGACAATCAGTGACATGGTTCTTTAAACAAATAAATCACCAAAGTGTAAAAGAAACTCACCAGATTGATATACTGAGTTAAGAAAGTAAACCCACGTCAAGAAAAAATATATATTCCATATTAAATGCCAAGTCTGTATATATATATATATATATATATATATATATATATATATATATATATATATGTGTGTGTGTACATTGTCGGGTGACTCCAGTTAACACCAGAGATCGTGGATAGGCCTGAACGGATTTATTTGAGGCGACGACCAAGCACGGATTTTGCTATAATAAGCGCGGGAGGAAGAAGAAGTGAAGAGGAAGAAGCGGTGGAAGCGCGTACCTGTGGAGGGCGAACAAACTCAAACGGCAAACAAGATTTTAAGGGTATGGAAAATAATACAAGGGTTTATTGAAATAAGAATCAGGGCAGAGAAACGCGACGATAATCAAATAATGTCACTAAATTGGGATCCCACACACTGACGTCAAATACAAACGAGGGACAAGAATCACCAAAAGAAAAACGTTTGTTATGTTTGGGGGAATGGGTAATGGCCTTATCTGGTCCTGTCGTCTTGTCTTTTGCTGCCATCCAACACGGCTCCGTTCGGCCCCAATGCACCCACGAGGTCCCTCGCTCCAGCACCACAGCACCGAGCACCGCTCCAAGCACAAGCACCGCTCCAAGCACCACTCCAAGCACCACGAGGTCGATCTTCACACACGATTGATAAGTCAACTCTCAAGCCAACTAAACCAGGGACAGGACTCTCTCCACTCAGGATCGCACCGGGACTGCCAGGGCCAGGAATATCCAGAGCACGAACCGCAAGAGACGCCAGAGAGCAAGAGCCAGAGAGAGCGAATGATGTCCAAGCACCAAGAGAGCAAAATGGCGTTCGGGGCGCCCTTAAATAACCTTCCCGTGGTGGTGACATCAGCCATGGCACGCCACCCAATCAGTGCCCTCCACCGACTCGCCGGCTGGAGGTCCGTGCCTACCGCGCTGCCCCTGCACTCGTTCCCTGTTTCGTGGTCATAGCACGTGGTGTTCTAGGCCTGCCGGAGATGTAGTTGGCGGCGGCCATCATCGGCGGTGTCCAGGCCTGGGTTCCTTGCCTGTTCGTCTTTCACAGTCATGTCAGGGAAGGGATTTCTTTAGTGTTGCACCAGGGACCTAACTACATGTCTATGTTGGTGTGCATTGCCATAAGGGACAAAGGTTTGGCTACCAGGTGTGACACACAGGGGCGCTACTCTTTAATTCCTACGCTACTATGCGTTTGGCACAGGGGCCCTCCGGAGGCTCCTTCAACGACCGGAAAACTGCAGCCGGTGTGGGATCCACGCGTGAGGCGCGATCTTCTCGCTCGGACGGCGCAATACCTGCCGGATCTTCTGGCCTTGACCAGGCCATTATCCCTCTCTTGGTCGAAGGCATTTTTGCACGGGCCCTAATCGACACAGGATCTACGGATAGTTTCATCGATCAGCGACTGGTGCGTCAACATGGTTGGCCGGTCATCGGGACTACACGACGGATCTTCATGGCCTCCCAGGGACTTCGGCTAAGCACGAAGGGGGAATGTCGATTAAAACTTGTGATAAAGGGACGCATGTTTTCCGATGTACATCTCATGGTCTTGCCTGCCTTATGTGCCGACATCCTGTTAGGACACGATTTCCTTAAGCGACATGGACGTTTGGAAATTGAATTCGGTGGGATGGACACGCTTGCTGTGTGTGCACTAGCGAAAATGGAAATTGAGCCTCTTTCGCTGTTCCCCAACCTGACCAATGACTGCGCTCCTGTAGCAGTAAAATCGCGGCGCTACTCACGAGTGGACGCGCAATTCATTGCGGAAGAAACGGCCCAACTCTTAAAGGACGGTGTTATCGAACCTAGCCGGTCGCCGTGGCAGGCCCAGGTCTTAGTGGTGCGAAGTGAGGCCCATCGCCGGCGCATGGTAATCGACTACTCACAGACGGTCAATCGCTTTACACAGCTGGACGCCTACCCCTTACCGGGGATGGACGCGCTAGTACGACTGGTGGCCCAGTACTCCGTCTACAGCACTCTCGATCTGCGTAGTGCGTATCATCAGATCCCCATCTCTAGGGCTGATCGCATCTACACCGCCTTTGAATCGGGTCAAAGGTTATACCAGTTCACCCGATTACCTTTTGGGGTAACGAACGGGGTCGCGTGTTTTCAGAGGGCTATGGACGACCTCGTTACTAAGAAGAACTTGACAGATGTCTTCGTCTATCTGGACAATCTTACGGTTTGTGGGTATGACCAGGAGCATCACGATGCTAATCTGAGGCGCTTCCACGAGGTCACGCATAGGTATCGCCTAACCATGAATGAGGCTAAGTGTCGTTACTCTCAACACACGATAGATCTTCTGGGGTACACCGTGACCCATGGCTCTGTCTCTCCGGATAAGGAGCGTCTGCGACCTTTGCTCGATATGGCCCCGCCCGGCGATCGAGCTTCGCTGAAGCGTGCTCTCGGGCTGTTCGCCCACTATTCGAAGTGGGTGCAAAATTTATCCACGAAGCTCCGCCCCCTCGTGGCCTGCGACACGTTCCCCATGAGCCCGGCGGCCTTGGCGGCCTTCGGGGGCCTTAAGGCCGACATCGCTGGCACAGCTGTGGCGACAATCGACGAGAGCGAATCTTTCGTCGTAGAAAGTGATGCCTCGGATCATGCGATAGCGGCGACTCTCTCCCAAGGGGGGCGCCCAGTGGCTTTCTTTTCCCGGACTCTCACCTCCGCTGAGCGGAGGCATTCGTCTGTCGAAAAGGAAGCGTACGTGATCGTCGAGTCGATTCGGCGGTGGCGACCGTACTTACTCGGGCGATGCTTCCAAATCATCACGGACCAACAAAGCGTTGCGTTCATGTACGACACCTTGCATGCTCAACGTATTAAGAATGAGAAAATCACTCGCTGGCATATCGAACTCGCCGACTTCTGCTACACCATCAAATACTGCCCGGGGAAGGATAACCTGGTCGCCTACGCCTTATCGAGGCCGGCTACGTGCGCGGGGATCGTAACTTTGGAGGGGCTGCGCACTCTGCACGACACTATGTGTCATCCGGGGGTGATGCGTTTCGCTCATTTTGTGCGTAGTAGTAATCTGCCGTACTCGGTTGAGGACATCCGCCGGATCTGCCGTGACTGCGCTATATGTGCAGAACTCAAACCGCGTTTTTACAACCCTCTCATGGGGTCGCTGGTTAGGGCTACTAGACCGTGGGAGAGATTGGCGATGGATTTCAAAGGACCGCTGCCGGTGTCGAGCAACTCTCGTTATCTGCTCATTATCGTTGATGAGTACTCGTGATTCCCCTTTGCTTATACGTGCAGGGATATGACGGCTGCCACGGTCATACGGTGCCTGCAGAATTTGTTTTCTATGTTTGGGTATCCGGCCTACGTGCATACCGATCGGGGTGCGGTGTTCCTGTCGCAGGAGGTGAGGGGTTATTTGCTCCAAAATAATGTTGCTTCGAGTTACACCACTCCGTACAGACCCCAGGCGAATGGGCAGATCGAACGCTTCAATGGGATTATATGGAGGGCCGTCACTCTAAGCCTCCGGACCCTCGGCCGGGGTCTCGATAAATGGGCTTGGTCGCTACCTGCGGCTCTGAACTCGATCCGGGCTCTCCTATGTACGGCCACCGACCAGACTCCTCACGAGCGACTGTTCCACCACCCTAGAAGCTCAGGTAGTATCCGATCTTTACCCAGCTGGCTCGCTGAGCCGGGGCCGGCTTATCTCAAACGAGCGGTGCGCACGAGCAAGTACGACCCCTTTGTGGATAAGGTGCAGGTACTCCAGGCTAATCCAGAGCATGCTCGTGTGCTGACGGCAGATGGACGCGAGTCCACTGTCTCCGTACGCCATCTCGCCCCTTGTGGGGTCATCGACCCTTATAGGGATATCGACGAACCGATCTACGAGTCTATGGACTCTACCGAAGCTTCCTCTATGGAACCTTTGCCGTCACCCCTCTCGTCACCTACACCCCTGCCTGAAGGCTCTGAGGTTCCCCTCCGTCACCTGCCTCCAGCGGCTACTCCGACGGGGACTCCGGGCTTGGAGACGCCGCACCCGGTAGTTTCCGGATGCGGGCTGGCAGGGTAGTTCGCTGCCCCGGCCGCTACGGGTGGACCGACTGACATGGAATGACGTACCCTAATCAATTAATGCTGACGCACGCTTGCGATCTGCCTAGCGGCAGTATAGTTCTAACGGCGGGGAGAATGTAGTGAAATTATACCAAAGTTGAACCCAGGAGAGTTACTCGCTTCAGCCACTGAAGGGCGTCTATAAAACCTGGGACGTCCGCGACGCGGAGCCACACCTGTGACATTTACTTTACATGAAGTCTTGAATGGTACGTATATGCTAGACTCGCACATATATGCTAGACTCGCTTGCTTTGTCTATTATTATCGGTCTGCTCAGTATGATACCAAGATCCTGATATCTATTGCATGATTGTATTTTACAGGATGATGTCAAAGATCTAATTGAGATTAAACCTACCTATGGGACAAGTTGTGGATCTGGTTGATTTTCACAACACTACTTACCACTCGATCATCCTGGTATGTCCACAGATATACTCTTAACCGACAAAATGCCGACACATGAAACTTATTACAGAGCAGATTCCTTACCACGACAGTCGAAGCATGTTACCTACACAGATCTGTCTGGCTCTACACATTGCTACCCCACTGACATAACAATATTGTTGTGGTTTTAGAACCCACACTTGTTGTAAATAAATAACTCTTGTAAATATGACATTAAAGGTTAAAGGTTGCACCCGTAGTTAGTCCACAAGCAACACGTAGGCCACCATAGAACTCAGTTATTTCATTATTATGTGTTTTAGATAAGGCCGTGTTTCCAATAGTTGAATCTGCGTTGCATCAATCAAATAAGGAGTAAGCCATTCTGTTCATTTTGCGACCTCCCTCTCCAAGCAACGCCATTATGCCAATGCCAAGCAAGCAACGCCCCTACAGTCGGTGCCTTAGCGTTCGCTCTAACCGACGCCATTAACCATGCGGTCAGGCTCGAGGAAGAAGCGGGCGGAACGCCAAGAAGAAGGTGTGGCCACGTCAACTCACCATCAGGGCGTGGCCGGTAAGCCCTCGCCAACCAACCAGGGCTGAGGTGAGATCGTTGGTGGGCGTGGTTTTGGAGTGCGAGGAGTGATCTTGGCTCGCGTTATAAAAGCGCGAACGGAAAGCCCTTCGAGAGGACTGCGTGAGAGAGCTTGCCTACAGAGGACTGAATGAGAGAGCTCGCCTACAGAGGACTGCGTGAGAGAGCTCGCCTACGGAGGACTCGCGCAAAAAGGATTGGTGAGAGGACTGCGTGAGAGAGCTAGCCTACTGGAGGACTTGTTCAGCGGCGCTCTTGTAACAGGACTCGCGTGCACACGGCAGTGGCGAAAGGGCTATACGGCGGCGCTCATTGCAAAATGCATTGAAAGGACTTGGAGAGGGTGCGTTTAGCACAACCATCCCTTTATTACGTACGCTGAAGTATCCCAGTCCCCCCACTATATGTAAGGTCCACTTGCGTCCAACGATACGCAGAGCTGCCTGCCGGGTTTCGCCCGTGGGACCGGAGCCTGGACGGAGCCGACTGTAGCCTGGACCATCTACCTGAACCTTCCACCCTACCAGCTACAATCCCCGTGTGAGTGTGTCTGTTTGTCTGGGGTCGTAGAATAAGACTGTAATAAGACTGCCCTGTGTCCTGCTTCTTCTTCTTCTTTCTTGTACATTCTTTCCTTTCCTCTTCTTTTTGGTTTGTAAATAAATTACCTTGTGCTTTCTTGGTTTTCCCTAATCCGATCGCATCCGTCCTTTCTTTCAATTGAGTACTTGTGGCACGATTTGGGAACCGCTAGAATCGGGCTTAGTCTCTTGGTTAATAGCTCGGATCGCGGATTGTTAACCGCTCGGCATTATCCATCATATCCGTGGTTCGAACGGGAGTTATTCCCTCGTTTCCGACGGGGGTTAGTACTTAGGTAGCAGTGAACCCCTAGGCCTCGCAAACCCGACCTAACGCCACGCCGGGAAGGACGTTATAGCTTCCCAGGACTCGGGACGGACAGTTAAAAAGACAAGGGGGTTAACCCCCCCTTAATAAGGGGAGCGCCGACCCCCGAGATCCGTAACAATATATATATGTTGTAACAATATATATCCCTCCGGTCCCCAGCTCGCACCGCGAAGTAGATGAAACAGTAGAGGCGAACGGTAGGGCTGGGCCCTGGCGGTTAATCACTCGCGTGGCTGCGTATGTAATAGTTCAATAGGCGCTAACAATGCACTCTTCAAGTCCTCGACCAAGTCCTCTCTATACGGTTGTGTGCATGCCAGTCCTTTTCATACGAGTGCTCCGAGTCCTCTTTAAGGGCAGTCCTGTGGTAGCAAGTCCTTTCGCCACTGTCGTGTGCACGCGAGTCCTTTTCATACGAGTGCTCCGAGTCCTCTTTAAGGGCAGTCCTGTGGTAGCAAGTCCTCCGAGTCCTCCTCAAGTCCTCTTAAGGGCAGTCCTCTGGTAGCAAGTCCTCTTAAGAGCAGTCCTCTCAGTCCTGTTCAAGGGCTTTGTACGAAGGCTTATATAGCCCTGTCCAGCGAACTCTCTGGAACTTGCTAGACGCGCCCTTACCATGCCCAACCAGGCACGCCATGCCCACAGAGCCCTGGTTGGCTGATAGCCCTTACCGTCACTGCCTCTGACGTGCTCCTCGGCTCTGCCACACCCCGACCCCGCGCTCCTCCCTCTTTTCAGGCCTACCTCGTGTCATTTGACTAGTTCGAGCGAACAAAGGGCAGCTAATGCTGCTGGCAGCCAAAGCGTAACACACGGAGGGATCGGCCAAAATGGGGTGCAGGATCGATTATGCCCATCAGTGGAATTAGAGGGTGGCCGCAAAATGAAAGGACCTAAGCTCATTTCTTTACACAACGCAGATGTTACGAGGGAAATGGCCTACTCTTACACATACTATGACATAACTAATACTCTAAGTGGGCCTACGTGTTGCTTGTGGACTAACAATGTGGACTAACCTTTAACCTTTAATGATGTCATATATACAAATCACAAAACCGTATCACTGCCCCCCTCCTTCGCCAGGCTCGTCCCCGAGCCGAACCCATACAAGTGAGGACGACCGGTTTTGAGCAAGGTTTAGGACTACTTTTTAAATTCCGTGTGACACTTAGGTGTGGTTCCCCTCTACATTTAACCTAACACCCTGGGTGCGACAGTTTTACAACACTAAATATGTCCCACCTACTGCGTTGTGTACTAACTAACAGACTCACACCCACAGCTAACCGAATTGCGGAAAGAATTCTCAAACTACACATAAAGCCGGTGGGGAGCATGTTATTTACAAGACTAATCTAATTATTTACAGTTCTACAACCCAGGACCTGTTCTTTTGTGGGAAAGAAATTTGGGAGGAGAGAAACACAATGCACTGCACTGCACCAATACACCAATAATGCACCAAAAAAATGCACAAAAATGCACAATCATGCACAATCACATTTCAATATGTCATATTTAAATGGCACATTTGCTGCTTGGCTGCTGCTTGGCTGCTGCTTCTTGCGTCTTCCTGCTTTGTCTTCGGTGTGCCATAATAAAACTTGAAGTCTTCCTTCCTGACACACCAGAATAAATAAAAATGCACAAACCGTGTCCGTTTTTATTTATTAGCAGGGCCAATCTCATGGTCCATCTGCGTGACTTTGACGCCACTTAAAAAACCAGTGGTCCGCAGGGAAAGGTAATGTTTGCAGCAAATGTCTGCTCAGCCAAGATGCCAGGCCACAGAACGTGTGGTCCATAGGGTGTATTGGTGCAGCAACAGGGTAGCAGAGTGCAGCTGCACAGGTGTGGCAAAGTGCAGCCGCACAGCTCAGCGTTCCTGCACACTCCCCTCAACAAAAATATGGGTCCATTGGTGGGGAGCTAAGACAAAGCAGAGTGTTAGCGGAGAAAGGGCGCAAGGGTACACGTCAACACAAGGCAATGCAACATGAGGGGCGCGGGAGAGTGAGCAGAGAAAGCTCGTCCCTAGCCGTTCGTAACCCCCCGCCCATGCCGGCCGACACTACCCTTGCCCCTCCCCATATTTACAATTTACAAATTCGTCTCTACGTCTCGTCTCCCATATCCCCCTCTAAGCCAAATTCGTCATCCAATCCCTCCCAAGAAGGAAGAGATGGAATACCACAATGTCACACTCACGTCATGATGCGTCTTTACCATCCAAACATTTGCAAAACCTGGTGTGGAGTTCCATCTCCTTGGTGAGTGGATGTGGATGGTGCAAAGAGATTCTCATCCGAACTATACTCTAATAACATTAACTCTTAAACTACCTGGGGTCATGCCCTGCCAATTCAATTGGACATCGTTAAACTATGTGGTTCTAAAAACCAATTCCCATTGACCCACCCTGTGGTGCCCTCCAAATTTGGGTCTCACTCCCCATTTTTTCAATACTGTGCCTTTGCACAATTTCGGGGCTGGGTCGTGTGGCTCCACTAGCAGGTCCAACTACCTGCGCACCTCCACCACTGAAATTGCCACCCGAGCTTACCATGCTCCTTACAACTACCCTAAATCTGGGATGGCCCCTCCTGGCTCTCTCACCCCTCTGATGCCCTCTCTGGCATTGGGCTACCCGGGTCCTCTCCTAGGATCCTCGGGCCCCACTGAACACTACTCTGACTCTAACTGGCTCCCGGAGCCTACCTGCGGCCTCACCTGGCCGACAGACTACCAGTGGCGGAGTGCCCCAATAACCATACGCACCAACAAAGCCTACACGCCCAGCCATTTCCACAGACTCATGCACCCATCCAAGCAATACCTTGCTACTACCTGCACCACAGGTGTCAATATCCAACAATTTTCCTAAACCCTCTACCTAACTTTAAACTACCCTCCCCGGGTATTCGTGAAGGGGTCCATCTTCCCCCATCCACTCCTTCGCACCATGCACTCCACACCACTCATTCCACACCACTTACTCCCACCAAGCATTCCACACCACTCATTCCACACACCTGTTCTCCACTTGCACCCCATGCAAGTCAATTCACTCAACACCATTCCCTTTGTCCTCAATACACCACTTATACACTTCTACACACACACAGCATCATCTAACTAACTACTTCCCTCTAATACTCGTGCTTTCCCGTCTTCCCTTACACTAAGCACTCCCTCGTCATTAACATCCATCTAATCTCTCTACGTCCCCTCTACCTGTACAAATGTCTCTACTTAAATCTCATGTCTCCTATTGTCATCTCTAAATCCCTAACAATATCCTAGCCTGCCCTCGGCTAGTTTACACTGCCATCCCCATAATCTAAAGCTCATGTGCCCCCAAGAATGGTAAAGCTACCATTCGCCAACACTATGCCTATTCGTCTACTCCACTCGAGCCTCTCCGTGCGGCAATACATTTTTGTCACAGCTCGGCTTCGAAAAGCCGAGCAGTGCATGCGGGTGGTTTGTCTCCTGTAGGTTGGGTCCGTCCGGCATTTTCGATTCTGGGGAGGAGGCATGCTTGGGCCGAGGTTCCAGGCACCATCTCTGCGCGGAGCCTTTCGGTCTCCGGCACGATGGCCCAACCTCCCCAGGTCGGAGCACCGTGCCCGCCAGGGGGCGAAGGTTCGACCTCTCCTACCCCCCCTTGAACCGTGCCAATCACCTTTCCCGCGAAGGCGCGGCACCGACCATAAAGGGTGGGGCCCGGCCCGAATCGTGCACGGCGCTCCTTGCGAGACCACCGCGGCAATGATCCCCGCCGGCCCCCGCAGCACACAAAGCACCCCACGCACCGAGGGCTCGCGTCGGCTATACGTCGGCCGAAACGCTAACCCCCCGGTCTGGGTCGATGCTTGAGCCGCATTCTCACACCACGCGACCCTTTCCATACTCGCACATCGAGGCGCTCCAGCACCCCCCCATACACACCCTGCAATCCGCTATTGCACTTTCTCTTGCATTCTCTTTTCTTGCACACTCAGGTGCACACCACTCAGGCACACTCACGCCGTTCACACACTCCATTATCATACACCCTCAAGCACATCCTGGTGCACTCATACCACTCGCGCACTCCGTTACACACTTGGCCATCGCACACCCTCGCGTACACTCTCCCGTTACGTACTCTGTAACAACCATGGGTGTGCACTCTTTTGCTGCACACCCAATCATGTGCTCTGGTGTGCACTCCCGCACACTCTCTTTGGCCATCGCACACTCTGTTTCACACTCCGTTCCACACTCCGTTTCACACTCTTCTTCAACACACTCTTCCCACATACACTCCGTCTTACACTCGCGCTCCGGCGCCATTCGCACACGCGCACCATTCGCTCTCGTACACCTCACGACGGACCTTCCACGAGCGCCCGGGTGACGTCGCGATCCCAAGCGCGCGAAAAGTCTTTTCGCGCCAAACACTTTCGCGCCAAACATTTTCGCGCCATACACTTTCCTACTCACCTTCGGGATTCTCTTTTCCTGCAACCGCACCTGCAAACTTTCATTGGGGTTAGGCAGCATTACATCACAATGCGAACACGGACTTTGCACATACTCAATCTCCGATTTAATTCCTACCTCTGCCATCTCTTCAACCCCAATTTCAATTATAATTTCTTTTTCTTTATTAAGCTCGACGACCGCTGGCGCGCATAAAATTTTCTCTTCTAATTCGGCGGCCGTCGGCTTTTCCATACCCCGTGTCGCGATTTCTACCCCAGTCGTTTTAACTGCGCCTTGCTCAGGCTCGCTCTTCCCGCGTTTCTCAGATCGCGTTACCTCGTCGCATACCAATGCGACTTTCCCGCTCGACCTGCGCCCTATGTCTTTCCTCATCTCTTTTATTAACTCCCCTCAGGTGTCCATTCTGCTTTCCAGCCCGTTTTTTACCTCTTCTAATTGATCCCCCATTTTGTTTTCCAACCCTTTTATTTCCCGGGTAGATTTGTCTCCCATTTCCTTCAATTAGCCCCCATTTTGTTTCCCAATTCATTTTTCGCCTTCTCCAATTCCCGGGTGGATTTATTACCCATTTCCCTCATTTGATTCTTTAGTTCTTTCGTGTCTTCACCTGCCCTGACCATAAAGGCCCTCATTTGTGCCATAAAAAGGTTCATGTCCATTGGCGCCATGGACGCGGCTCTCGCCGCCACGTGCGAGGCACCGCCATCTTCTGCCCCTGCTACCGACCCCTCATCAATGTCCTCCTCTATTTCTCCCAATTCTTCCCGGGGGTCCTGGGTTATTAATTCTTCTATCTCCTCATCTTCTACCCCCACCGGCATCCGACCGTCTTGGTTATCCATGGAACGAATTAAATTTGGATTTTAATAATTAAATTTCGGCCGCTCGTAATTTTGAGTGCGTTATGCGCACTTCGGGTCCAATCCCACTCCCCGACACCAATTGTTGCGGATCTCTGCGCCGGCCTTTTCCCCTTACCAAGGGGGGATAAGTCCCCTTGTCTTTGACTAGCCGACGGGACCCGGGACCTATGACGTCCTTCCCGGACAGCGCGAAGTAGGGTCGTAGGACTAATCACTAATACCTAATTACTCGCGCTGCCCAGAAACGAGGAAATAAGCCCCGCACGAATCATGGGTGTTGGTGGATACGCCAACCGGTAGCGAACCCGTGACCCGAGCCGTTATCAATGACTGGACCCCGATCCAAGCGGTTCGTAATCGTGCCACACTTACCCAATGATGGAAATCACAGAAACGGTCGAATTGGAAGAAAAGGAATACCAAGATTTATTTACACGATGTACAATGATTAGAAGAAGAAGACACAGTGCAGTCCTTAATCACAGTCTTAACTTATTCCCTGGACAAACGGGCCGGTTCACACTCAGACACACTCACATGGGGATTGCAGATGAACAGGTCAGCACATCCAGGGATGGCGTCCGGGCAGCTCTCCCTCCGGTCCCCAGCTCGCACCGCGAAGTAGATGAAACAGTAGAGACGGCAGGAGCTCTCCGCGTGCCGTTAGTGCGCACGGGATAATTACGGGGCGAACGGTAGGGCTGGGCTCTGGCGGTTAATCACTCGCGTGGCTGCGTATGTCATAGTTCAATCGGCGCTAACAATGCGCTCTTCAAGTCTTCAACCAAGTCCTCTCGATACGGTCGTGTGCACGCCAGTCCTTTTCATACGAGTGCTCCAAGTCCTTTTCATACGAGTGCTCCAAGTCCTCTTTAAAGGCAGTCCTGTGGTAGCAAGTCCTTTCGCCACTATCGTGTGCACGCGAGTCCTTTTCATACGAGTGCTCCGAGTCCTCTTTAAGGGAAGTCCTGTGGTAGCAAGTCCTCCGAGTCCTCCTCAAGTCCTCTTAAGGGCAGTCCTCTGGTAGCAAGTCCTTTTAACACGGAATAGCCTGGGTGGGGGCTAAATTAGCCCCCCCCTCGAAATTTTTCGCGATAATTTTTTAACGCAAAAAGATCTCGCGCTGAAATCTCATGACTCTTTTCTTTCACATCTCGCGCACATTTTAAGACACTATTTGCGAAAATCGGGGGTACGGTTGCGGAGATATAGCACATATTCGTGACCAACGTCACAAAAAAATGGCGGTTTCCAATGATTTTGTGTGTACAATGTATGGGTTTTACAAGAAATGTTGTCAGAAGAATGTTTTTTTCTGTTTTTCCTCAGATAACATCCCTTTTGGCTATCATCATCTATTCTAGATAACAAAACAATGAAAAACAAAAGATTTAAAAACAAAGAAATACATAAGAAATTAAAAACAAAGAAATACATAAGAATTGGGAAACAAAGAGGGAAACAAGAAAATTATCAATATAAAAAAATGTCAGTGGACAAATAATTTCACATTTTTCATGTGAAATTGTACACATTTTTCATATTGTTGATAGTGGATTATAATGAATTATTCTAGATATACAAAAATTAAATACATAGTGATAGAATAAAACAAAGAAGTGCACAAGAAAATTGGTAACATAATAATATAGCAAAAACGACTATTTTCGAATTGCATGTACATTGTGATCCATGGGACTGCATTTTCACACCTTGTGTCTCTGCTTAGTCAAGTCTTTTACAAACAGGTTTATTTACTGATACTAATCCCTGCCTAATCTGTTCCTAATCCCTTCCTAACCTGTTCTGAGAAAGACAAAAGAGTAAATTGACACTGTTGATAAGCATCACTTCTTGTTCCTACTAATCTGCTTCTACTCTCCTTTCAGCATCCCCATTCAATATTTATACACTGTATCTAGTGAACAAGTGAACTTGTATGTTGTCTATTTAGTCCATACAATGATTCAACTGTTCTAGTCATTACTTGTTCAGCTAGTGCTGAAGAGACATCACATCTTTCTCAATTTTGGATTCGTTAGAATTTATCATTTGGATGATTATCACCAATCATGGCTTCAACATCAAGTGGTGTTCCCAGGAAAAGAACAACAAAGGTGAGTTACAGATTTTCACTTACAGTATTTCTTTGAGCCACTTGTATAATATTGATTCTTCATTCAGATATTTTTTAATGTGTTATTTGATGACAATAATGCATTTCTTATGGCATGTAAATTGAGTAATTGATATTTTATATTCTATTTCATTTCATTTATTTATTTTTATATCCAAAGTAAAAAAAAGGAAAATAAGAAAGTGAGCATAATTCAGAATGTAAATATACTATTCATAAAAATCATAACATTTGAAAATAGTGAAACATTGTCAACATATAAAACCAAACATTATTCTAATTAGTATTGTTTATATCCTTTGTCATTTCAGCGTAAACATGTTGAGTCTGAACCTCCACCTCCGCCTCAGCCAGAACCTGTGCCTGAACCTGAGCATGAACTTGACCTGGAGATGCAACTATTTCAGCAATTTCGACAGTTCGAAAGTGACGACGATGACTACGACGAGCTGGTTGGTCGCCTTTCTCCAGAGGAGTCAGATGATGAATACTTAGAACATGCAGATGAACCCCCTGCCGAAGATCCTGAAGTGGAGGAGGTGAATCCCTTTCAACCAAAGAGAGCTCTCAGAGCAGTGAACAGCGTCGACACCTCATTAGATCCTGAGAACGATGATCCATGGACTTTACCTCATCTTCCAGAAGAAAACACAGTTGTAGTCAAGAAACCGAAACGAAATGACCCAGGGGAAAGCATACATTGGGAAACAGCCCAGCCACAAGCAAGAGGACGACAGAATATTGCCAATGTCTTGGCAGGAATTCCTGGTGTCAATCGGAATGCAAGACATGCAGATACTCCTGTGAAAGCAATGGGGTGCTTCTTCTCTGACGACATGCTTGCTGTTGTTTTGACCAACACAAACAAAAAGATCAACAAGTACCTTTCCAATTTGACCCCAGAAGTACGCAACTCGGACAAGAATTCGTACCTTTGTGAAGCATCGGCAACGGAAATAAGAGCACTGCTGGGCATGCTCTACTACAGAGGAATGCTCGGTCAGAATCTGCTAGACGTCAAATGGCTCTTTGGCGATCGAGTTGGTCATCCGGCTTTCGGCGCTACAATGAGCAAGAACCGATTCAAGTTTCTGCTTACCAAATTGTCCTTCGATGATAAGGACACAAGACCAGAGCGATGGAGAAACGATCGTTTCTCAGCGTTTCGCGAGCTCCACCGCTTGCTGAACAGGAATTGTGCAGAGGCCCTGATACCCAGTGATTTCATCACGATTGATGAAACCTTGTATCCAATGCGATCCGGAATTTCATTCAGGCAATACAACAGGAGCAAGCCGGCAAAGTATGGCCTATTGTTTCGCTCGCTGAACGATGCAAGACATCCTTACACGTTCTTCAGTCTACCATATGCAGGGAAGCCAACCGGTGACCACCCTACCCACCACTATGTGACAGGAACTGAAGAGGTAGTCAAGTACCTCATAAATCAAATGGAGGAGCACCAACAGTTGCGAGGCCGCAATCTCACCATTGATCGGCTGTACACGTCACTCCCACTCACAGAATGGTTATTCGAAAAAGGAATAACAGTCACAGGCACAATACAAACAAACAGAAAGGGGTTACCCCAAGAAATGAAGACGACTGATGGACGAGAGGAGCATTCCTACAAAGTTGCTTGGTTCAGGGAAAACAAGAACGTGAGCCTCCACTCATACGTGGTAAACACCAAGTCATCAGGGACAAAGAATGTACGGTTGGTCACATCCATGAAACCCATCCTCGGAGTCACAAAAGACGATGGGAAACAGAAGCCGGCTGCATACAAACTGTACGACTACACAAAGGGGGGGACGGACGTCATTGATCAACGGGCAATGAGTTTCACATGCAAGCCGAAATCCAACCGGTGGACAATTGTGGCCTTGGCATACCTCCTCGATACCTGCCGAGTCAACGCACTGACGATCTATGCTCTCAACAAAGGAGAGAAACCACGAGAGCTCGATTCGTTCGACTTTGGACTGACGTTAGCCGAGCAACTGACTACCCCTTTCATACAGGCGCGTCCTCTTCGGGGATTATCGACACCCATTGCCCAAAAGATGAAGAGAGCACTAGGAACAGAGGCAGCCGGCGTGCAACATCGAGAGCCAGGGGGAGATCTGTTGGACCATCATGGCGATTGTCGTCGTCGTTGCAGGGCCTGCTTAGATCAGTCACATGGAGAAGGACATAAACTGAGGAAAAAGGCCATGCCAAAGAATCCAAGCCAGTGCCAGGTTTGTGGTGAGGCATGTTGCAAAGAACATACTGTTCACTTCTGTCTGGCATGCTATGCAAAACAAAACTAACTGAAAGAAAAAGGAAGAAAATTGGACTTCATGCTGAAAAAGGGGCTTTCAGGATTATCAATTGTCAGGTGTCTCTTACATTTTGTAAACAATAACAATCTCGATTTGATTATGATATTGATCTAATTTGCACATCTCTTCATACATAAATTACAGTACGCCAAGTTCAAATGATTACATGTATGCCAGTCAAGATTGCATACATGTATACTTATTAGTTATTACCAGATAAAGAAATGTTTGCCATCTTTTCCATCTACAACTTTAGGGTACAGTACAGTCCATGATTTGCATAAATTAGATCGAGTTAGACTTTGAAGATACAAGGGTACAGTTGTTTGTTCCTGTCATTAAATATTGTTTTCAGTCATTTAGTAGTCAGATCATATCAATGCAAAAGTTGAATTTTCCTGATAATTTTACTAATTAGTATTCATTACACTGTCTGTTTGATATATGATGTGCCCCAAGAACAGTTATGCATATGATTTGCATAAATTGAATATGTGATTACATGTAGTAGACTGTGAACATCCAAATATAAACTTTTTGTAACTGTCATTCAATACTGTTTTCAATCATGTAACAGTCAGATCTCGTTATCAATGCAAAAGTGGATTTTGTATACTTTGTGCTAATTAATATTCATGACACTGTCTGTATGATATATTATGTGACCTGAGAACAGTTATGCATATGATTTGCATAAATGTTATGTTATCATCAGTAGACTTTCAACACCCAAATATAACTGCCATTCTTTATTGCTTTTGAGCATGCTGATTCATAAGTCACATCTAATAAATTACTGTGAAACATTCAACTTTCTTGTTGCTAATGAATATTCATTTGTCTCTAATTTGCATAATCATTTCCCACATTTCAATCATAAATTGTCAAAACATACACGAAACATCACCTTTCTTCAATTTACAACTAGAAAAAAGATTTCTGCCCTGACGTGGTAATCAAAATGTGAAAATTCAGAATTTCAAGAAAAATTAGCATATTTGCATAATTAATTACAATTATAAATATGAAATTTCAATACATGTCATTAATTTGACGAAGCTATCTTTTAGATTATATGACAAGCTACAAACATGCCAAATTTGATTGCATTTTCTCCATAAATGGGGGGAAAACTGAAAATAATGAGAATTCCTTGAAAGAATTTGCATATTTGCATCATTAATTAGACAAATTAAGAATAACAATAGATATCATAAATTTGACTATGCATTCTTGTAAAATACATGATGGGACACAGACACGCCAAGTTTGGTCACATTCGGTCGATAAATGGCAGAGATCTGAGGGGGGGCCACATTAGCCCCCCCCCCCCCCCCCCCGGGCTATGCAGTTTCAAAATAGCCCGGGCTATTGAGGGTTAAGGGCAGTCCTCCGGTAGCAGTCCTCTTAAGGGCAGTCCTCTCAGTTCTGTTCAAGGGCTTTGTATGAAGGCTTATATAGCCCTGTCCAGTGAACTCTCTGGAACTTGCTAGACGCGCCCTTACCACGCCCTATCACGCCATGCCCACAGAGTCCTGGTTGGCTGATAGCCCTTACCGTCACCGCCTCTGACGTGCTCCTAGACTCGCCCACACCCCGAACCCGCGCTCCTCCCTCTTTTCAGACCTACCTCGTGTCATTTGACTAGTTCGAGCGAACAAAGGGCAGCTAATGCTGCTGGCAGCCAAAGCGTAACATACGGAGGGATCCGCCAAAATGGGGCACGGGATCGATTATGCCCATCGGTGGAATTAGAGAGTGGCCGCAAAATGAAAGGACCTCAGCTCATTTCTTTACACAACGCAGATGTTACGAGGGAAATGGCCTACTCTTACACATACTATGACAAAACTAATACTCTAAGTGGGCCTACGTGTAGCTTGTGGATTAACGATGGGGGGCAAACCTTTAACCTTTAATGATGTCATATATACAAATCTCAAAACCGCATCAATATATATATATATATATATAAATATATTATATATATATATATATATATATATATATATATATATATATATATATATATATATATATATATATATATATATATGTATATATATATATATATATATAGATAGATAGATATATACAGACTTGGCATTTAATATGGAATATTTTTTTTGTGGGGGTGAACTTACTTTTCAAGATGACTTAGAACCAAAAGTTCATTGGAATTATGTTGAAATTATTCTAGATTTTGTTAATGTGACTTTTAAAAGAAACAAAAACCACATTTGACATTTCGAAGCAAATAAATTGATCCTTGAAAGTGATGTAAACCAATATCGAACTCAATTCACGGCCAGTACTGTGTTAAACGTCTGTACGTTTTCCAGAAGTATCTCTTTATTTTGCACATTAGCCAAAAAAAATTTCAACGAAAACAAAAGTTAAATTATGACTGGGATTACGGACAGTAAAATTACAGTTCAGTACTTCGTGTAACCCCCACGAGCATTCAGGAGAGCACGTACACGTCGAGGCATGCTGTTCACGAGATTTGCGAAGGTTTGGACAGGAATCGCTTGCCAAGCAGTGACAATAGTCTGCTGCAATTCATGCACAGAGGTCGGCTGCTGGTCCAAGTTGTCGATTTGACGCGTTAATTCTGCCCACAAGTTGTCTATCGGATTCATATCCGGGGACATGGCAGGCCACTCCATATGCTCTACACCACGGTCAGCAAGAAAGTGTTGGATCATGCGAGCACGATGAGGCTGTGCATTGTCATCTTGGAAGACAAAGTTTCCTCGAAAGGCTACACGAGCAAATGGAAGCAATGTTTCTTCCAGAATGACCCTGCACTTGAACTGGTTCAGGTTTCCATTCAGAACAACCAGGTCAGTTTTGCCCCCTGCATGAAAAGCAGCCCAATCGGTCACCCCACCACCTCCAGCTTGGACTCTTGGCACTATACAATCTTCGTTGTGGGCTTCATGCACTTGTCTGCGCACTTGGACGCGGCCATCTTGACGATAGACCAGAAATCTAGACTCGTCACTGAAGGTCACGTGATTCCAGTGTCCTGGCCCACTTTCCAGTTGCCGGTGCTCTCTGGCCCACTGCAATCGGCGCTGGCTGTGTTTTCTGGTCAGGCATGGCTTTCTCAGGGGATGCCTGGCACGATAGCCTGCTTGAACCAGTCGTTGGTTGACTAGCCTTCTGGATACAGGCACATTTGTCAGTTGCTGCCACTCAGCCCTCAGCCGATTAGATGACTTGGTACGGCCATTGCAGACTAACCGGTGCAGCTGGCGATCATCTCTCCTTGTGGTTCTGCGTGGACGTCCTGGCCTCGGTATTGGAGTAGGGACACCCCTCTGAGCATTTTGTTTCAGGATCTTTGACACCTGACCTTGAGTGATGCCATACTGCCGAGCAATAGCACGCTGTTTCATGCCAGATTTCGTAAAGCCACCACTCCATGACAAACAGCATTGTCAAGTTGACGGAGCATCTCCAGAGGAAGCGGCAATAACTTTTGTAGACGTGCAGCAGTTGTTTTCCACTAATACAGAACGCAACAACCCTTATATACCGGATTGTGAAGCCAATCGTTAAATGTACCTGTCCTTACATTTTGTCACGCCACCTGTGATATAATCCTGTTATTGACTTCTTGCTGTGAAAGACAATCAGTGACATCATTCTTTCAACAAAGACATCACCGAAGGGTAAAAGAAACTCACCAGATTGATAGACTGAGTTGAGAAAGTAAACCCAAGTCAAGAAAAAAAAAATATTCCATATTAAATGCCAAGTCTGTATATATATATATATATATATATATATATAAAACTGTAAGAAATAGTAGAAACTCCACAGTACGAGCAGGGCGTCTCATTTGCATTGAATAAATAATCATTAGATTAAATAAGACGCGGACGTAGCTTCAGGACTTCGATCTTTAATTGTCGACAAGCTTTCGACCAACAAAGGTCTTCTTCTGAGTTGGCCCCAAGTTCAACGGAAGTGAGATTACTTCTCATTCCATTCAACTTCCGTTGAACTTGGGGCCGACTCAGAAGAAGACCTTTGTTGGTCGAAAGCTTGTCGACAATTAAAGATCGAAGTCCTGAAGCTACGTCCGCGTCTTATTTAATCTAGCGATTATATATATATATATATATATATATATATATATATATATATATATATATATACATATATATATATATATATATATATATATTGTTACGGTCCGCGGATTAGATGTTATTTACCGAGCGGAGGTACCGCGGCCGAACAGTTGTTCCCCGACTAAACCCGATTCACCCAAACGTTGGCCGTATCGCGCCACAGATATTCAATGTGGAAAAGACTAAGACGACGAATGCAAAGAGGGAGAAGAAGAAGACGTACAGAAGAGTAACGGGGTTTATTATTTACACACACATAAGCAAAAAGAGCAGTCACGATTATTTACAGGGGACATGAAAAAGCAGGTATCACAGTGCAAATTACTAGCTTATACAAACTTAGTTTACTACCCAGGACAGCACGAACAGAACAAACTAACATACGCAAATGGATGGAAGGGTAGGAATCGTTTGGAGGGATGAGCAGGTGGGATCACAGGGCACAGCGAGCAGGTCCACTCCGGGCGGGAAGCGAGGAGCCGGCAGCTCCTTGTATTTGGCTTTACAGCGCACGCCGGCAGGGTCACTCGCTGCCCCGTCAGGGCTTCACGCGGCTGGTTGAAACAGGGTTGGTTGAAGCGGCTCTTTGTCAAAGGCTTTTCGTATCTCTCACGCAACTCCGGTGCAACTCTGAACTCTCTCCCGGTGGACTGCCAACCCTCTTACGCACCTGGACTCATCTGCCGTATCTCTCGTGTAGCTTGTCCCAGCGATCGTCGTACCCTTCTCTCATACCTTCAGCGCGGGTCTGACATGCCCTCCTCGGTTTTGGTACCGCCCTCCCCCCGTGCTCTGTTTCGTGACCTTGTATGGTAATCCCACGGGCTTGTCTCCTTATTTGGGCATGGCGCCGACGGCACGCCCCTCGTGGCGAGCCACGGGCTTGTTTCCTTATTTGGGCATGGGGCTGAACAGCCCCGCCCTTCGTGGTGCGCCCTGGGCTTGCCTCTCCCGGGCGACCCCGCCCCTCCCGTTCAAACAGAGCACGGAGCACATATTCACTATAGCAGCGAAATGAGAGGGTGTGCACCCCACGCTTGTGAACTGCTTTACCCGCAGATGGAGAGTTTGGCTGGGAAATGGAATTATTGAAGGGGAGGTATTCTTAATTGATTCGGTGCAATGGAGTGTCCTTCTAATGGAAGACAAGGCCTTACTCTAAAACACATAATAAGATATAAGCTACTGAACAAGGGTTTTATCGTGTCCTTCAATGTGGTGTTTCATGGAATTAACTACCGAGACGCCCTTTTTACCTTTACACAACTCTGGAGGCAGGAGGGGCCATATCCAACCAATGTTACACAACAATTTACCACTACAATACACACAATCAAAAAAATACAATCCTCATATCCGCAACACTGCACCCTCCTCCTCTTAGGCACGTCCCGGGCCTATAACTTTAATTTAGTGTGACACGTAGGTGTAGTTCCCTCTACTTCAGAATTTGCTATCACCAATTCATCATCAATCCTCATAAGGAGGGAGAGATGGAACATCAAGCACAATGTCACACCCACGTCATGATGCGTCTCACAATCCAAAACATTTGCACATAAAAATAATTAAACATGGCATGGTGTGGAGTACCTGTCACCTCAGCTGAGTGGATGTAGATGGTGCGAGGAGACTCCAATCCTAACTATCCTCTAAATGACATTAACACACTTTACACTACCCGGGGTCTCTCCCTGCCAATCCATTGGCCAACTTACACTATGGGTTCTAAAAACCAATTCCCATTGACCAAACTGTGGTGCTTCTCAATTTGGGGTCTCACTCCCCCGATTCAACACTCGGTGCCCCCGCACAATTTCTGGGCTGGGGCGTGTAGCTCTCCCAGCTGGTCCGCCCACCTGCACACCTCCACCACTGTTGTTGCCTACCGAGCTCACCTGCTCCTCACCCTAACCTAACGAACTGGGGAAGGCCCTCTCGCACTCTCACCCCCTCAGTGCCCTCTCTGGCACGGGCTGCCCGATCCACACCCGGGATCCTCAGGCACCCACTGACACTAACGGCTCCCAGAGCCCACCTGCGGCCTCACCTGGCCGACATCTAACAGTGGCGGAGTGCCCAACCATTCACACTCATACTAACAGGCCACACGACCAGCCAATTTCACCACACCAATGCACCCATCCACAATACCATTCTGCAACCGCACCACAAATGCCAATATCCAACCACAATTTACCTATACCTTCTAACTATTCTTTAAACTACCCTCCCCGGGTACTCGTGAAAAGGGGTCCACTCTTCCCCCATCCACACCTTCGCACCATGCACACCACTCCGTACCACTTACTGCAACTCTCTCAACACCACTCATTCTCTGCTCCATATATTCCACACACCTGCACTTGCACACCTGTGCTCTCATACTTGGTGCCGCCTGCACCCTTCTCTCCCCCAAGCGCATTCGCGCTGATCCACAACACTCACTACTCATACACTGCTCCACACACCTGTCCAGTTCTCACACAGCATCATCTCATCTAACTACTCCCCTCTGAAACTTGCGCTTCCCAGTCGTCCCTTTAAACTATGGCGCTCCCTCGTCATTATCATCCACTCTAATCTACCTGCGTCCCCTCTACAGGTATCCTTGTCACTAACTAACCTTAACGTTACCTAATGTCATCTTCGCTACATCCCTACACACAATATCCTAACCCACCCGGGCTAGTTTTCACTGCCATACACCCCATAATCTATAGCGCATCTGCCCCCTTCATGGGAAGGGTGGCAGGGATGCCACCCTTACCCACCGGGCCCATTGCTCATCAATCCCCCAGTCCTCTGGCACGAATAAGCCCCCCTTATTCAGAGGTACTGGGTCCCGCCTCGGCATCTAAAGCCGAGGCAATCCACGGGGGCGCCTGCTCGCCGGTGTAAGGCTTTCTAGTTTCCCGGGGTCTGGCGGGGGGGTGTCTGGTGTCGGCTAACCCGCTCCCCCCTGGGCGGAGTCGAGGACCTCAACCGCCGGGGATCATCCAGGCACATGGCTCGACAGTGCCGCGCCAGGTGACCCAGACGGTTGCAAGTATAGCACCTCACCTGATAAGGTGCTTGTCTCCGGAATTCCAAATTTCCCCCCCTGAAGGTCCGAATTGGATTACCGGCTCGTGGTCCACCGCGGGCCACCTCCGGGGCCGCCTGCCATGGTCCAGGTCCCACCAGGCGCTGGTCCACCAGCCTCCGGACCATGCCCGCCAGGTCAGGACTCACGTCGGGGGCGGGCCCCCTAAGGGGTCCGCCCTCCATCGGGGGTCCCACCTGGCGGACCGCCATTGCATGGCGCTCGCTCCCCCGGGCCAGGGGCCTCGCTGCTTCCCAACGGGCTGCAGCGTCAGCCGCCTGGCTCAGAGTCTGCGGGCGCCACATGGCGAGCTGTTGCCGGAGCTCAATATCCGGGAGGGCCTGGATAAAATGGTCCAGCGCCAGGCTTTCCCGGGAATCCGCTGCCATGTTAGCATGTGCGATCCCCACTGCGCGGCGAATGTCATGGGCAAGTTCCCTGATGGCTTCCTGGGGCTTGCGTTTTCGCAGCGCGAGCTGAGCTTTAACAAGCTCGCTCTGCTGTTCAATGCCGAATCGATTAATTAGGGCGTCGCGGAGGGCTGGCAGGGTGAGAGCACCCGGTGGTAATGCCGTCAGCACCTCCGCCGCCGCGCCACGCAATGCGGCCACCAGGTGTACTCCACCTTCGTCCTCACCCCAACCGTTGCCCTTACACACACAGTCAAACTGCGCCAGGTACGCGCGTAGATCACTCTTGCCGTCATACGGCGCGAGTGGGACCTTGTGGGACCACCTCGTATGCGAGTCGTTGCCCGCCTGCCGGACCCTGTGCGTCGCCCCTTGCGGGGTCAGCGCGGGGCCGAACCGGCCGGGCCCCCACAGTACATTACCCCCAAGGGGCTCCCGTGCCTCCCCTGTCCCTCTAAAAACTACCCCTGTTGGTGTCGATGCATGGGTCACACTTCTGCAACCCGCTACCCATTCCATACCACCACAACCTTGCTCCCTCACACCTCGCACCTCTCCCATCACCGGACCCTCTCGCTCGCACCCTCGTTCCATACCCTCCGGACCAGCCATACACCTCACTCTTGGCCTCTCACGAACATCCGGGTCCATCTCGACCCCCAAGCTTATTAAATCACCTGTCGCATCATACGCACGACCATATTGGTCACCACTTACACCGGGTCCTCTTTCTCTTCGCTTCTCCTCCATCACCTGCGAATCCCTCATCCGGTTAATGAGCACATCATCACGATCCGAACACAGACTTTGGACCAATTCTTTCACTTCCTCTTTGATCTCTTTCTTATCCTCTCTCCGTCGCTTCTTAATTTCGCTCACCCCTTCTTCCACTTCGTCTAATTTCTGCTTCACCTCCTTCATCTCCTCGTGCGCCCCTTAAGTTCTTCCTCTAACTCCACCTTATTTTTTTCTATGTGCTCCCGCACCTCCCGCTCGTTAACCTCCATCACCTCTACCACCTTGTTCATTTTCCTCGTCAGGTCCTCATGTACCGTCTGACACTCTTTTTTAATTACCCCTGCGTCCTTTTTCATCTCCTTCTGTGTCGATTTTAAACCCTCTATTACCGCTGTGTTCTTCTTTACCTGGTCCCCCAACTCCTTTTGTCCCACTGTCAGTTGTTCTACTCCCAGCGTCAACTCCTCTATACCACCTTGCAATTTTACAGTCCCCTTTCTCACCTCCTTCTCCATGCGCTCCTTACAGTGCCTCACCTCCTCGCGCACTCCTCCGACCTCCTCACTCACACCTCTTCTGATCTCTTCTCCCATCACTTGCATCTCCTGTCCAGATGCCACCCTCATCTGCTCCATTTCCTCCCTGTGAGCATCCAATTTAGTTTCTACCCCCATTCTGACCCCCTCTATCTGCTGCCCCATTTGTTTAACTTCCCTTTCCACTTGGTCCCTCATGTCCCTCAATTTGCCTTCCATACTAGTTTCTAACCCCTCTAACCCCTTTTTCATCCCTTCCATTTGATTCTCTTGAGCGGCCATTCTGTTTTCTACCCCCGTTAACCCATGTTTCACCCCTTCTATCCCATTGTCTAACCCCTCAAATTTCTTGTCTAATCCCTCAAATTTCTTGTCTAATCCCTCAAATTTCTTGTCTAATCCCTCACCGGTACCCTCGCTTCGTCCCTCATTACCCCCATTTGGCCCTCCAATCGCTCACCCAGTCGCTCAATTTGGCTCCCCATACTCATCTGTACAGCTGCCTGTAGCTGCGCAATGAGGGCCTGCATGTCAATCCCTCCCACTTGTGCAGCGGGCGCGGCCGCGGTAGCCATCTGTGAGGCGCCATTTTGCGCGCCCATAACCTCGTGCGCGAGGACGCCATTTTGCGAACCTGCCGCCCTCACTGCTTCGCTTTCCTCATGTCCCTCAATTTGGTCCTGGATCGACCCTGCCTCACTCTCCTCTACCGGAACCCAGCCGTCTTGATCTCCCATAGCGCGACTTTCAAAATTCGGGTTTTTTTTGTAAAACAAAATCAAATTTCGGTGACTTTATAATTTTGACCAAATTTTTTTCTAGATGTTTTTTTAAAATTTGGTTCGGGCCTCGAATCTCACTCCTCGACACCAATTGTTACGGACGTGGTTTAGATGTTATTTTGACCGAGCGGTTGGTATGACCGCGACCGAAGTTATTCCCCGACTAGACCCCGATTCCACCCAGACGTTGACCAAATCGCGCTATGCTAAATCAATGATGGAAAGGACACAACGACTGGGATAGATGAAACGACGCAAGGGGTACAGTTCTCAAGACCTCCGGAGGAGGGTATAATTACAGTGGTGGAGAAAAGGGGGTAGATTACACGGCAGAGTGAGGTAAAAGACACAGAAGAGATGGGCACTTAATTACCGTCTTATCTTATCCCAGACAGACCACAGACAAACGGAACAAGGCTGACTTACACAGGGATTGATGGCAGGAAGGGACAGGTAGTCGATAGCACAAGGTGCACCTTGGCTCGGGGACAGGATAAAGCACGGTCCAGTCCAGAGATGCGGGGAGGCCTCACAGCGCTCGGAGGGTACGTCTTGCTTGATCCAAGCTCAGCGCGCATCTGACGTCACCTCCCTCTTCCTGCGCATGCTCAGCGGGGAGTGACGCCCTCGGCTGGTTGGCTCCGCCCCCCTGGGGCCGGTCCGCCGCTTCCATTGGGTGTGGGGGTTACCGGGCTCCGCCCTTGACGAGGAGCTGACAGGGAGCCCCTATTTGGTAACCCCGTCGAGCACATGTTCGATGGCGGCTCGTTGGGAAGGCCTCATGCCCTCCCAACACCCCCTACCAACCAAGCCGGAGTGAGGACGCGCACTCCCTGTGCACGCCGCCGCCGTTGCTGTTGTTGTTGTTGTTGTAGCTGAACCATGAGGAAGAGCTGCGGGGAGGTATTGGGAGGTGCTAAACTTCCTAACGGTGCCATACAATCACATTCTGGTGCAACGAAGGGTCAGAATTAATGGAAACGAGTCAACTGACATAGACTAAGAATAACTAGCAAGATGTCCTATAGTTGTCTTACATGAGATGCGGTGAACCTGGGCACGACATTTAATGGGGGAAATAGGGGGAGGTCGGGTCTACATAGTGTTGTTTACAGAAAATGGGACTAGGGAATGGGGGATTGGGGATAGTTGGGAAGTATTGAGGAAATAGGGGAATATTTACAAGCGGATATGGATGGATGCAAATCCCATATCCGCAACAGTATCAAACGATTCCAACCCCTATTTCACCATCAAGTTTTAATTCACTTTGTCGATCATTTAAAACACCAACCATCGAAATAAAATGTAGTAATATTAGGCCAAAAAATATATATTGCTGGTCTCTGGTCAGACCAAAGTTCCAGAATTGATGCGGCGATGCGGTTTTTTAAATCTTTTTTTTTTTGAAAAGCACGGATTGCACATATAAAGGTGTTTTTTGTGTCCTCATGCCTTGCGGTCCTCGTCATCTGTCGTGGCGCCATCCAGAGAGAAATTAAAGACAGCCAATGGGACTTGAAGGCCTTTTTTTTTTTGTAAATAATGAACACAAGCTTAAGTTATTTTAAAATGTATTTATTCTGAAAATCATTAAGTTCTTCAAGCATATTATAGACTGCCATTTCGATCTCGAGATCGCCTCGCCGTACCGTTAAACATTCCAATGCGTCCATCGCGTCAACACTGCGCATGCGCAAGTGGTCTAACAGGCCGATGGTCTCCCACGATCTCTTCTACAAGTCCACCAGATTATCACAGACACTGGCAACGTCATCACAAACGAGATAGGATCCAGGCCTAACTAACGAGACCACCCGGAGCTCTCTAGGCCTTCTGGTTGCTTCACACGAACCCGACAAAGAACGTCTTCGTTTCAATAAATGACAATATCCAGCCGATAGAGCTGTACGCTGTGTCATCTGCCTGTGGACCCGTGTGGACCTACAAGTACACCACACACACTCCACAGTGCACACGTACGCCACAGGTATGCCACACACACTCCACAAGTACGCCACACGTACGCCACACACACTCCACACGTATGCCACACACACTCAACACGTACGCCACACGTACACCACACACACTCCACACGTACACCACACGTACACAAGTACGCCACACGTACGCCATACGCACTCCACATGTACGTAACCAAATGCCTAATCCTGCTTTTCGCTTCGCGAGCGAAGGTAACTACCTCATGAGCCATATTCTCACCTGCGAGCTGCAGTCAAGGCAGCTATGAATCGGTTTTAGCATTGTGTCATCCGGAAAACGGTAGAATGACAAGCCCGATCCCTTATGAAATCGGGCTGTACACCCGACAGCACAACTCTTTACCATCGTGTAGGGGGCAATTTATATGTGAGACAAGTTTCAAATTGCCGCCATTACGAATGGTGGCAGAAGCAATGTTTTGCCACCCAAACGGTCACGTGACTAAGACGATGACGTCACATGCAACTTCCCTATTGGATTCATGATGTCACGGCACACAACACTACTCATATCTTTCGAACGGCTGGTTGGATTTGGACAAACTAAACGCAGTGTTGTAGGGGAGAACCGTGCGCGAACGTCGATACCAAATTTGAAAAAAAAAAATTGTTGACGCGCAGGGCCAAAATCGATGCACGCGCTGACCAGAACCCGGAAATATATTTTTCTCGGCCTATAAATACTCTTTTTTTATTTTTGAGATGGCACATATGGTAAAAAGGATTGTTTCTTTCGTTAATTCAGAAACAGAAATAGAGGAGGATGAGGAGTGGTTAACTAATAAATTAGATTATCATGGTTATTTTAAATCAGAACAGTTTATGCGTATTGGGAAACATGGTTCTATTTTGAGTAATCCTATTGCAATACATGCAGAAATGAATGAGAATAATATCCCCAAACCGTTATTTTTATGTTGCCATGGCGTTATAGGCACGGTAAAAATGTATACTGACCCAATTGAAGATAATGAATAATTTTTTATATTAAAATGACAAGAAAACTACTTCAGGAAAATTATAATTTTTGTATTCAAGGATACTTACAAGAAAAGGGAGTAAAATTTTTAATTCCTTATGAATTGGAACATAAACAGGGAAAGTTTGTAATTAAGGATTGGCCAACCGGTGGCGGAGCTTGGAAAAAGGATATGACATCACAGTATGTTACAGATCTCAAGTAAAATGTGCTTTAGCATCTCAAATGTTTTCTCTAGTACATTAATCTTCTTGCTGTCGAGACTTGAATGTCCCTTCTGTGTTTCACTCCTCATCATCAAGATCACAGCCCCGACAAGGCCATGTAGCTATGTCTCTTCATCACATCAGCCTTTGAAGTAGAGAGTATTTAAATCGGGTTCCACAAGCAGCAGGCAGAATAAATTGCTTCATGCTTTGCTCGGCGAACTGTTATTTCGTCTCATGCGCACGATATTATTTTATTATTATTGGATGCTGTCACTGTGTTACGAATAGATTGTACTTTTGAACCTATTTTGAAGTGGTTAATCTTCGACAATCCCCACGTTTAATATGACAGAAGAAAATCCGTGAGCCATGCGTGGAGATTTCCATGGATACCACCAGAGGAGAGTTTGCTGAGCAGGGCGGGATACCAGACCGTATCGAAGACAAGAGATATGTCAAGGGAGACGGCTCTGATTTCCTGTTTGGCATTGAGGACCTCCATCCATTGTTGAGACAGCAGATGCAGCATGTCCAGAGAACAGTGGCCTGGTCTGAAAACAAATTGATGATCAGAGATCAAACCATTGGAGAAGAGGAAGGATTTAATGTCAGAAGTGATGATGGATTCCATGACCTTGCTGATGATTGGGAGCAGACTGATTGGTCTGTAGTTGCAAGAATCTCTTTTTGGAATTTTTTTTTTTTTGAATAATTCTTACTGATTGGTCTGGTCAGTGGCCACATCGACTTGAATCTCAAGCTTTTGGGGAGGGGATGGGGGAGGGGTTTGTTCCCCTCCTCTCTTCTTTGGACGTCTGTGTTCAAAGGATTTCCTCCATAAACAATGCATTACCATTGATGTTGAGAAACATGTGGTAGCAACCAGCTGTGTGGCCTTCCACATTGGGACCTGTGTAACCGAGCTGCTTGGCAGCAATCAGTGATGGCATGAAGTGCAGTCATGTCAAGATAGTAAATGCTATGCAACGTTTTCAACTGGTTTGGTGAACAACTCTTGGTTTGTCAGGATCACTTACAGAGATATGGACAACTCCAAACTCTGCACTGACTGATAAATGATCATAATGCGCCATTACATATTCACAATAACACAGACAGTGCATTTGTGCTTTGAGGACCTCTCTTTATTGAGAAACCCTTCACAAATTCAAGTTTCATGAAAAACATAGGCAGGAGTCTTCTTCTGTTAAACAATTTTACAACAAGGGTGTTCTCCCCATATCACACATGGCAATGAAACATGGACTACAGCAAATATCGAGTAAAAATTAATGTTCAAACTTCCATGGAAAGATGCCATCTGAGCATAACCAAAAAGGGACAAGAAAAACAACAAAATCAGAAAGAAAACAAAATTCCTAAACACTCATCACAATCAAAAAACTCAAATGGAACTTGACTGGATAGATGGCAAGGACAGAGACAATAATTGCAAAATGACAACCTGAGGAAGGCCCTGAAAGCACGATGAAATCAAAGATCACATTGAGAGATTAAGTTCTGTTACCATTTGAGTTTTTGGCATCAATTTTTCGACAATTCTCTATTATGAGAACTAGCGTGATTCGGCGAGCTCCGCGCGCCTCACCACACGTCGTTTCGGAGGGGTAGGCATCTTTGACCATTTCGGTGTATTTTGGGTTTCATGGTGTTTTGGGTCTTCAGGGCCATTTGTGTCTTCAGGGTCTTTTGGATCCTCTGGGCCTTTAAGGGTATTTTGGGTCTTCGGGGTCTTTTGGGTCTTAAGGTTATTTTGGTTCTTCTTAGTCTTTAGGTCTTTTTGGGTCTTCCGGGTATTTTTGGGGCTTCGTGGTCTTTTGGGGCTACGGGGTCTTTTGGGGCTTCGGGTATTCAAGGTCATTGGGTATTCAGGGTCTTTTTGAGCCTCAGGCCCTTGAAGGGTATTTTGGGTCTTTGGGGTCTTTAGGGTCTGAAGGGTCTTGGGGGAATTAAAGGGTCATCAAAGGTCTGAGGGGTTTCAGCAATTTTAATGCAATTAAGAGGGTTAATTAAGAGGGTGGTAATTTTATTTGAAGAATAAGAAGACGTTTTCGTCGCATATAAACTGTTACGTGCTCCTCCCCGACCTCCTGGTCTCGGTATGCCTCCGAACCCCGGGAGGAGCCCCGGCAGAAAAATATATATTATTCCGTGTCGAAATCAATGAAGAAACCACACCAATGGTTATAAACAAACCAATAATATATTAAAGTCACACAGGAATAACATCACCAATAACGATAGCAAATCCAGACAATCAAAATCTCTTAAGATGGTACCATCTTATCTAGTACTTATCTCAAACTCACGGCACGCCTCAATGTCTCTATAACTCTCCAAAGCGAAGTTGATTAGCTCCAGCGATCGTTGGAACAATGTCCGATCCAGATCAATCGAGGCGTAGGCGGTCGAAGCGGCACAGAAGTCACGTGGTCCAACACCCAGCAAACTTGCGGTGGAATGGAAAATCCCTAAAAACGCGCGCCGACGTACACGTTCGCCGTTCAATCAGCGAACCGCCGTGTAACCTTCAAACGCCGCTTTCACACACACGCATCCCCGGCAGACGGCCGGAGGATGAGAAAAGTTGCCGCATACCAAAACCTTTTTCGGTGGACGCAGCATGTGGGGCAGAATGGTAGACGGCTCTCACTCTAGCCGGAGCCTCGAGGCAAGGATTCTCCGGAACCTCAATGCCGATACCTGATTATGCAGTTTCCTCAATATTCCGGCGATAACACCTATCGCACGATATTCCTTTCAAGGACTCAAAGTTCACTCGCGATGTACACTCGACCACGCTAGGTACGGAGCTTCGACACACCTTTTTCCCGACCTTTTCCTCACGACCTCTTCTTATTCGCTTCACGTCTTCCGGTGCACGATCCGATTTCCTGTTACATTTTTACCATGAGCGCTTTTAACCTTTTAATCACAATAACCATTTCCTTTAAACAACAATAATCGCCGTTTCCTTCCAACCCCGATAAGAATAATAATACATAACCAGCAATGTTACAAGTGGATGAAAGCCACCACCACGGAAGGGCCAAATCCGTAACAAAACATACATGCATACATACAGACTTGGCATTTAATATGGAATTATTTTTTTCTTGACTTGGGTTTACTTTCTTAACTCAGTACATCAATCTGGGGAGTTTCTTTTACACTTTGGTGATTTATTTGTTAAAAGAACCATGTCACTGATTGTCTGTCACAGCAAGAAGTCAACAACAGGATTATATCACAGGTGGCGTGGCAAAATGTACGGACAGGTGCATTTGATGATTGGCTTCACAGTCGGGTATACAAGGGTTGTTGCGTTCTGTATTAGTGGAAAACAACTGCAGCACGTCTCCAAAAGTTATTGCCGCTTCCTCTGGAGATGGTCCGTCAACTTGACAATGCTGTTTGTCATGGAGTGGTACGAAATTACGGCATGAAACAGCGTGCTATTGCTCGGCAGTATGGCATCACTCAAGGTCAGGTGTCAAAGATCCTGAAACGAAATGCTCAGAGGGGTGTCCCTACTCTAATACCGAGGCCAGGACGTCCCCGCAGAACCACAAGGAGGGATGATCGCCAGCTGCACCGATTAGTCCGCAATGGCCGTACCAAGTCAGCTAATCGGCTTAGGGCTGAGTGGCAGCAACTGACAAATGTGCCTGTATCCAGAAGGCTAGTCAACCAACGACTGGTTCAAGCAGGCTATCGTGCCAGGCGTCCCCTGAGAAAGCCACGCTTGACCAGACAACACCACCAGCGCCGATTGCAGTGGGCCAGAGAGCACCGTCAATGGCAGCCACGACACTGGAATCACGTGATCTTCAGTGACGAGTCTACATTTCTGGTCTATCGTCAAGATGGCCACGTCCGAGTGCGCAGACAAGTGCATGAAGCCTACAACAAAGATTGTATAGTGCCAAGAGTCCAAGCTGGAGGTGGTGGGGTGACCGTTTGGGCTGCTTTTCATGCAGGGGGCAAAACTGACCTGGTTGTTCTGAATGGAAACCTGAACCAGTTCAAGTACAGGGTCATTCTGGAAGAAACATTGCTTCCATTTGCTCGTGCTGCCTTTCGAGGAAACTTTGTCTTCCAAGATGACAATGCTCGGCCTCATCATGCTCACATGATCCAACACTTTCTTGCTGACCGTGGTGTAGAGCATATGGAGTGGCCTGCCATGTCCCCGGATATGAATCCAATGGAGAACTTGTGGGCAGAATTAACACGTCAATCGACCACTTGGACCAGGAGCCTCCCTCTGTGCATGAATTGCAGCAGGCTATGGTCACTGCATGGCAAGCGATTCCTGTCTAAACCTTGGCAAATCTCGTGAACAGCATGCCTCAACGTGTACGTGCTCTCCTGAATGCTCGTGGGGGTTACACGAAGTACTGAACTGTAATTTTACTGTCCGTAATCCCAGTCGTAATTTAACTTTTGTTTTTGTTAAAAAAAAATTTGGCTAATGTGCAAAATAAAGAGATACTTCTGGAAAACGTACAGAAGTTTAACACAGTACTGTCCATGAATTGAGTTCGATATCAGTTTACATCACTTTCAAGGATCAATTTATTTGCTTTGAAATGTCAAATGTGGTTTTTGTTTCTTTTAGAGGTCACATTAAGAAAATCTGGAATAATTTCAACATAATTCCAATGAACTTTTGGTTCTAAGACATCTTGAAAAGTAAGTTCACCCCCACAAAAAAAATATTCCATATTAAATGCCAAGTCTGTACATACATACATAGTGAACCATATACGTTTGCTCTATTATAATAAATAGATATGGAGAACGAGATTAATAAATTTTACATTTTTTTTTAAAGCTGTCATTTTCTTTAAACTTAGTTTGAGGATGCGGATGGGCTTAGCATTTTGAAATTTTTCTTGCCTTCTGACACCAGTTTGCAGTCATTGTTGTGGACATTCTGGTGACAGCCAACCTTACGGCTTTCATCAAGGGGCTCCCGGGGTGCCGGCTGGTTGTCAAGGGTTAAAGATGGTACTCTGAGAAATTGTGTTTTCAAGGTACATGCCCAAACCTGTACGCTTTCACTCTAGCTTTCTCCTTACTGGTTCACTGAATAACTTGCCAACTGCTGCGGATCACTTACTCCAGCATGGGTTGCACTGTGGAAGTTCAAGATCCGTTTAGAAATGAAATCCTTGTCACAAATATAACATTTGTAAGGATGCTCTCTTCGGTTGTTATTTCCATAGGCGAGTACTAGGAGGTGGGAGGAAGTTCTCCCAGAACTCAAAATCTCCACCTTCTTTTTCGGATCAGAAACTTAATTCTCATTGTTTTGTTCCAAACGCTCCTTTTAGAATCCTCAGTGAACAACTGACAGCCTTGACCTGCAGCTTCTTTGTCAATATATTCTCCAGAATGCTTTTTAAGGACTCAGTTTGGGTTTTCTTGATCATCTGGATTCCCTGTTGCTCTGACTATCACTGGTACAATTTCAGGTTTCTTCAATTTCGAAATCCTCTTAACCTCATTATTCATATTGACGTATTTCAGATTTCAGCTCTCTTGTATGGATCTTCATATGTGTTTTCAAATGGACTTTTTGAGAGAAACCTTCATCATATATCGACCATTTGTGAGGTCACTGTCCTGTGTGGGTCCTCATATGCCTTTTCAAACTGATGTTTTCAGAGAAACCGTTATCACATAACGAGCATTTGTGAGGACGCTCTCCTGTATGGATCCTCATATGTGATTTCAAATGGCTTTTTTGAGAGAAACCTTTATCACATATCGAGCATTTGTAAGGACGCTCCCCTGTGTGGATCCTCAAGTGCGATTTCAAACTGCCGCTATGAGAGAAACCTTTATCACATATCGAGCATATGTAAGGTCGCTCTCCTGTATGGATCCTCAAATGTGATTTCAAATCGCTGTTTTGAGAGAAACCTTTGTCACATATCGAGCATTTGCGAGGACGCTCTCCTGTGTGGATCCTCATATGTAATTTCAATTTCCTGTTTTGAGAGAAACCTTTATCACATATCGAGCATTTGTAAGGATGCTCTCCTGTATGGATCCTCATATGTGATTTCAAATCGCTGCTATGAGAGAAACTTTTATCACAAATCCAACATTTGTGAGGATGCTCTCCTGAATGGATCCTCATATGTATTTTCAAATTGCCACCACGAGAGAAACCTTTATCACATATCGAGCATTTGTAAGGTCGCTCTCCTGTATGGACCCTCATGTGCAATTTCAAATTGCCTTTATGAGAGAAATTTTTCTCACATATCGAGCACTTGTAAGGTTGCTCTCCTGTATGGATCCTCATATGCAATTTCAAATTGCCTTTATGAGAGAAATCTTTCTCACATGACGAGCATTTGTAAGGACGGTCTCCTGTATGGATCCTCATATGTAATTTCAAAGCACCTTTTCGAGAGAAACCTTTATCACATATCGAGCATTTGTTTGGACACTCTCCTGTATGGATCTTCATATGTAATTTCGAATTGCATTTTGTCAAGAAACCTTTATCACAGACAGAGCACTTATGGGGGTTTTTTCCAGTGTGGATCCTCATGTGTATTTTGATTTCACTCGAAGCAAAATCCATTCTGCACACATTACACTGATAACGTATTCGCCTTTCTTGAACCTTTTTGTTTTTGTTTAATTTCATATTAATCTTGGTGCTGCGAGGCCCAGACATGCCCTTGTATTTTATGGAAAGCAAGTCTTGATCCCGTGATTGTTTCTTCAAAAAAGGATTCTTCTTCACTGTCAAGCAGTGACTGGACCTTCTTTGTCCCATATTTGTTTTGAATTGTTCTACAGAAACAAAGAACACTCATAAGATTTATTTTTTTTGAAAAAATCAATGCAAAACATTTAACACATTTCCGAAAATTATATATTTTCTCAACACAAAAGATTGGATGTTAATTTGTTACGTTTCCACTCACCATTTGCAAAACAGGAAGCACTTCCGTTTGTCATGTGAATAACATCTGAACCTTCCTTTGCAAAAGCATATTTTGAATCTTCTGTGACAGAGGAATCCTTGCTGTGTTGTCTGCCTTCCACATTTACAGGATAGACATCACCTGTGTACAAATCAGCGTCAGTCTTTTGAGGGGAAATGTGATTGAGAACCATGTTGAGAGTTCATAGAACATGTTACATCATGGAATGTGTACTTCAATTTAAATATAATAATGAAGTTAAACATTGATAAAAAGAAAAATTCCGGATGTTAAGCACCATTGAAGCAGTCTTCTACATCACCATTATTCACCATCCTTTTCAACAAGTCCAGGTACTGCTAAACTGGAGGTTAGTGGAAGTAACAAGAAGGCAATTTGTGTTCAACAGTGTTTAAGTATTTAATTCAATTTAAATGAAATAAAGATTGTAAAATTCATCCAAAAAAATTCTGGAATTTACTGGCGTTAACAAATTCTCAAAATTTCCTTTAACAAAGCTCGGACCAAGTGTGTGTCTATCCTCGGGAGAGCCAGGAAATAATATATCTCGACTCTCAAGACTGAACTCTCAATCCTGTCTCCCTCATCCAAGTCCTGGTGGCTTCAGGCCAAATGTATTTGTGGTGTTTGTTCCCCTTCCATCCCCTCTATTGCCTCAAACGGCTGCACACCTGCCACTGCACATGAAAAAGATGAAAGCCCCAACTCTATGTTTGCCGAAATATATTGTGTCCCAAACCAACCTCTCTCTATAACCACCTCAACCAGTTGTACCCAGCTGCTCCTGGATTCTGTGTCCTTCCCTCCCGACAATGTGGAGAAGTTTCTTTCAAAGCTCGACTCTGATTCCACAACTGAACCAGAGGGCATTATCCCACGGGTCCCAAAATCCTGCTCTGCTGAGCCATCACACCCTCTCTCTGTTCTCTTCACCCTCTCTTTTGCTCCATGTCATCTGCCATCTGCTTGGAAATCAGACAACATTACCGCTTTCCACAAAAAGGTGCAAAAACATATTCCTGCAACGACTGACCAATCAGCCTACTTCCAATCATCAGCAAGGTCGTGGAATCCATCATCGTTTCTGATATTAAATATTTCCTCTTCTCCAGTGGCTTGATCTCTGATCATCATTTTGTATTCAGACCAGGCCACTCTTCACTGGACATTCTGCTTCTGCTGTCTCAACAATCGATGGAGGTCCTCAATGCTAAACAGGAAATCAGAGACATCTCCTTTAACATATCTCGTGCCTTCGATACGGTCTGCCACCCCGCCCTGCTCACCAAACGCTCCTCCTATGTTATCCAAGGAAACACTCACGCATGGCTTGCGGACTTCCTCTTCGGTCGCAGTCAACATGTGTCCCTGAATGGAATTCTCATCTCCCCTTCCTGTCCAGGCTGGAGTTCCTCAAGGCCCTGTGCTTTTTTGGTATTCATTAATGATCTCTCCGACTCTCTGAAAAATCCTCTCCATCACGTTGCTGATGACTCCACTCTCTGCCGCTCCACATCTCAACCCTCAGATCGGCAGGCAGTAGCCTCTGCACTCCCTGCAGACCTGGATAAAATCACACACTGGTCAAACAAGTGGAACACGTCTTTCAATCCTGAAAAATCTCACACTCACGATGTCTCTCCGAAAGGACCATCTGGACAACCATCCCAGCCACTTTCTCAACAATCCTCTCAAAGAAGTTCTGTAACTCAACCTTTTGGGTCTCACTGTCTGCCATGATCTTTCCTGGGAAAAGGAAAGATGGCATTTGAAAGCTGGCCTCCAAAGCCAGTCGCCATATGGGCATCCTTAGTTGTGTGAAGCCCTTTCCGGGCACGTCTAAGCTCCTCACCACATACAAAGCTTTCATCTACAGCTCAATGGAATACTGCTCTCTCCTCTGGTCTGGTGCTCGTGCATCACACCGAGCTCGGCTTCACGAGCTCGGCTTCTGAGGGCCTATCGCTCGCTCACCACAGGCAGGTTGGTGGTCTTTCTGTCTTCTACTGACTCCTCTCCAGCCTTGCTCCCCCTGCTCTGTCTGTGCTTTGTCCCCCTAATATTCATGCAGGATGCACAAGATCTGCCAGCAACCCTCTTTTGGTGAAACTGCCAAAGTCAGCAAACTCCCACACTCTCTTCAATCCCATTCTTCGCTCCAGGTCTTTAAAACAGCTGTTCACCACCATCTCTTATATTCCCCCACTCAAAACCTTGTTCTATTCTACCAACGTTAACATACCCCAAATCCACCTCTTTCAATCCCTAACTTATTTCCAAAAATTCCTAGTCGTGTTCATTTGCTTTATACCGTGTACACTTCCTCCCTCCTGCCCCAGCGCTCTCCCTTCCACAGATCTACCGGGGTCCCCGTTCTCTTCTGTGGTTGTGCTTGTGTGCTTCCCTTTGTCTCCCCCTCTTCTCTCCCGCTCCCTTCATTGTATGTTTTATGTGTCTGTGCATGTTTTCATGTTGAATGTGTTAGCTCTTACATGAACCTCAATTCAAAAACAAACAAACAAACAAAAAAAAACACATTTCCAAGCTGGCCTCCAAAGGCAGTCGCCGACTGGGCATCCTCTGTCGTGCGAGGTTTTTTTTCTCAGCACGACTGAGCTTCTCACCACATACAAAGCTTTCATCCACAGCTTGATGGAGTACTGCTCTCCCCTCTGGGCTGGTGCTCCTGCCTCACACATAGCTCAGCTTCAATCTGTAGAAACCAAAGCTTTTGGAATTATTGGTATCTCCCACATTGAAGCCGATTCTGAGGGCCTCTCACTCCCTCACTGCAGCCATGTTGGAGGTCTTCCTGTCTTCGACTGACTCCTCTCCGTCCTAGCTCCCCCTGCTCTGTATGTGCTCTGTCCCCCAAATATACCTTCAGGACGCACAAGATCTGCCAGCATCCTTCTTCTGGTGAAACTGCCAAAATCAAGACTTTCTCTCTCCTCACCTTCACTCTTTCATTACTCTTTTCTCCCAACTCTGGAACAAACTCCCACACTCTCTTCAAACCCTCTCCACCCTCCAGGTCTTTAAAGCATCTGTCCACCACAATCTCTGGTCTCGCCCCATCCAAATCCTTGATCTTATCTACCCTTGTTAATACACCCCAAATCCACCGTTTTTCAATTTCTGACTTCTTTCTTGAAAGTCCAAGTCATGTCAGTTTGTTTTTCTTCCGTTTTATCCCCACTCCCCCTCCTCCTCCCCCCCCCCCCCCCCAGCCCTCCCCCTCCACAGATCAACCGATGTCCCTGTTCTCTTCAGTTATTGTGCTTGTGTGCTTCCCTCTCTCTCCCCCCGCTCCCTTTATTATGTTTTGTTTGATAGCACTTCCACGAGCCTCGACTTTGTATTAAAAAAATAATAATTATAAAATAAAATAAAGTAGAATGGCATGCAGCAGCGCATCTTTTTGACGTCAAAAATAGTTGGTGGTTGAATTCAGTTCGCTGATATGAAAATCCTATTCAAAATTCAAGTCAATCGGATGAATATTGATGACTTTATGCGACCTTGACATTTTGTTCCAAAAAAAACAACTATAATAAAAAACAACAATCGGCTTCCAGCCGTTCATTGGCGAACCAATGCAGTGACCCAATATGCAAATTCTTAAAATTTCAGGTCAATTGGATGAAAATTTACGATTTTGACTGACATTTGACCTTTGTACCAAATTATTAAGTTGTCTTTCACCAACGTAACTGAAATAAAGTTATGTTGAAAGCTTGATGACAAAGCTCAAATGGTACAAAAAAAACAACAACAAAAAAAAACATTAATGAGGAAGGACATGGATACACCCTGACGCACACATACAAGCACGTCTCGTACATCAAAGAAGCTGGCACATAATCTCCTCGTCACACCATCTCACTTGTAATCACGGCTTCCACCCGCTACCTCCCCGAGTCGACAGACTCCAAAGAGGTTCATGCCTCTGGAGAACCGTGTGGATCCCTGAGCGTTTATGGGAGATTCCAGGACAACGTGGCTGGTAATTTGAGATGGAGAGAGAGGATAACCAAGGAGCAGAGACAAAGCCCAACGTCCACAAACTCCCCCCCCCCCCACACCCCCCTCACCCCACCGTCCCACCCATCACTCTCCAAGTCGACGCTCCAAGACTGTTTCTGTCCCCGGAGGAATGAGGAGGACCGGGCTGGGAAGGAAAAACTGAAAAGGGCAAGGAAAACACTTCGCTGACAAATACTACAGGCTTGGACATCTGCGAACCCAAACAAGGCCTTGCGGTTGATTGCATGCTGAGTGCAGCCTCAGAGGAACGTTATGCAGAGAATCTATCGACAAACATAATGTTGACTCGCCAGGTCAGGGATTGCTGATGTGAGAAACTGCTTTTGATAGGCCGAAGGAGGGTGGGGGAAGGGTTGGGGGAAGGTAAGAGCCTGCGACAAACGAAATGTGTGTTGGAAATAAAGGAAAAGAAAACAAATTATTGGACACATACCACGGTGTGGTGCTAATCTGTGCGGTGGCACTGAGCTCACCCCAAAGAATGAAACCTGCACCTCCTCTAGTGGGCAGAAAGACCAACTCACAATCGAATAGAGATTTGCACCAAGCCAATAGGCTATGGAGGTGCTACCCATCTCAAAAACTAAACTCAAGAAATTGAACCTTGGAGCATGGAGGAGGAGTCCATTTACTATGCTGAAGTCTATTCAAGACATCAACAGTGGGTGATGGCAAGTAGAGGAGCTACATTAATAGACCAGCTGAAGAAGACCAGTTTGACAACCAGAGCAGAGACGAATGAATGAAAGAATGAATGAATGATCGTTTCAAGGTCATTTTTTTTTAGCCGTGTTATCCTTTAGCCTTTAGCAAGTTAGCCTTGCGGGCGCCATGACAATCATGGTTCCCTGTTTGAGAAAATGTTTTTTTTATGGCTGGATGCCCTTCCTGACGCCAACCCTTAGTCGCCTCTTACGATGCGCAGGGATACGGCGTACCTATTCTAAATCGGGGTGCACACCGGGATCATTCATCCCAGCAAGCTGGTACTCAATTTGCCGACCTCGGAAGGATGACAGGCCGAGTCAACCCCCCTGGCGTTAATTCAGCGATCGACCGGGATTCAAACCCAGGATCCTAGGATCCCAAGCCGGCACCCTAACCGCTAAGCCATCACCAGGCTCAACTCACAATCAGAGACGGTGTAGGAGGATAGAATCACTCCCCAGGATAAAACCATTCTAGAGTGATATTTTCCTCGGAAAAATTCACTCGAGTCGTTTTATCCTAGGATGAAATCACTCCCCCTAGGATTTTAACAATCCCCCTTGCAGGATCAAATGACTCCCCAGGATTATAACACTCCCCCTATATATTTTGTGATTTAAACAATATTTATTGCATGGTAATCACATGCAACCATGACAAAGTTAATGATTATGAACATAAAATGATAAATGAATTGATAAACAGGGCAGAATGATGTCCTTTGTAAACGTCTCTCCCGAACAATAAAAACACAATGTTTTTCGCATCCCTGTATTAAACTGGGTAAATCAAATGAAGAAAAGTATAAATTTAACATTCAAATAACTATATATTTTGATATTAGAGCATTCGCAGTAATCATTACAATACTGTTGCGGATCCGGGGGTCGGCGCTCCCCTTTCCAATGGTGGGTTAATCCCCTTGTCTTTTACACTGGCCGATCCCCCAGCCCTGGAAATTATACGCTCCTTTGCGGTCGAGATTGGCCAGGGTGATTGGTCAAGATGGACTCCCAAATACCTGCTTACCAATCTCTCCACAAAGCAGGGAGATAATTTCCGCTCGAACCACGGACAGATGGGAATTGCCGAGCGGTTTAGCAATCCGCGATTCGAGCCGTCAGCAATAAGACTAACCCGATTCTGAGCGGCTCTAATCGTGCCACAGGTACTCAATGGGGAAAAGACAAAGACTATCGGATGAGAGGAAACCAAAAGGTAAGGAAAGAACAAATATGGTTTATTACTATTCTACTAAAAGAGGAAACGAAGAAGGGCATATACAAGAAGAAGAGCAAAAGGACACAGGGAAAGCTTACACAGTCTTAAATATCACACCCAGGACAATACATGTTACAGACTTACACGACAGACTTACACGAAAGGGGAATAGCAGGAAGGAGGAGAAGGTCCAGGCAGATGGCAGGGGTGGAAGGTCCGGGCAGATGGTTCAGGCGTTGAGGTCCGGCTCCAGGTTCACGCTCCACTCCGGTCCACGCTTTGGTTCATGGCGAAACCCAGCAGGCAGTGCGGTTAGTATAGTCGCGGTAGCGGACCAACTCTCTCACCGTCTCTCCCTCTCTGCTCTGGTCTCTTTTCTTGAAGTAGTCCCACGGGAGCGCTTTTATCACGCTCTCGCGTATCAAGCCGCATGCTTTTTAGGTCCGCCTACCGGTGAACACGCCTCGGCCCTGATTGGTCGCGAGGGTTCACCGGCTCCTCCATTCGTGACACGTTGATGGGACCACGCCTCGCTCCGACAACTCCTCCCCTTTTTGTCCAGCTTGACCGCATGGTTAATGGCGTTTGGAGCCAGCGCTGCGGCTGGCAGAGACGCGCAATACCATTTGGAGGGAGGCTTCGCCGCAAAATGAAGGGGATTTGAACAAGGGGCCAAGGTTATTTGATTAATGCAGCGCAGAGTCAAACTATTGGAAACAGAGCCTTACCTGAAACACATACTAATGAAATAACTGAAGAAGGTCCGATGGTGTCCACCGTGTTGCAATATGGCCGAGCTAGGGTGCGACCTTTGACCTTTGGGAGACGGGGATATTTGCAGGGAATTCTTTACAAGGCTTATTATTTTACAAATTGAAGGTTCTAAAAACCGTAACAATACATTTACGATGTTTTATATTAAAAGGATATTTTCATTTCAACATAGTCTTTTTTTTTAAATACTGAATCGAGGCTCATGAAAGAGCTGACAACCGCGAGGGAAAGACAGCACAGGGGGACCGCGAGGGAAAGACAGCACAGGGGGACCACGAGGGAAAGACAGCACAGGGGGACTGCGAGGGAAAGACAGCACAGGGGGACCGCGAGGGAAAGACAGCACAGGGGGACCGCGAGGGAAAGACAGCACAGGGGGACCACGAGGGAAAGACAGCACAGGGGGACCACGAGCAAAAGACAGCACAAAGGGACCTTACAAAGGGACCTTTTAAGTTACGTTCTATAACTTTACTGCACTTTTAAGAAATATTAAATACCGTACGGGTTTTAAAATGTTCCTCAAATGTTTGTATATTAACAAAGGTGTGTTCATGTACTGATAACCAGGAAACAAGCGCTTCTGAGCAGTTCCGAGAACAGGATATAGGCGCTATATAAATGTAAAGTATTGTGGCGGACACGGAAGCTCACTGGCGTGGTGACATCATTCCGCGCACCAAGTGGGCGGCGGCCACGCCGAGGGGTAGGCATGGCCTCAGGATATACACCGGGTGCGCAGCCCGGAGCGCGCCAGTGCTACAGTGACCTCTTTTAATAAAGAACATTAAACTTACCGCGTTGTCCGCTTCCTCCTTGATAGCAAGTCGCGCGCGTAGTACCACGCACTTCATTGGTGACCTCCGACATTCGAGTCAGCCGTCGCTGACCACCCGAAACCGCCGCAACAATGGCAACCAACGCGGTCTCCATCAAGCTCCCCGAATTCTGGGAGTCACAAGCCGAAGTTTGGTTCCTCCAGGCAGAAGCCCAGTTCCGACTTCGAGGCATCACAGTGGACGAGACCATGTACTGCCACGTGGTCGCCGCCCTCGGGCCCGGCACGGCCACCCACGTCGTATCGGTCCTAAGGGATCCACCTGCCGACGGCAAGTACGAGGCGGTCAAGCGTCTCCTCCTCGCCACGTTCGGCCTTACGGTGGACGCATGGGCCGATCGCCTCTTGGACCTCCCCGAGATCGGGGACACGTGACCGTTGGTCCGTATGGATCATATGCTGGCGCTCATGGGCGACGAAACCCCGAACGCTCTATTCCGGGCGTTATTTCGACGCCAGCTGCCAGCACGAGTCCGCCTCGCTTTGGCCGGTTCCGCGTTAACGGAACCCCGTGCGCTCGCTGCCGAGGCCGACAAATACTACGAGGCTTTGGACATGCAGGCGAGTCTTGGCGCGGTCGCCGCTCCCGAGGCTTTCCCTGATGCACCGCACCTCGTGTCCGCCGCCACGCCCCGCCCACCACCACCGCCACCGCCGCAAAGAAAACCGCGGCCTCCGACGCCGCAGCTGCCCACCTGGTGTTTCTTCCACGCCAAGTTCGGCCACGAGGCTCGGCAGTGTCGCCCGCCGTGCTCATTCGGCAGGTCGGGAAACGGGCGAGCCGACGCTCGGTGGCAACTGTGAGCGTCGGCAATTCCAACAGCCTTCTGTACATAATGGACACCTTGTCCGGGCGCCGTTACCTGTGCGACACGGGTGCGCAGGTGAGTGTCGTTCCTGCCGGTACGTCCGACAAGCAAACCGTGGGCCGAGGTCCTGCGCTGCTCGCGGCCAATGGTACGTCTATACGCACGTACGGAAAACGCTGTCTCTCTCTGCGGTTCGGAGGGCAGGTTTTCCGTTGGTCGTTTGTTACGGCCGACGTGCCCATGGCACTGCTCGGCGCGGACTTCTTATGTGCTAATGGATTACTGGTCGATGTAAAGCGCAGAAGGCTTGTCCAGGCTGAGACGTTCAGCTCGCTCGCGTGCGCGCTGCCCGGCTCGTTGAACAGCTCACAGAGCGGCTCATCGAGCAGCTCGCAGAGCGGCTTGCTGAGCGGTTCCATTCCGACCAGATTCATCTGTACGCTTCCGGCAGCGGACGAATTCGCCCGCCTCCTCACGGGTTTCCCGGCCCTCACGAGGCGCACCTTCTCTGCGGGGACCGTCAAGCACGGGGTGGAACACCACATCCCCACCGCCGGGCCACCGGTCTACGCCCGGGCACGCCGCCTCGAGCCGACGAAGCTCGCGGTAGCGAAAGCGGATTCGCTATGCTGGAGCGGCTCAGCATCGTGCGGCGCTCCGAGAGCGCGTGGGCGTCGCCGCTCCACATCGTGCCCAAGCCCGGCGGGGGATGGCGACCATGCGGGGACTACCGGCGCCTCAACAACGCCACCACCCCCGACCGCTACCCCGTCCCCCACATACAGGACTTCTCCGCCCGGTTGGCGGGGATGTCCTTCTTTTCAAAGGTGGACCTCGTGCGCGGCTACCATCAGGTTCCTGTCAGGCCGGAGGACATCCCGAAGACGTCTGTCATCACGCCGTTCGGGCTTTTCGAATTTCTTCGGATGCCCTTCGGTTTGAAAAATGCGGCTCAGGCCGTTTGCCCTTCACGTGACTCGTGGTGGTCCCTCTCGGCTCTTCCCCCGTTGGTATTTTTGTGCACATAAGATTGTTCACGGTTCTGTTTAAATATTATATAAATATGTATAACCTTTCCCCTTCAGTGTTTTACTCAGTGGTATTTTACAACACGCTGTTTTTCTTCCTATTTAAAAGGCTTTTCTCAATTTCCTCTCCAACTCATTCCACCTCAAAAAAAAGAAATTCAATATCTTATATGTCTCCCTCACTACTTGGTCTAAATTCACATTCATTCCATCCCTCCTCCATCATTCTGAGCCGGATTGCTAACTTGAAAATCACAACAAACCCAATTTGTTTTCAATGTTCGTCTTTCATTAATAGTCTAGTCAAATTTCTGGGAAACGTGAATTCATGAGGCATTTTTGAGTAAAAGCAAGCAAACCACTTTTTCTGGGGTAGTTTTTCGTGCTGAATACGAATCTGTTGTTTGCCAAGCCCAAAAATGCGTAATTAGGTCACTAATCAAGGTCAAAGGTCAATGAGTGCAAAATTCAAAATTTTTGAAAAAATGTTTTATTTTACATCACCTATCTGTACATTTCAATTATTTTACAGTATTTTGTCTGGTAAGGTTACTACAGCTTTTCACAATTATGAAAGTAAAGGGAATTGTGAAGGGAAAAAATCAGATTTTTGTGAATATATCCGTAATGAAGCAACTTTTCGTTTTTTGACATACTGTTTTAATTCACTTGAATTGTTGCCTTAAATACCATCAGTGAAGTGGTTTACCTGAGTCCTATATAATAGCAAGATTGTTTTCTACACTAAATGTCAATATTTGACTAATTAGCCACTTAATTAAGGCTAACGGTCACAAGGCGCAAAGTGCACTTACATGGCACAAGGCGCAAAATGCACTTCATGGCAAACATGTTTGGAGTGCAGGCAGTTGATCATTATCACATGTATTCTTAATTAATCCTGAATCAATTGCAGTCTGTCAGACTGATTGGCTGGAAGGAGGAGCCATCCAGGGGAATGCCAATTAGCTTAACTGTGTAAGCTCTGACCCCCCCCCCCCCCTACTTTGGCCTGTTTCGACATGGTGTTTCACTGGCATTGCACTTGCAGGCCTCAGTGCAGAACTGTTTCCCCCACTTCCGACAAGAGCAACTATCAGAACTGCAACCTTTCTTGCAACCACACTGAGTAAGTTCTCGGCATCCCTTTGGAATTGACGGTAAAGTTGTAAGAACCGGTGACAACTTGTCATCAACGAGTTTCCATCCACAATCAGTCGGCGGTGGCAGATCTGTCATTGGATTACTGGCCTCTCTCCAAATGAAACTTTGGTAGTTTGCACGCTCTATGTGGAACTTTGCTGCATCACTAGATGGAGGTAGGGTCTCCGTTGCATGGCATTTGTTGAACAGTTTAATGCGGGCTTGATTACAGTTCTCAGATGGTTCCTTGTAGATATGGCAAATGAACTTTTCAGCATCTTCTGTGACCTTCTTTGATGGTGTCGGAAACTGCTGTTGTTGGATCTTTTCAACTGCTGTTGGTATATCCAACGTTGACGTATTGGATGGTTTGATGTCTCCAAGACCGCTTTCAGCAGATGGCCCCCTCTGCCAGGCAGCTAACTGAGTAGCGTGAAATGTATTTTTGCCATCTAGGGTAGAGTCATTGATGTCAATATTGTCGCCAGAAAAATGCACAAATCGTCCCGAAACCAGGTTGCTGGTAACAACTGCCCCAGTTTCTTGATCAAGCGCTTTCAGAGTGTTTTCAGCCATGGCAGTGTCATACCTAAGTACCCGGTTATAGCTGATTATGTGCCCAGCATTATGGAATAGCTCAACTAATTTCTTTGATCGAGTTGACTGGTGCAGCGTCATACCCATTCCAACGTGTTTAGGCGGTGCCTTCTTGTCTCCACATACACCATAGACCATGTCTTGTCCAATGCTAAGGACCCTTGTCTTCTTCACCCAACCAGTTTCAGACATCTCACTTTCGTCAAACTCAGCATCGACACTACTTTGGCCTCCAAGCAAGATATTCACAAACATGAGTACAGATGGTGGTACACTTGCCAACTCTGCTTTTTCGCTTACATCGCAACCTTCGAATGCAGGATGTGACATGATATCACTGCGGAGTTGCAGAGCAACGTGCACTAAAGACAGAAAATGATCATCCTGTTGTCTAAATATGGGAATATAGTCTGCACTGTTCTGACCGCACACCATTTCTGAAAGAGGTATGTGACTGAAATGTCGTGGAAGAAGCAAAGTTTGTTTCTCTGAAGGCGCCAAATTTCTTAGCACAAGAAATTCATAAATGTCCCCAATGCAATTCGACAAAGTTTCTTTAAAAGTCCCCAGTCTACTAAGATACGATGTAGGAATTGTGCCGTCGCACTCACTGGCTAACTCTTTGTACCTCTCGAACACTGCAGATAGTTCAAATACGTGCCCTTTCTCAGCAGAGTGACGCAGCTCTTGACACAACCATGATATCGCCATGTCTGCTGATTTGCTTTCAGTTTCCGCCCTTTTGACATCCCTAAAGAATTTACTAAGACAGTTAACATGGTAACATGCCTCAGCTGAGATTAAATCATTCTCATTTGCAGTACGGACTAAGATGTTATGTACAAATTTAGCTTTTTCCGTAATTTCATTACTCATTTTGAAGGTTGTGACACGACTTGTCTTCTGCTTCTTGTCAAAGTTCTGGCAGAACATACACAATGTCCAGTTCATCTTAGTAGTACTACTGCGTAAAAACGGACATGCTTCAGCCGAAACACTCTTTCTTTCAGGATCTTTTTCGTTTTTCGATTGTTCCTTGGCTAGCTTAGCATTTATTTTCCCCTTGTGTGTGTATGCAGAGTAACATAGCTTATGCCATTTAAGTTTGGGGAGACTTTCTGGAGGCTCTGCAAAGAGAGTCGAAAGCCTGTCCACGGCTGATCGAAATTCATAGTGTCTAAGTTTGCATCGGAGCTCGGTCGCCTCTCTGATGGCAGCAATACCCTGGTTTGTCTGGTTGAAAATCGTATCTTTGACCTGGCTAGTTCCCTGACAAATGATACAAAGTTCAAACGACACATCCTCACGCTGTCGCTTGAGGCTGGCAATAGGTTCCATGGTTGGCCTGAGGGGAGAAACAGAAACCAAACTAAGCACCAGGCACGCATGTTCTGACCATGAAAACTACAACGTTGTATGATATACTGCAACAGCCCTTAAATGATCGAATAAGCGCAGGCAGTGTTGGCCCGGGTTTTAATCTTATTCTCAAAGACACAAAGTAAAGCTTCTTCAAGACAAAACATCTAACCGATATCACTAATTCATTAGTGGTAGATGCATTAGGCACTCATCGTCAATGCCCATGCCCTGCCTGTCTTTTTGCTACTGTTAGGTAAATGTACATGTATGTAGGCCTGCCTATGATGTGAGATGTCAAGCATACATTACACATTTGTATGTACATGTATCTCACCAAAGAAGAATGCATTCCTTTACTTTCATTTGATTTTATATTTCATTTTTTAACAATCTTAAAAAGACCCTTACCTGTACTCCTGAAATGTTTAATGCCTGATGCCTAGGGTACGAACTAGATGGCTTATGCTAGGCTATTAGATTCATTCTTCATCATTAAGGGTCTATTGAAGAACACCCTGCTCTGTCTGAATGGAAATGATTTGACAAACATGGCAAATGCATTGGGGTCAGAAAGATGAAGCCACTTTCACTGTTGAGTGAAAGGGATGGTTTCAAGTGCAAGTAACTGTTACGTCATTGCAAGACTTTCGCACTCATTGACCTTTGACCTATGTTGTTTACCGGTGACATTTAGATTCTGTCTTTATAAAATCTATCTCTAGACCATCAATAGGAGCATAAAAACTCTGCCCCATTGTGCATTTAGAGGTTAAACTGCAAGCAAATTACGCAAAAACTAATTGTCGCCCCTTACAGAGATAAAGGCAAATGAGCATAGATGTGTCCTCACGTTTTCCTTTAAAAATAAGATTTTGAAAAGCTTTAGCAACCTTACTAGACAAAATATTGTAAAATAATTGAAATGTACAGATAGGGGATGTAAAATAAAGCATTTTTTCAAAAAAATTGAATTTTGCACTCATTGACCTTTGACCTTGATTAGTGACCTAATTACGCATTTTTGGGCTTGGCAAACAACAGATTCATATTCAGCATGAAAAACTACCCCAGAAAAAGTGGTTTGTTTGCTTTTACTCAAAAATGCCTCAATCATTCTATAAAGGCACATTTTCAGATTTTTTGACTAGGCTATAATCATCCACTTTCTAAACTCCCCTCTTGCCCCTCCCATCCAAATCCCTCCCCTTGCACCTACACTCCTAAACTCCCCCCCTGCCCCTCCACTCCTGAACTCCCCCCTTGCCCTTCCTCTCCTGAACTCCCCTCTTGCCCTTCCCCTCCAAATCTCCCCCCTCACTCCTCCCCTTCAAAACTCCCCCCCAACCCCTCCCATTCAAATCTCCCCCCATACCATTCCTCTCCAATTCTCCCTCCTCCCCCCTCCTCCTCAAAGCTGCCTCCTCCCCCACTTCGTCTCCCTTCTATCTCATACCTCCACCCCCCCCCAACCTTCTACTTTCCTCTGCCCCCCCTCAAACAACCCCTCACTGTGCCTCATCCCTTCACCATCAAACCTTTCATCCTCCTCATCCTTCCCTTTCTTGGAACTCTTCTGCAGTCGCTGACACACTAACAACTGCTCTCCCTACCTCCCCCTCTCATCCTTCATCTTACCCTACTCCTCCCCTCCCCTGTCCTGTACCCGATGCTCCCCCTCTCTCTTCATTAACGGTATGGACCTCAAACATCTGGGGCCTTCGCTCAAACCTGACTGATCTCTCCATACAGGTTGCTTCTGACAATCCAGACTTGATCTGCTTAACAGAGACTTTCCTCCTTCAAGATGTCTCTGATTCCTTAATATCTCTTCCTGGTTACTCCCTCCTCCGGTATGATAGACCTGAGCCTCGGCCTGGTGGTGGGGTGGCTATCTTTATCAAAAACTCTCTTCCTCACTCTCCTTGCACTGCCCTCTCTCCTCCTCACCCCCAGGAGTACCTCTGGCTACGGCTTCCTCTCCGCTCCCACCTTTTGTTCATATGTGTTCTGTACCGTCCCCCAAACAGTGATGACTCCATCTACATTTCACTGTCTGACAACATGGACCAACTTCTATCCACTCATCCCAACTCTCTCTTCCTCATATGTGGTGACTTCAATTGTCATCATGCCACCTGGTTGGGTGTGGGTTCCTCTCTCACCAGTCATGGCACCTCAGCAAAGGACTTCTGTGACTCACTGGGATTGACACAATCTGTCAATTTCCCGACCCGGATCTCAGCCAATGGAGTATCTTCTCTTCTAGACTTGGTTATGACTAACTTCCCTGCTAATGTCTGCTGCTCTTCTTCTGCTCCAATCGGTTCTTCTGATCATGTGCTTGTCAAAGTGGACATCTCTCTGGCCATTCTCAGAGAGCCTCCTCAGCGTCGACGAGTCTGGCATTTCACTCAGGCCGACTGGGACGGTCTTCAAGCAGCCATCAATCGTCTGGATTGGTCTCCCATCTCCACTGCCTCTGACATCAATTCTTCCTGGGAATACTTCCAAAGCAAACTGATCTCTCTCATGCACAGATTTATCCCATCTCGCCTTCAGTTGTCTTACCCTTCCTCCCGTCCATGGTACACTGAATCTTGTGGTGAGGCAGTTGCCCTGAAACAACTTGCCTTTGCCTCTTGGAAGGCTAATCCAACTGAAGGAAATCTCAGTTCCTTCCACCAAGCTCGGAACAAGTGTGTGTCTACCCTCAGGAGTGCCAGGAAGCACTATCTCTCCTCACTCAAGAATGAACTCTCAAACCTGTCTCCTTCCTCCAAATCCTGGTGGCGTCTGGTCAAGTCCGTTTCTGGTGTTTGTTCCCCCTCCATCCCCTCCCTTACCTCAAATGGCCACACAGTTGACATCGCACGTGACAAAGCCGAATGCCTCAACTCTGTGTTTGCCTCAAAATCCTTAGTCCCAAACCCATCTCTCTCTGTTCCCACCTTTCCCAGTCGAACCAAACTGCTCCTGGACTCTGTGACCTTCTCTCCTGACAAGGTGGAGGAGTTTTTGTCAAACCTCGACTCTGATTCTGCAACTGGACCAGATGGCATCAGCCCACAGGTCCTAAAATCCTGCTCTGCCGCTCTATCTCACCCTCTCTCTGTTCTTTTCACCCTATCTTTTGCTCAAGGTCATCTGCCAGCATCCTGGAAATCAGCAAACATTACCGCTTTACACAAAAAAGGTGCAAAAACAGATCCTTGCAACTACAGACCAATCAGCCTGCTCCCAATTATCAGCAAAGTCATGGAATCCATCATTGCTTCGGATATGAAATCTTTCCTCTTCTCCAATGGCTTGATCTCTGATCATCAATTTGGTTTCAGACCAGGTCACTCTACTCTGGACATGCTGATTCTGCTGTCTCAACAATGGATGGAGGTCCTCAATGCCAAACAGGAAATCAGAGCTGTCTCCCTTGACATATCACGTGCCTTCGATACGGTCTGGCACCCAGCTCTGCTCACCAAACTCTCCTCCTATGGTATCCATGGAAATCTCCATGCATGGCTTGCGGACTTCCTCTCTGGTCGTAGTCAACGTGTGGCCCTGAATGGATTTCTCTCATCTCCCCTTCCCGTTCAGGCTGGAGTTCCCCAAGGCAGTGTGCTGGGCCATGTGCTTTTTCTGGTCTTTATCAATGATCTCTCCGACTCTCTGGAAAATCCTCTGTATCTCTTTGCTGATGACTCCACTCTCTACCGCTCCATTCCTCTTCCCTCAGATCGGCAGTCTGCAGCCTCCTCACTCTCTGAAGACCTGGACAAAATCACAGACTGGTCAAACATGTGGAACATGTCTTTCAATCCTGACAAATCTCACACTCTTACTATGTCTCTCCGAAAAGATTGACTGGACAACCCTCCCATCTACTTTCTCAACAATCCTCTCCAAGAAGTTCTGTCGCTCAAGCTTTTGGGTCTCACCATCTGCCATGATCTTTCTTGGGAAAACCACATTTCCAAGCTGGCCTCCAAAGCCAGTCGCCGACTGGGCATCCTCCGTCGTGCGAAGTCCTTCCTAGGCACACCTGAGCTCCTCACCACATACAAGGCTTTCATCCGCAGCTCAATGGAATACTGTTCTCCCCTATGGGCTGGTGCTCCTGCCTCACACCTGGCTCGGCTTCACGCTGTTGAATCCAAAGCTTTCAGAATCATTGGAGTCTCCCGCGATGAAGCTATCTCTGAGGGCCTTTCACTCACTCACCGCAGGCAGGTAGGTGGTCTTTCTGTCTTCTACCGACTCCTCTCCGGCCTTGCTCCCCCAGCTCTCTCTGTGTTCTGTCCCCCAAATATTCCTACAGGTCGCACAAGATCTGCCAGCCACCCTCTGATGGTTAAACTGCCGAAATCTCGGCTCTCTGCTCACCTTCACTCTTTCATTTCTCTTTTCTCCCGCCTCTGGAACAAACTCCCACACTCACTTCAATCACACTCCTCCCTCCAGGTCTTCAAAACAGCTGTTCACCACCATCTCTAATCTTCCCCCATCCAAAACCTTGAACTTTTCTACCCCCACTTATTCACCCCAGATCCACCTTGTTTGAAATTCCAACTTCTTTCCTGGAAGTCTTGGCAGTGTCCATATGTTTTATACCTCTCCCACCCCCCCCCCCCTTCCCATGCCTCCTCCCCAAAGCCCTCTCCCTCCCACAGTTCTCTCGATGTCTCCATGTCTCTCGGTCCCTGCTCTCAAATGTTGTGTTTGTGTCCTTCCCCCTCTCTCCCCATCTTGTCTACCGCTCCTGATGTTATTTGTTTTGTGTGTCTGTTTGTCTTTCTGTGTGATTAATGTTCGCTCTTTCACGAGCCTCGATCTTGTATACAAAAAAAAAAAAAAAAAAAAAAAAAGGCATTCCAGCGCCTAATGGACAGCGTCTTGCGCGGCTTGGATTTTTTGTACGTCTACCTGGACGACATCCTTGTCGCCAGCGCGTCCCGCGAAGAGCACCTTCATCACCTCCGCACGCTCTTCGAACGTCTGGGCCAGCACGGCCTGATCGTGAACCCCGCCAAGTGCCGGCTTGGCGTCACCAGCATCGACTTTTTGGGGCACCGCGTCACCAGGCACGGGGCCGTCCCCCTACCGGCCAAGGTGGAGGCGGTGAAGGGGTTTCCGCGCCCCCGCACGATCAAGAGGCTCCAGGAGTTCCTGGGCATGGTAAACTTTTACCATCGGTTCCTGCCCCGCATCGCCCAGCTCCTGCGCCCCTTATATGAGGCCCTTCGAGGGAAGCCGGGCAAAGGTGACGTTACGTGGACCGAGCAGATGGACGCGGCGTTCTCGGGCGTGAAGCTCGCCTTGGCCAACGCCACCATGCTCGCGCACCCGGCGCTCGATGCACCGATCGCCCTCACCTCAGACGCCTCGGACTACGCGGTGGGCGCGGTGTACGAGCAATGGGTGCGTGGTGCCTGGCAACCGCTGGCGTTCTTCAGCCGGCAGCTTCGCCCGCCCGAACGCCGTTACAGCACCTTCGACCGCGAGTTTCTTGGGCTTCACCTAGCGGTCAGGCACTTCCGCGATCTGCTCGAGGGCCGTGCGTTCACGGCCTTCGTCGACCACAAGCCGCTGGTTTTCGCGATGGGCAAGGTCGCCGAGCCATGGTCGGCCCGGCAACAGCGTCACCTCGCGGCCGTGTCCGAGTACACGACGGACATCCGGCACATCGCGGGAAAGGACAACCCGGTGGCCGATTGCCTTTCCCGGGCCGTCGCCCACGCAGTCCACCTTGGCATCGACTATGCCCGGATGGCGGCGGACCAGGCCGCCGACCCCGGGGTCCAGGCCCTGCGGACCGCAGTCACGGGCCTCCGCATCACCGAGGTGCCCTTCGACGGCGCGGGCAGGGCCCTCGTTTGCGACGTCTCCCTCGGGTGGCCTCGCCCCATCGTGCCTGCAGGCTGGCAGCGCCAGGTTTTTGACGCCATCCACGGCCTGTCCCACCCGGGCATGAGGGCCTTCCAGAGGTTGGTCACCGACAAGTTTGTCTGGCATGGCCTCCGGAAGGCCGTCCGTGGCTGGACCAGGAAGTGCCTCGCTTGCCAGCGCGCAAAGGTGCACCGACACACCCAGGCCCCCTTGACCCCGTTTACGGTGCCGGAACGTCGGTTCGACCACGTTCACGTGGACCTGGTGGGACCTCTGCCCCCCTCGCGGGGTTTCACCCATGTCCTCACCATGGTGGACCGCACCACCCGGTGGCCAGAGGCTGTGCCTTTGGCGACGACGACGGCGGCGGACGTCGCACAGGCATTCATCGCCACCTGCGTCGCCCAGTTCGGCGCCCCCTCGGACATCTCGTCTAAACGCGGCCCCCAGTTCACCTCGGAGCTCTGGGGGGCGGTCGTGCGGGGGCTCGGGGTCCAGCTGCACCGAACCACGGCCTACCACCCCCAGGCCAACGGCCTGTGCGAGCGCTTCCACCGCTCCTTGAAGGCCGCGCTCCGGGTCACCCTCCGCGACGGCGGCTGAGTCGACAGGCTCCCCTGGGTCCTGCTGGGCCTCCGGACGGCGCCCAAGGACGACCTGCGCGCCTCCACGGCGGAGTTGGTTTTTGGGCAACCGCTGCGGGTGCCGGGCGAGTTCCTCCCCGACCCCAAGGCACCATGGTCCGCGGCGCAGGAGCGTTCTGCGCTGCAGGAGACCGCCCGGAGGTTTGCCCCGGTGCCGACGGCGCACCACGGGCACCCTCCTACACACGTCGCCCCGGAGCTTCGCACCGCGGAGTACGTCTTCGTCCGGCACGACTCCCACCGGACACCATTGCGGCCCCCGTACGACGGGCCTTTCCGCGTGCTGGAGACCGGGGTGAAGCATTTCACCCTGGACATCGGCGGCACTCCTGACCGGGTCTCCATAGACCGCCTCAACTCGAAGTGGACCACCCACCGCCGGTGGCCCGGCCCCCGCGTCGGAGCCGCCACCCCTGCGGGCGGACCCCCGGCACCGCCCAGCACCGCAGGCATGCCGCCCCCCGGTCTGGCACCCATCCCGGGTAGAGCCGGGGGTATTCCACCTGGAATCCCTGCACCCCGGACGCCGCCGGTCGCCAGAGGGCGCTTCGGCCGGGTCATCCGTTTGCCCCGCAAACTGGCCCTCCAGGTGCGCGGGAATTCTGGGGGGGCGCGTGTGGCGGACACGGAAGCTCACTGGCGTGGTGACAGCATTCCGCGCACCAAGTGGGCGGCGGCCACGCGAGGGGTAGGCGTGGCCTCAGGATATACACCACGCGCGCAGCCCGGAACGCGCCAGTGCTACAGTGACCTCTTTTAATAAAGAACATTAAACTTACCGCGTTGTCCGCTTCCTCCTTGGTAGCAAGTCGCGCGCGTAGTACCGCGCACTTCAGTATAATAATATTCACAAATTTCACAAAATAAAGTTTAATCGAATAGATTTAAGCTATGTTAAATGACTATGACTTAACTCAACACCTACAATATTTATTGCATTTCCGTACTGTAAACGTCCCAATGTTTCAGTGCTCATTCCATTCATATGTATTTCATTGACATGTTTGCACTGTACATTTGTGGAAATAAATATTGTTTCAATCATTTCGATAAGAATCCAAGAATCGAACTAAGTATATTGTCAAGAGCATATATAGTGTTCCCATGGGTGCACAAAAGAAATCATACTCATTGTACTGTTATTGAATTGAATGAATGCATTTTAAATGAGGTTACAAACCTTCTTGTGCAGCCATTTATATTGTTACGGACCGCGGATAAGATGTTGGTTTGCCGAGCGGAGGCCCCGCGGCCCTAACAGTTACCCCGACTAACCCGATTCCCGAACGTTGGCCGGATCGCGCCACAGATATTCAATATAGAAAAGACAAAAGCGACACGGATGTGAAGAAGAAGAAGAAGATGAGACAAAAAAAGTTGGCAATACTACTAAATTTATTCCTATTATTTACATGCTCAAAGTAACCAAGGAAGAAGGAAAGATAATAAAATAATATACAGAAGATATTAGAGACACAGTGCAATGCTAGCTTATACAAACTTAATTAACCCAAGGACAGAACAAACAAAACAAACTCACGTATACAAGAAGGATGGAAAGGCAGGAGGTGGATGGCTGGAGGGAGAGGAAGGTCCAACGGGTCCTGCAGCACGATCGGCGCGTTTCGCAGCCGCCGTTCCTTCGCGGCCCTGCTCAAAACTGCCGTCCAGGCCCCAAGCTGCTGTTGTTGAAGCTGCTGTTGTTGAAGCTGCTGTGTTGCTGCGTGGCCGTCGCGTGCTTTCTCCAGGCTTCTTGCTGTTAACTCCTTTTTTTGGTCCAACTTTGGCGAGCAAGGCGACGAATAGCAGGCTTTGTACTTCCCTGGATATCCTTCGGCAGTACCTTGCGCGCACGCCTTTTATAGCGCCTCCAACGATCAAGCCGCCGGCCTTTTGGACACGCCCATCGGTGTGCTCACCTCGGCCCTGGTTGGTCGCGCGACCTTCTGGCTCCACCCTTGATGACGACGGGCAGGCACGGCCTTCTTCCCTGACCCGAGCCCATGTTCAATGGTGGTTTTGGAGGGGATGTAATTGGCAATCGAGGCTTGGCAATGACGAAAGGGGAAATGGAGGTTTTGGGAATGGGAATGAAGAATGAAGGGAATCCATCTTATTTCACTTGGTGCAATGGAGTGTCATCTTAATGGAAGACAAGGCCTTACCCTAATACACATAATAAAGATATAACTATCAACCAGGGGGAAATCTATGATTGGCTGACGTGATTGTTTATGACCTAATTATGGGATGCCCTTTGACCTTTATACATAACTGGAGTAAGGAGGGTCCAGAATAAAGCAATATTTCACAACAATTTACTATACAATACAACACAATAAAAAAACACAATCCTCATATCCGCAACAATATTGATGAATTTAAGTTATTTCCATGTATCAATGTGAGTGGTTTAATGGAATAAACTTTGACTTGACTGTACTTTGACTATACAATGGCCAGATCATGAATACATGATATTCATCTTCAATGCATACACCATCATTAATGCACTGAGATTTAATCCTTAATTGGATTGAGTATGATCCAAGGTAGACTGGTCCACTTTTGCTACAAGTTAATTAGGATGTTTTGAGAAGACAGTTTGCCGATCACTTCATACTAATTGCCAATGATAACGTGAATTGCAGGCTTCCTATATCTTTTGTCTTACAAACTATACCATATCTTACAAACCATGATCATTGGCGAAGTTGGTGTGCTTTCAGACAACATGAGTACGCGATTTCCTGGAGTGTTGTTCTAACAGTTAGTATCTCAATCGAGGTCTTGTCAAGGGGGCGGGGGGGTGGGGGAGGTATGTCACTGTTGGAGAAGGGACGGGGGGTGGGGGTATTTTCATTTGTAATTCTATAAAAGTATGAAGCGGCTAATATTTATTTCACTCGATCTTCAATTATGGTTTTCGACGCTATATGCACGTTCCTGTCTACTCATGAATACCCTGCAATGTGCATTGGTGATCGTGGAAAGAAGTCAAACTTTCGACAGACAGCGGTAAACTTTACAGTCATCAACTCAGAGTTGTTCTACAAGCGCAAGACTACAAGAAACAAGTAAAAGCAAGGTTGGTCCTAGTTTACTGACTATTGATGGACGTCTTTACAAAAATATTTGTACTCATGTGATTTTAAAAACATTCAATCTCAGTTGAAGTGCGTCTAGCTATAGTTTAAACAATGTTTAAAACTACTATAAAGCAAAACTTTTTACTCACCGCTAAATTAATATTTCTTGTTTAATTAAATTAATCTCTTACACAATGTTTTCAAATAACCTTTTAATTTAATTTAATTCACCAAAAAAGGATATTCTAAAATCGTTAACAATATATTCATGCTCCTAAATACCCTTCCCGTGCATTCTATACACAAAGAATTAAGTTAAGCACCCCCCCCGTTTTTTTACAACCTCGCACATTACAAGTTTGTTGTCGTCAAAACAGTGTAATATACCCATGATATTGCTATATTTTCTGGAGAAGTGATATTATGGTCACATAAAAACATAACAATCATGCCGTTTTCAATATTTTATTCTGAATAATTTAAGGTGAAATTTTTTGGGAATTTTAGGCATATTTTCACCTCAATTTAAGTATGGAGCTATAGGTCCATCACGGACAGTGTGGATGACGTTTATGTTTTCTAACGTACAGTCATTGTTCTGAGAAGACCTCTAGCGATCTTTGCGTCAATAACGTGTGTAGGACCCACGTGATCGGATCACTGACTCAACCCTACGTCTCATAGACCCTGTAAGCCGTCGTATGCGTTGCTGTGGCAGGTTGTTCCATTCCCGATGTAATGCACGTTCCAATTCATCCAGATTGGCTATTGGAGGGACCATCTTCGCAATTTGTCGTCCCAACATGTCCCAAACGTGCTCGAGGGGGTTCAGGTCAGGACTGTACGCAGGCCAGGGGATGGTTGTCACAGCACCTTGCTCCAGCAAGGCTCGGACGCGTCTCGCACGGTGAGGCCTGGCGTTGTCATCCATGAAGATGGGATTGACGCAAAGATCGCTAGAGGTCTTCTCAGAACAATGACTGTACGTTAGAAAACATAAACGTCATCCACACTGTCCGTGATGGACCTATAGCTCCATACTTAAATTGAGGTGAAAATATGCCTAAAATTCCCAAAAAATTTCACCTTAAATTATTCAGAATAAAATATTGAAAACGGCATGATTGTTATGTTTTTATGTGACCATAATATCACTTCTCCAGAAAATATAGCAATATCATGGGTATATTACACTGTTTTGACGACAACAAACTTGTAATGTGCGAGGTTGTAAAAAAACGGGGGGGGTGCTTAACTTAATTCTTTGTGTATACAATGTAAATATTGAATCATTTGAAAACTATGATGATCATAAATTAACTCATGTCTTCTTTTGTTGTATTGAAATAATGATGGGCTCAAATATAGTGCATGTATTCAACAATTGAATATTAAGATCTGACAATATGATGCACATGCTCACACGGTATACACTAAAATACATAGTAAAAGCTCTGTTGATCATTGCAACGATATCTAACGTCCTGTGAGTTATATTTTCAAAGTAACTAAATATATCTTTCCATTCTTTCTGGGGGATTGACTTTATCCTAAAGGGGAGTGGTTTGATCCCGGAGGGAGTGTGTTGATCCTGACAGGGGGAGTTATTCTGTCCTAGGATAATTAGTAATTACACTCTCGAGTGTGCCAGTCCGAGGATGCGTTCACTCTAGAGTGATTTTATCCGAGGACAGAATCACTCCAGAGTGAGATTTTAGGGGAGTGAGAGAATCCTGCTACAACGGTGCCATCTAAATTTTTTCAAAAAGTTGTGTGAACGGTAAATACAGTCACGTGAAAAAGTAAGTACACCCCATGTAAAGTTTTGACTTTTTCAACATATTTCAACATACAGCTATTTGATCTTCATCTATCTATAATTCCAGTAATCTCTGTGTGTATGTATGTATGTATGTATGTATGTATGTATGTATGTCTGTATGTCTGTGACCGCTGTTTCTCGACAACCACGGGTCCGATATACTTTAAACTTGCCAGGTATATTGCTGGGGACCCGAGGATGTGCCTTTTCAAGGTTTCATATTAATCGGAGAAGTAGTTACCGAGCTATGTCCAAAAAACGATTCAACCAATCAGAGAGCAGCGAGCTATCACGTGTGCCGAACGTGGCGAACAGACTCTGCCTCGGACGGCACATTTGAGAGCGTATTCATTTATTTCACGTTGGCAAACTATGTTGGCGTTAAACTATGTTTTAAAACTAATTAAAACTAATTTGCGATTCATCGTAACTGCGATTTGCGACCTTCCGGACAGTGAAGACTTCACTTCCGGCAGCCAATCACAGAACGCGTTGTTGCGTAGGCGTGGCCGATGTGAGAGCGAGCCGAGCCGAGCGCGTGCGCCATTACGGTTCGTAATTCGATTTCTTCCGGAGAAAATAATAATTTCTCGATTTCTTATGCGCATTATTTCTCCCAATTCAGTCAGAGCGAAGGGCGGAAGCGAAGAGCGTTGTTTTTTTTGTTTACGGGCGTACGGGCGGGGTAGAGCGTACGGGTAGCGTTTTTTTTTTTTTTTGGCAAGGAACGGGCACCCACGTACGGGCATGCCCTAGTTTCAACAATGTTGACAGATAAAGGTGATATTGAAGGAGCTGGGGCTCCCACGTCGATCGGAAGAATGGACGCGACAAAAAGCTGGAATTCATCCGAGTTGCTTTAATCAAACCAAACACTCAGGCACTCTGAAAAGCCCGTTTATCGGGCAGAAATATATATACATATTATCCCGGAGCGTTTGCCCAGGAAAGGCGAGAGGGGGCGTGGCCCAGCGTCCTGGCTGCGGCCTGGCAAGTTGAGGGCGAGCCTGCCCGGGCATGCCCGGGCGTCCCGACCGAGGCCTGGCAAGTTGAGCGCGGGCCTACCCGGGCGTCCTAGACGAGCCCGGCATGGTGATCGCTCCGCGTCCTTGATAGGTGCAAGGCGATTGTGAAAACCCAGTGGTAGCCGCTACACACGTCCCCCCAGAATCGACTTGCACCGGCAGGGTCAATTTGAGGGGGGTCCTGATGACCCGGCCGAAGCGACCCCTGGCGGGTCGTGGGAGGGGGTCCGGTGTGGTGGTGGGCGGTCGAGTGGGGGGCACCGTGGACGGGGGGCGGCCTCGCCGCGGCGGAAGGGCCACCCATGGTGGGTGGTCGACGTCCACGTGCGCCGGCTTGAGGCAGTCCAGCGCAATCCGGTCCGACCTGCCGCCGATGTCGATGACGAACGACTTGTCGTCCCGTCGCAGTACCCGGAAGGCCCCGTCGTACGGCGGCCGGAGTGGCCCCCGATGTGCGTCGTGACGCACAAAAACATACTCCGCTGTGCGAAGTGCTGGGGGGACGTAGGACTGGGGGTCACCGTGGTGGGATGTTGGCACGGGGGCAAACCGTCGGGCGGCCTCCTGGAGGTCCGAGCGCTGGTGAGCTGCGGACCAGGGACTGGTAGCATCGGGCACGAATTCGCCCGGGACGCGTAGCGCCTGGCCATAGACCAGCTCGGCGGTGGATGCCTGGAGGTCCTCCTTGGGGGCCGTGCGGAGGCCCAAAAGGACCCACGGCAGCCGGTCGGCCCAACCGCCGTCTTGAAGGCCGGCCATGAGTGCGGCCTTCATGGAGCGGTGGAATCGCTCGCACAACCCGTTTGCTTGGGGGTGGTAGGCCGTAGTACGGTGGAGCTTGACCCCCAGGTTGCGGGCGACCGCGCCCCACAGCTCGGAGGTGAACTGTGGTCCGCGGTCTGACGAGATGTCCGCCGGTGCGCCGAAGCGGGCGACCCAGGTGGCGATGAAAGCCTGCGCCACGTCGGCGGTGGTGGTGGAGACGAGGGGAATGGCCTCCGGCCACCTGGTGGTCCTGTCCACCATGGTGAGCAGGTGTGTGAACCCCCGTGACGGGGGGAGGGGGCCCACCAGATCCACGTTGACGTGGTCGAAACGTCGTTCGGGCACGGTGAAAGGTGCCAGCGGGGCCTGGGTGTGTCGGTGGACCTTGGCCCGTTGGCAGGCCGTGCAGGTGCTGGTCCAATCGCGGACGTCCCGACGAAGGCCGTGCCAGACGAATCGCGCCGACACCAGCTTCTGGGAAGCTTTCCGGCCCGGGTGGGAAAGGCCGTGGAGGGAGGCGAAGATGCGGCGTTGCCAGGTGACGGGCACGATGGGGCGAGGCTGGCCTTGGGAGACGTCGCAGAGCAGGACAGTGTCCGCGAAGGGGATGTCGGCCAGGCGGAGGCCCGTGTCCGCCGCCCGGAGGGCTTGCACCGTGGTGTCGGTGGTTTGGTCCGCCGCCATAAGCGCAAAGTCCACGCCAAGGTGGACCGCGTTCGCGCTGGCCCGGGAAAGACAGTCGGCCACGGCGTTGTTTTTGCCGGCGACGTGCCAGATGTCCGTGGTAAACTCCGACACGGCGGAGAGGTGGCGCTGTTGGCGGGCCGACCACGGCTCCGTGACCTTGGCCATGGCGTAAACCAACGGCTTGTGGTCGACGAACACCGTGAAAGGTCGGCCCTCCAGGAGGTGGCGGAAATGGCGGACGGCCAGGTGTAGACCGAGGAGCTCCCGGTCAAACGTGCTGTATTTGAGCTCGTTCGGCCGGAGCTGCCGGCTGAAAAAAGCGAGTGGCTGCCAAACCCCGTTCACCCATTGCTCATGTACGGCGCCCACCGCGTAGTCGGAGGCATCCGTGGTGAGGGCGATGGGAGCGTTGAGCACCGGGTGAGCGAGCAGTGTTGCGTCGGCGAGGGCCCGCTTTGAGCTTTGGAAGGCCGCATCCATTGCTGCGGACCAGGCGATGTCGTGCTTGGCCGGCTTGCCCCGGAGGGCTTCGTAGAGGGGCCGCATGAGTTGAGCAGCGTGGGGCACGAAGCGGTGATAAAAATTCACCATTCCCAGGAATTCCTGCAGGGCCTTTATGGTGCGGGGACGCGGAAACGTGGTGATGGCCTCGACCTTGGTTGGCAGCGGCACGGCCCCGTTCTTGGTGATGTGGTGGCCCAAAAAATCAACGGCCGTCGTGCCGAAGTGGCATTTGGCCGGGTTGACGATGAGGCCGTGCTCGCTGAGGCGCCCGAACAGTGTTCGGAGGTGGAGGAGGTGCTCGGCCCGGGACGTGCTGGCGACGAGGATGTCGTCCAGGTAAACGAAAAGGAACGGCAGGTCACGCAGCACGCCGTCCATCAAGCGCTGGAACGCCTGAGCCGCGTTCTTGAGACAAAACGGCATCCGCAAGAATTCGAATAAGCCGAACGGCGTGATGACTGCCGTTTTAGGGACGTCGGCCGCCCTGACAGGTACCTGGTGATATCCCCGTATGAGATCAATTTTCGAAAAAATGACCCGTCCCGCCAGACGGGCGGAGAAGTCTTGGATATGCGGGATCGGGTACCTGTCGGGGGTGGTAGCGTCATTGAGACGGCGGTAGTCGCCACACGGGCGCCATCCACCCCCCGGCTTTGGCATGATGTGCAGTGGCGAGGCCCACGCGCTATCGGAGCGCCGCACGATGCCGAGGTGCTCCAACACGTCGAATTCGGCCTTCGCCACGGCGAGCTTGGCTGGGTCGAGGCGGCGGGCCCTGGCGTAGACCGGCGGGCCCGTGGTTGGTATGTGGTGCTCGATCCCATGCCATACTGCGACGGCCGAAAACGTCGGCCGCGTGAGGGCCGGGAACTCCGTGAGCAGGCGAGCAAACTCGTTCGCCGCCGGGACGGCGCATGCCAGCTCGGTCGGCGCGGAGCTGCTCAATGTGCATACCAGGGAGCTGAAGGTTTCGGCGTTGATTAAACGACGCCGTTGGACGTCCACCAGCAGTCCGTGTGCGCAGAGGAAGTCGGCGCCTAGCAGAGCCATGGGCACGTTTGCGGTTACAAACGTCCAAGCAAAGCGATGGCCGCCGAAGCAGAGGGTGACGTTGCGCGGGCCGAAGGTGCGGATGGTCGATCCGTTGGCCGCAACCAAGGAGGGGCCGCAAACCGCGGACTGCCTGTCCTGGTCAGAGGCGGGTATGACGCTCAGTTGGGCGCCGGTGTGGCACAGGAAGCGCCGTTCGGAACGCTTTATCCGTGATGAACAGTAAGTTGCCCGTGTGGCCAGCGCTCATGGCTGGTAATGAACGCCGGCCCGGCCGTTTCCCGGCCTGCCGAAGGTGCACGGGGGTCGGCATGTCCGGGCCTTCTGTCCGAACCTGGCATGATAGTAACACCACGCTTGGTTAGGTGGAGGCCCCGGTCGTCGTGCTGGAGGTGGTCGGCTCGGTGTAGCGGCCGCCAATTGCGTCGGCAGTTCGGCCGTCGACCGTGCCGGGTGCTCGGGTGCCATGGGTGTTGCGTCGGACGGCGGTGGGTCCCATGTCGCCGCTGCAATGCGCTGACCTGCGGCGGAGATCTTGTCGGCTTCTCTGGCAAGGGCCCGGGGATCTGTGATCGTCGTGCTTGCCAGGGCGAGGCGTACCGGGTTAGGCAGCTGACGGAGGAACAGCTCCCGGAACAGGAATGCCAGAGAGTGCTCGCCGAGCAGTGAAAGCATGTAGTCCATTCGCTCGGAAGGGCGCGTGTCGCCGAGCTCGGGCAGGTCGAGCAGGCGCCGTGCGCGTTCCGCCGATGGGAGGGCGAAAGCGTCGAGGAGAAGCTTCTTAATCGCGCCGTATTTGTCAGCGGCTGGCGGGCTCTCGAGGAGGCTCAGGGCGCGGGCCGCGGTGGCCGAACCGAGCGCTGCTACCACATGGTGGAAGCGGGTGTCGTCGGCCGTGATGCCTCGCAGGGCGAACAGGGAATCCGCCTGTGCGAACCAAACCGCCGCGTGAGCCTCCCAGAAGGTAGGCAGTTTAAGGGCGACTGCCGTGTCCATGTCGGTAGGTCACCAATGAAGGAGCTGGGGCTCCCACGTCGATCGGAAGAATGGACGCGACAAAAAGCTGGAATTCATCCGAGTTGCTTTAATCAAACCACCAACACTCAGGCACTCTGAAAAGCCCGTTTATCGGGCAGCAATATATATACATATTATCCCGGAGCGTTTGCCCAGGAAAGGCGAGAGGGGGCGTGGCCCAGCGTCCTGGCTGCGGCCTGGCAAATTGAGGGCGAGCCTGCCCGGGCATGCCCGGGCGTCCCGACCGAGGCCTGGCAAGTTGAGCGCGGGCCTGCCCGGGCGTCCTGGACGAGCCCGGCATGGTGATCGCTCCGCGTCCTTGATAGGTGCAAGGCGATTGTGAAAACCCAGCGGTAGCCGCTACAATATAATATAACAAATATCATGAAACATTTACATTTTGTAGTCCATTGTATAATTTAAATTAACATAAATGCAAATTTCGCACGTGGAAAAAGAAAGAACACCCCGACATTTATCACTACTTCAAATACCTAAAATTAGAATCAGGTGCACCAGCTCAGGTGCAAATGATTAGAACATCGTTAGAGACGATCTTGGAGGAACCTGTCTTATTTAAACGTCAGACATTTAGTTTGGTTTGCTCGTTGTTGTTGAAGTGTGCGGCGTCACCATGCCTCGATCAAAAGAGCTCTCTGAGGCCTTCAGACAGAAGGTTATAGATGCCAACGAGTCTGGGAAGGGATTTAAAAAGATCTACAAACAATTTGAAATCGATCATTCGACTGTCCGGAAGATCATCTACAAGTGGAGAGGATTCCAAACAACTGCCAACTTGTTCAAGCCAGGCCGCCCCAGCAAGTTCAACCCGAGAGCAGACCGCAAGATGCTGAAAGAAGTCTCTAGGAACCCCAGAATGTCATCACGGGACCTACAGGTCGCTTTTGCCACTGTCTATGTCAAAGTGCACGAGTCTACCATTAGAACGAGGCTGCACAAATTTGATCTATATGGGAGGTGTGCCAGGAGGAAACCTTTGCTGTCCAGAAAGAACATCAGGGCAAGACTAAAGTTTGTCAATGAACACCTAGGCAAAGACCAGCACCAGCACTTCTGCAACAATGTGCTCTGGACAGATGAGTCAAAGGTAGAGCTATTTGGCCACAGTACCAGAAGACATGTTTGGCGAAAACCAAAGAGAGCATTTGACCACAACAACCTGATACCAACTGTAATGCATGGTGGTGGAAATATTATGGTTTGGGGCAGCTTTGCTGCATCAGGGCCTGGGCAGCTCACCATCACAGAATCCACTACGAATTCTTCATTGTACCAGAGGGTGCTTGAGAATAATGTGAGACCATCTGTCGAAAAGTTGAAGCTCAACCGAAGGTGGGCCTTCCAACATGACAATGACCCTAAACATACCAGTAAATCCACCAAGGAATGGCTGAAAAGAAAGAAATGGAGGGTTCTGGAATGGCCAAGTCAAAGCCCGGATCTAAATCCCATTGAGATGTTGTGTGGGGATTTGAAGCGAGCTGTGCATGCAAGAAACCCCTCAAACATCGCACAGCTGAAATAATTCTGCATGGAGGAGTGGGCAAAAATTTCTCCCAGTCGATCTCAGAGACTGGTAGACAGTTATAAGAAACGCCTACTTGGTTGTTTCTGCCAAAGGGGGCAATATCACCTATTAGAGCCAAGGGTGTACTTACTTTTTCCACATGCGAAATTTGCATTTATGTTTATTTAAATTATACAATGGACGACAAAATGTAAATGTTTGATGATATTTGTGATGTTAAATCACCTTTATCTGTCAATATTGTTGAAATGAAGATCAAATAGCTGTATGTTGAAATATGTGGAAAAAGTCAAAACTTTACATGGGGTGTCCTTACTTTTTCACATGACTGTAAATCCGAAAAATATATATATATAAAATAAGAGATAATGGTGAAGGGGATGGGGAAACAGACCCGACTTGCAATCATGGACCGAGTGAAAACACCAACACAATTGAATGTGATGAAAATGAGAACAGCGGATGATAACAAACAGAAGGACAGAAGGAAACAGGGAAGTGAAGGAGAGAGGGAGTATAAGGATGATGAGGAACAGCGAAGACTGGAATAAGAGTTGACAAACAAAATAGTGGACATGAGATTGCACCATTTGGGGAAAGACCACAAATATACGAGAAAACAACAGACGGACAAAAATGCTGTTTGGGTGACACCCAAATAAAAAACAAGGAATGTGGAGTAATCCATTAACCCATCTGCAAAAGTCACAATTTTCCAGTTCCAGAAAACGAATGGAAACATTATCCAAAAGCAATCACTGAAAATAATGAAGTAATCCCTGGCTCAGGTACAACCTAATTATCCCATCGAGCATAAAAAACGAAACCTTGTGACCGGATATCATACTTGGGTACAAAAACAGAAAAGAGGGCACTGCTAATTGAGGTGTCAAGACCCAGCCAAATTGGCCTCAATAGCAAAGGACTCAAGAAAATGATGAAATAGGAAGATCGCAAAAAAACAAAAGTGAAAAGACGAGGAGCACTGAAATTGTACCAGTGATTATTGCAGCAATGGAAATGGTTAAAAAAAAAAGAACCATGCAGAGATCTTTAAAATGATCTCTGGGAATATTACAACAAACAAACTGCAGTTGGAAGCTGTTTGGGGCTCAGCGACGATCCTCAAAAGAGCCCTCGGAAAAAAACTTTGAGAACAAGAAAACTTCACAACTTTGGCCGTGAAACATGGTTTTGGTTTCCTGAAGGGTGTAAAACAAGATTATCATGATATATGGGTTTTATATGCATAGGGGACATGATTATCTACAATTTGTTAGCATCTCTGTATATCTTGAGTAAATATTAGTGCCTGTATGTAAAATTTAACAAATTAAGAAAGATCGCGAACCGCGTACACGACGAGCCAAATTAATATGATCACAACTCTTTTGTGTAAACCTTCAGATAATAACAACTGGGCATTTCTTATCCCCAATAGTCTCCTTGGGGGAAGGGTGGGGGGACGATATGGAGACAAAAACCAACGACTGCAAAACCCCATCTCCAGCTGTGCGGCGCAAGGGCTAATTATAGGATCCGCATCCGCATATTCCCCAAAATCTAACCGATACGTCCTCGTCACACACGCAGCCTGTCCACAAAGTTTCGTCAGATTCCATCCATAATGTTTTGAGATATTCTGCTCACAGACAAACAGACAGGGGTGAAAACATAACCTCCATCCACCTTCGGTTGCAGAGGTAAAAATAAAAAATAAATCAAAGAACATAAAGGTGACTTCTTGACATGCGATGTTGTATTTAAAAAATACGTCACGTACCAGACTTGGGTGTTAATCCATCATCCTGAAAATGGAGACTGCGGAAACCACGGAGCCCGATTCCACAGAAACCAGAAACGTTGTCCCGGTGCACATTTTGGGATCCGAAAATCTTTTCACAGAAACTGGAAAGTTCCCGAATAACATTCTCCAAGTTGACGAAAATACTTCCCAAAAGAGAAGAACCTGCAATCTGGACATCTTGCGGCTTCGAAAAAGAATTCATAAATTTACAGAAGTCAGCATACATTGCAAATTGTAATTTCTCTTTGGAGAGAGAGAGGAGCTCGGTCCGCAATGCATCCGACTCAGTACAAGCTCGAATAACATTCCGATTCTCAATTCCAAGCTTATCGATCACTGCTTGGGCTGTTTCTGCTCTGAGGCCTTGGGACTTGAGCCATTCCAAGAAGCTCTCCATTTCACCGATGACCTGCCAGGGATACAATGCTTATGTTAATCACAGAAAAGTTATACATGTTATTTTCTTTCCTCAGTTTGGAATGTTTTGTGAGTTATTAGCTTATCCAATTTGATCATGTCTCAAGCTAAATGGTAAACTTATCAAGCTTGATCACCACATTTAGACTGACAGTATAATTTGTTTCAATAGTTCACATTTAAGATAAAAACATCCCATATTCAAACGTGAGTAACAAAGCGAAACCGAACCAAAGTGCGTGAATTTATTCCCCCAGCCACGGCAGATATCGCGGTATTTGTATAGAGTGACTTGATTGGCTGCATCCTTTTTCAAATCAGATTAACAACTTTTGAAATTTGTAATTTTTCACAAAGGAAGCCATTTCCGAACAAAGCTTTTCTGCAATGAGACGGATTAGAAACTCTTTGTGCTCAATCATGGGTGAAGAAAGATTTTCTTCACTGACACTTCTTCACATAAAGCCTGGTGTTGACTTAGGCCTTAGCGGTTAGGGTGCCGGCATGGGATCCTCGGATCCTGGGTTCGAATCCTGGTCGATCGCTGAATTAACGCCAAGGGGGTTGACGCAGCCTGTCATCCTTCCGAGGTCGGCAAATTGAGTACCAGTTCACTGGTAATTCCCTGTGTGTCGCGAGAGGTGATTAACAGGGTTGGCGGCAGGAAGGGTATCCGGCCACAAAACATTGCTTCAAAAAGGGGACCACGGTGCCAGGAAAAGGCCAACCCCAACCCCTCTGTGGGTAAAAAGGCCTCCAAAGGTGGTTCTAAAGGTGGTTCGACATTTCTTCACATCGAAGGCAATTTAACTGTGAAGCGCTGGGGGTATTTCCCCTATGTTTTATTTTCCTCACTGCCATTGTCTCAAAATGTGCACCAAAGAATCTCCACTTTCCGAGAAGTTAAACTTTTCAGGTTCAACATGCATAATCCTGTCATCTCTGAAACTTAGTTAAATGTAGCTGTCCGCAGCAATGGATTAAATAAAATACAATAATAATAATAACAACGATAATAAAAATAACAACTTTATTTGGTTCCTTATTTAAGACATTTAAGCCTTAAATACAAAGTGCTGCTTAAGTCAGTGGGATACTTGGGTTTGCTTCTGACAACCATTCAGATCAATCAGAGTTGAGAGGCTGACTCGCAGAGTACCATTCAAAGTTGCTTTCAGTGTATTCCTGGTCTTTGATTTTGTGCCAGTCACAAGTGAAATCCCTGACTCACACAGGTATGTGGTGGTGAAAGGTAACAGGAGCTTGATTTCCCACTCCAACTGAATCCCCTGCTACCGTAAATCAAAACTTCATATATCCGGGGTCGTATTTTCTGACGATGCGTTTCACCTTCTTTTAGCAACTCCTTAAGTTTCGCCACCATCATCGGTTTTTCTTTTCAGTTAATGGTCCATGTTTGTCAAAATAAAATACAGCAAAAGTAAAATACAGCAGCTTACCTTTTCGTGTGAACACGAGATACCCGAGACGTTCTTCATACCGGAAACACCTTCGATCAACCAAATACAGCCAATGGCGAAACTGCAAATACCGAATCCGCGAATGTTACGGATGGAAACCCTCACGTCATTCCCCAATTCACCTTTAAACTCAATCTCTCCATCTTTTCATTTTAAACAGCATCATTCCAATCACAAATTAATACAATAACATAAATACAACTTCTTTTTTGAGAGGTAAATTTTGCGAACACTCATGAGGTAAACGAATCACCTGCCTTCTCAGGTGGGTATGATATCTGCGGACCACGTGGTTGCACCTTCCGACCCACCGATGGTCGTGGCCGACCGGTTGAGAATCTCTGGCCGAAACGACTTGTTCGAGAAATAGTCCAACTTTAGTTTTGGATGCAGTCGATGGGAGCGACATTTTTTTTCGATACCAACGCGACATAGATCCCTCATCTATCCATCTACAACCTTTACAACACCTCCTCATTTGAAGGTGACATTGGATATACAAGTTAATTATAAAAACTTTCTGCCTGGTTTGTAGTTAAAAGGAAGAATGAGGTTTAACCATCGTTGTATGAAGTTTCGTGATGACGTCATCTATCTATAATTCCAGTAATCTCTGTGTGTATGTTTGTATGTATGTATGTATGTATGTATGTATGTTTGTCTGTGACCGCTGTTTCTCGACAACTACCGGTCCGATATACTTGAAACTTGCCAGGTATATTGCTGGGGACCCGAGGATGTGCCTTTTCAAGGTTTCATATTAATCGGAGAAGTAGTTACCGAGCTATGTCCAAAAAACGATTCAACCAATCAGAGAGCAGCGAGCTATCACGTGTGCCGAACGTGGCGAACAGACTCTGCCTCGGACGGCACATTTGAGAGCGTATTCATTTATTTCACGTTGGCAAACTATGTTGGCGTTCAACTATGTTTTAAAACTAATTAAAACTAATTTGCGATTCATCGTAACTGCGATATGCGACCTTCCGGACAGTGAAGACTGCACTTCCGGCAGCCAATCACAGAACGCGTTGTTGCGTAGGCGTGGCCGATGTGAGAGCGAGCCGAGCCGAGCGCGTGCGCCATTACGGTTCGTAATTCGATTTCTTCCGGAGAACATAATAATTTCTCGATTTCTTATGCGCATTATTTCTCCCAATTCAGTCAGAGCGAAGGGCGGAAGCGAAGAGCGTTGTTTTTTTTGTTTACGGGCGTATGGGCGTACGGGCGGGGTAGAGCGTACGGGTAGCGTTTTTTTGTTTTTTTGGCAAGGAACGGGCACCCACGTACGGGCATGCCCTAGTATAAAACAATGCAGTGAATAAAACAAAACGAGTGAAAAACACCTCATTAAATGAACAATTTTCATTTATATTAAATGAACAAACAATGAACATTAAATGTACCTCGGCATACATTTAATAAAAACTCGTTTAACTTATCTTCATTCCCATCATCAAAGAACAGAAAATTATTTTATCTTTAAATAAACGTTTTACAGATCTTTCTCAGTATTAACAATAAAATGAGAATCTCCCAACAAACCTCTACAGATCAGATTCGATTCGATCCGATAACGTGAACCTTGGTTACAGTAACAGCCACACCACGCGGTTCACAAGATCACCCGGAAGGTCTTCATATTTTGAAGACTGCATGTTTACGGATATCGTTCCTCTTCCTCTTTGTAAGAAGATTACAACGGGAAATTGCTGACGTTTGTGACGTCAGCAATTTGTACGCGCCGCCACATTACAGTGCAAAAATAAAGGTGAAGACAAAGAAGAAGCAGGGACTGCTTCCGTGTTGGGAATGAACCACGTGCGAGTGAACACTGCTCCGTCCGCAATGCCCAGGGCCCCCAAATTCAATGGCGTCACGCAATCAGTGCAACCCGAGATCAAGAGAGATGAGAGATAACGCGAGACCGGTCGTGGTCCACATTGTTGAAAGATGAGCCCGAGGGTGGGTCTCACTTTACCCACAAAACACATCACCTTGTGAGTGGTGGTAAACACAGCGGAAAGGGAATGGTCCATCTCGAGGAAAGAAAGCATTGTCACGTGTTAATCGATTTTAAAAAACGTTTTTCCCTGATGTTTAACTGGACGCGACTATTATAAAATGAAGGGGGTGATGTTGGTGTTGGTAAAAAAGCAGGTTAAGTGGAATAATGAAAAACTCATTGAATGTAAACAAATGCAACAATAATCACATTAATCTTACCAAATGTCCGTCCGTCCGTTCGAAGGTGCCGCAAAAACGGCTCAACCGATCACAACGATATTTTGGGTGGGTATTCCTGGGACCCCTGGGAGTAAAATAGGCCATATTGTTTTTCCAATTTTTCCAATTTTCGAATATTTCCAAACACGATGAAATAACATTTACCGATATGAACAGTGATGTGGCTTTTGTTGAAATTCTACAAATACTGTTTATTCTACGTACCAGGAGAGAGCAGATCGACTCCTGACGAACTCTTCCTATATGAACATGCGGCTCCGAAGTAACCAGGCAGCGTGTGTAAACTGCAAAGCGACTGAGAAACAGGTGTAGCGGCCGCTTCCATGTTACAGATTCGGCGCGCACTCTTCACACATAAAAGTGCAACTGAGAAAGACGTGTAGCGGCCGCTTCCGTTTTGCAGATAATCAACCTTTTTTCAAAATGGGCGCCATGTACTGTTTAGATTTTATGATTTGCACGTGATATGATTCAAGGGATGTTTATATGAATAGTTTAAAATAAAAAAAGGCTTCAATTTCTGATATTTTACCTTTTCATTTGGGCTTCCCAATTGAAGCTCCGCCCATAGGGAGGGTACCGTTGCAAGTATTCTATAATTGCTATTGTTAAGACATATCGATATTGTTTATCAAATGCACATTATAATATATTGTACAATGACAAAAGAAGGTTCATTCGTAAATGTAATAACCCGTGAGTTTGGCGGAACTTTGTGGTTTTTTTAAAATCAGAACTTCTGTCCCGAGGATGATGATGCAACCAAAACTACCCGAGCGGTGATGATGCAACCAAACTACCCGAGGATGATGATGCAAACAAACTACCCCAGCGGTGATGATGCAATCAAACTACCCGAGGATGATGATGCAACCAAACTACCCAAGGATGAATACGCAACCAAACTACCCAAGGATGATGATGCAACCAAACTACCTGAGCAGTGATGATGCAACCAAGCTACCCAAGGATGAATACGCAACCAAACTACCCGAGGATGATGATGCAACCAAGCTCCCCGAGGATGATGAATTCGGCGACATTTTGGGCGCTAAAAAGATGACATCTGGCGATCTGTGAATTGAATGCAAATCGGCGCTCAGCAGGACGAGGTGTTGAGCGGGCAATTTGGCAAATATTTAATTATTTGGCATGGGGGCGGTGTACTTTGAATGTATATTTACTTGTTGTGCACCGCACCTTTCCGATGCCATCTCCAGGCATTGCAAATCGTCATTGCCGGGCACCAAAGGGGGCTCGGCAGTGACGCATGCTGAAAGGGAGTACTCAGTTTTCACTCTGGTTGTTTTCTTGTTTGTTTTCTTGTTTGTTTGTTTTCTTGTTTGTTTGTCCGGGCGATATCTCAGCCATCCTTTGAGCTGGGAAGCTGAAATTTCGGCACAGTAGTGAGCAAGTCCTTTCTCAAAAACTATTTTTTGTTTTTTGATTAATCAATTAATTGAGGAGTTATTTAATTATTAGCGATTAATTCAGTACTTATTTAATTAATCAAATTTCCTTTCTCTTCTGACCATTAACTCAGGCACCTTTTCAGTGAGGAAGCTGATATTTGGACAGGCCAATGACCAGGTGATTTGGCTGCAAAGGCTATTTTTGATTTATTAATTAATCAATTAATCAATTAATCGATTAATTATTTAATTATTCGATTAATGACTAAAAAAATTTTTTTTTAAAAGTTACAGATTCTGATGAAATGGTGGTGGTTTATGTGTTCTTTGACCGAATTGATTAATAATTTAATTTTTTTAATGATTATTATTTATTTATTTTCATTATTAATCATTTATTTATTTTCTTTCTCATTTGGCCAATATCTCAGGCACCTTTGGAGCTGGGAAGCTAATATTTGGACATGACTGACCAAGTGATGTGGCTATCAAGGATATTTTTGATTTATTGATTAATCATTTAATCGATTAATTATTTATTGATTAATCGATTAATTATTTATTGATTAATCAATTAATTATTATTATTTTTATTAATGACTTATTTAATTAAATTTCTAAAAGACACATCTTCGGATGAAGCACGAGTGGTTTAGTTATGCTATTAGCCAATTGATTAAGAAAATATTTTGTGATAATCTTTTATTGATTTTAATTATGCAATTAATCAATCAATTATTATGCACCTCTCCCTCCCAATGCAGTCTCTATGAGCCGCGCTGTAGATTATTTAATTATTTGGCATGGGGGCGGTGTACTTTGAATGTATCTGTACTTGTTCAATTAATGACTAAAAATTTTTTTTTTTGGAAGTTACAGATTCTGATGAAATGGTGGTGGTTTATGTGTTCTCTGACCGAATTGATTAATAATTAAAATTTTTAGTGATTTTTATTTATTTATTTTCATTATTAATCATTTACTTATTTTCTTTCTCCTTGTCCCCAGTCTTTGGCCAATATCTCAGGCACCTTTTGAGCTAGGAAGCTAATATTTGGATATGACAGTGACCAAGTGATGTGGCTGTCAAGGATATTTTTGATTTATTGATTAATCATTTAATCGATTAATTATTCATTGATTAATCAATTAATTATTTAATTTTTTTATTAAAGACTTCCTTAATTAAATTTTATAAAGATACATCTTCGGATGAAGCACTAGTGGTTTTGTTATGGTATTAGCCAATTGATTAAGAAAATATTTTGTGATAATCTTTTATTGATTTTAATTCTACAATTAATCAATCAATTAGTGTGCACCTCTCCCGACCAATGCAGCCTCTATGAGCTGCACTGCGGTATTGCCGGGCGCCCCGGCAATGCCGCGCTTTAGGATATTTAATTATTTGGCATGGGGGCGGTGTACTTTGAATGTATCTGTACTTGTTTATTTTCTTTCTCATCTGGGCAATATCACAGGCACCTTTTGAGCTAGGAAGCTAATATTTGGACATGACAGTGACCAAATTATGTGGCTACAAAGGATATTTTTGATTTATTGATTAATCATTTAATCGATTCATTATTTATTGATTAATCAATTAATTATTTAATTTTTTTAATTAATGCCTTATTTATTTAAATTTCTAAAAGATACATCTTCGGATGAAGCAGTAGTGGTTTAGTGATGCTATTAGCCAATTGATTGAGAAAATATTTTTTGATAATCTTTTCTTGATTTTAATTATGCAATTAATCAATCAATTATTTATTGCGCACCTCTCCCTCCAAATACAGTCTCTATCAGCTGGACAGCGGCATTGCTGGGCCCCGGAGGCGCCCCGGCAATGCCGCGCTGGAGGATATTTAATTATTTGGCCTGTACTTTGAATGTATCTGTACTTGTTTTCTTTCTTGTTCTGTTCCTTTTTCATCTTTTCAATAACATCGGCTTTCATCAAATGTACTTTAATGACATTAAGAATTTCTTCAAACATTGCTATTGGTTTTGTTTCCGCCGTCGTCATGGGTACTCGAGAATTATACATAACAAGGGGCATCGAATATGATTCAACTATGCCCCCCTTAGCACTATTTTTATTTCCATTAATACCCCATGAAAACAACGTTGGTGTTTCGATAAACAGTTTTCTAATGTCACCTTGTGGGCGATTATGATCGTAATTATATTTAATCACAATGCGGTGAAAGGTAACCCCCTTGTTCTTATAATATTGTAGTTTTTCAAAAATAATATTCTTGATATCAAAATTCGGGTAAGTCAATGCCATATACAGTCACGTGAAAAAGTAAGTACACCCCATGTAAAGTTTTGACTTTTTCAACATATTTCTACATACAGCTATTTGATCTTCATTTCAACAATATTGATAGATAAAGGTGATATTGTAGCGGCTACCGCTGGGTTTTCACAATCGCCTTGCACCTATCAAGGACGCGGAGCGATCACCATGCCGGGCTCATCCAGGACGCCCGGGCAGGCCCATGCTCAACTTGCCAGGCCTCGGTCGGGACGTCCGGGAATGCCCGGGCATGCCCGGGCAGGCTCGCCCTCAACTTGCCAGGCCGCAGCCAGGACGCTGGGCCACGCCCCCTCTCGCCTTTCCTGGGCAAACGCTCCGGGATAATATGTATATATATTGCTGCCCGATAAATGGGCTTTTCAGAGTGCCTGAGTGTTTGGTTTGATTAAAGCAACTTGGATGAATTCCAGCTTTTTGTCGCGTCCATTCTTCCGATCGACGTGGGAGCCCCAGCTCCTTCATTGGTGACCTACCGACATGGACAAGGCAGTCGCCCTTAAACTGCCTACCTTCTGGGAGGCTCACGCGGCGGTTTGGTTCGCACAGGCGGATTCCCTGTTCGCCCTGCGAGGCATCACGGCCGACGACACCCGCTTCCACCATGTGGTAGCAGCGCTCGGTTCGGCCACCGCGGCCCGCGCCCTGAGCCTCCTCGAGAGCCTGCCAGCCGCTGACAAATACGGCGCGATTAAGAAGCTTCTCCTCGATGCTTTCGCCCTCCCATCGGCGGAACGCGCACGGTGCCTGCTCGCCCTGCCCGAGCTCGGCGACACGCGCCCTTCTGAGCGAATGGACTACATGCTTTCACTGCTCGGCGAGCACTCTCCGGCATTCCTGTTCCGGGAGCTGTTCCTCCGTCAGCTGCCTAACCCGGTACGCCTCGCCCTGGCAAGCACGACGATCACAGATCCCCGGGCCCTTGCCAGAGAAGCCGACAAGATCTCCGCCGCAGGACAGCGCATCGCAGCGGCGACATGGGACCCACGGCCGTCCGACGCAACACCCATGGCGCCCGAGCACCCGGCACGGTCGACGACCGAACTGCCGACGCAATTGGCGGCTGCTACACCGAGCCGACCACCTCCAGCACGACGAACGGAGCCTCCACCTGACCAAGCGTGGTGTTACTATCATGCCAGGTTCGGACAGAAGGCCCGGACATGCCGACCCCCGTGCACCTTCGGCAGGCCGGGAAACGGCCGGGCCGGCGTTCATTACCAGCCATGAGCACCAGCCACACGGGCAACTTACTGTTCATCACGGATAAAGCGTCCGGACGGCGCTTCCTGTGCGACACCGGCGCCCAACTGAGCGTCATACCCGCCTCTGACCAGGACAGGCAATCCGCGGTTTGCGGCCCCTCCTTGGTTGCGGCCAACGGATCGACCATCTGCACCTTCAGCCCACGCAACGTCACCCTCTGCTTCGGCGGCCAACGCTTTGCTTGGATGTTTGTAACCGCAAACGTGCCCATGGCTCTGCTAGGCGCCGACTTCCTCTGCGCACACGGACTGCTGGTGGACGTCCAACGGCGTCGTTTAATCAACGCCGAAACCTTCAGCTCCCTGGTATGCACATTGAGCAGCTCCGCGCCGACCGAGCTGGCATGTGCCGTCCCGGCGGCGAACGAGTTTGCTCGCCTGCTCACGGAGTTCCCGGCCCTCACGCGGCCGACGTTTTCGGCCGTCGCAGTACGGCATGGGATCGAGCACCACATACCAACCACGGGCCTGCCGGTCTACGCCAGGGCCCGCCGCCTCGACCCAGCCAAGCTCGCCGTGGCGAAGGCCGAATTCGACGCGTTGGAGCACCTCGGCATCGTGCGGCGCTCCGATAGCGCGTGGGCCTCGCCACTGCACATCGTGCCAAAGCCGGGGGGTGGATGGCGCCCGTGTGGCGACTACCGCCGTCTCAATGACGCTACCACCCCCGACAGGTACCCGATCCCGCATATCCAAGACTTCTCCGCCCGTCTGGCGGGACGGGTCATTTTTTCGAAAATTGATCTCATACGGGGATATCACCAGGTACCTGTCAGGGCGGCCGACGTCCCTAAAACGGCAGTCATCACGCCGTTCGGCTTATTCGAATTCTTGCGGATGCCGTTTGGTCTCAAGAACGCGGCTCAGGCGTTCCAGCGCTTGATGGAGGGCGTGCTGCGTGACCTGCCGTTCCTTTTCGTTTACCTGGACGACATCCTCTTCGCCAGCACGTCCTGGGCCGAGCACCTCCTCCACCTCCGAACACTGTTCGGGCGCCTCAGCGAGCACGGCCTCATCGTCAACCCGGCCAAATGCCACTTCGGCACGACGGCCGTTGATTTTTTGGGCCACCACATCACCAAGAACGGGGCCGTGCCGCTGCCAACCAAGGTCGAGGCCATCACCACATTCCCGCGTCCCCGCACCATAAAGGCCCTGCAGGAATTCCTGGGAATGGTGAATTTTTATCACCGCTTCGTGCCCCGCGCTGCTCAACTCATGCGGCCCCTCTACGAAGCCCTCCGGGGCAAGCCGGCCAAGCACGACATCGCCTGGTCCGCAGCAATGGATGCGGCCTTCCAAAGCTCAAAGCGGGCCCTCGCCGACGCAACACTGCTCGCTCACCCGGTGCTCAACGCTCCCATCGCCCTCACCACGGATGCCTCCGACTACGCGGTGGGCGCCGTACATGAGCAATGGGTAAACGGGGTTTGGCAGCCACTCGCTTTTTTCAGCCGGCAGCTCCGGCCGAACGAGCTCAAATACAGCACGTTTGACCGGGAGCTCTTCGGTCTACACCTGGCCGTCCACCATTTCCGCCACCTCCTGGAGGGCCGACCTTTCACGGCGTTCGTCGACCACAAGCCGTTGGTTTACGCCATGGCCAAGGTCACGGAGCCGTGGTCGGCCCGCCAACAGTGCCACCTCTCCGCCGTGTCGGAGTTTACCACGGACATCCGGCACGTCGCCGGCAAAAACAACGCCGTGGCCGACTGTCTTTCCCGGGCCAGCGCGAACGCGGTCCACCTGGGCGTGGACTTTGCGCTTATGGCGGCGGACCAAACCACCGACACCACGGTGCAAGCCCTCCGGGCGGCGGACACGGGCCTCCGCCTGGCCGACATCCCCTTCGCGGACACTGTCCTGCTCTGCGACGTCTCCCAAGGCCAGCCTCTCCCCATCGTGCCCGTCACCTGGCAACGCCGCATCTTCGCCTCCCTCCACAGCCTTTCCCACCCGGGCCGGAAAGCTTCCCAGAAGCTGGTGTCGGCGCGATTCATCTGGCACGGCCTTCGTCGGGACGTCCGCGATTGGACCAGCACCTGCACGGCCTGCCAACGGGCCAAGGTCCACCGACACACCCAGGCCCCGCTGGCACCTTTCACCGTGCCCGAACGACGTTTCGACCACGTCAACGTGGATCTGGTGGGCCCCCTCCCCCCGTCACGGGGGTTCACACACCTGCTCACCATGGTGGACAGGACCACCAGGTGGCCGGAGGCCGTTCCCCTCGTCTCCACCACCACCGCCGACGTGGCGCAGGCTTTCATCGCCACCTGGGTCGCCCGCTTCGGCGCACCGGCGGACATCTCATCAGACCGCGGACCACAGTTCACCTCCGAGCTGTGGGGCGCGGTCGCCCGCAACCTGGGGGTCAAGCTCCACCGTACTATGGCCTACCACCCCCAAGCAAACGGGTTGTGCGAGCGATTCCACCGCTCCATGAAGGCCGCGCTCATGGCCGGCCTTCAAGACGGCGGTTGGGCCGACCGGCTGCCGTGGGTCCTTTTGGGCCTCCGCACGGCCCCCAAGGAGGACCTCCAGGCATCCACCGCCGAGCTTGTCTAAGGCCAGGCGCTACGAGTCCCGGGCGAATTCGTGCCCGACGCTACCAGTCCCTGGTCCGCAGCTCACCAGCGCTCGGACCTCCAGGAGGCCGCCCGACGGTTTGCCCCCATGCCAACATCCCACCACGGTGACCCCTAGTCCTACGTCCCCCCAGCACTTCGCACAGCGGAGTATGTTTTTGTGCGTCACGACGCACATCGGTGGCCACTCCGGCCGCAGTACGACGGGCCCTTCCGGGTGCTGCGACGGGACGACAAGTCATTCGTCATCGACATCGGCGGCAGGTCGGACCGGATTGCGGTGGACCGCCTCAAGCCGGCGCACGTGGACGTCGACCATCCACCACGGGTGGCCCTTCCGCCGCGGCGAGGCCGCCCCCCGTCCACGGTGCTCCCCACTCGACCGCCCACCACCACACCGGACCCCCTCCCACGACCCGCCAGGGGTCGCTTCGGCCGGGTCATCAGGACCCCCCTCAAATTGACCCTGCCGGTGCAAGTCGATTCTGGGGGGACGTGTGTAGCGGCTACCGCTGGGTTTTCACAATCGCCTTGCACCTATCAAGGACGCGGAGCGATCACCATGCCGGGCTCGTCCAGGACGCCAGGGCAGGCCCGCGCTCAACTTGCCAGGCCTCGGTCGGGACGCCCGGGCATGCCCGGGCATGCCCGGGCAGGCTCGCCCTCAACTTGCCAGGCCGCAGCCAGGACGCTGGGCCACGCCCCCTCTCGCCTTTCCTGGGCAAACGCTCCGGGATAATATGTATATATATTGCTGCCCGATAAACGGGCTTTTCAAAGTGCCTGAGTGTTTGGTTTGATTAAAGCAACTCGGATGAATTCCAGCTTTTTGTCGCGTCCATTCTTCCGATCGACATGGGAGCCCCAGCTCCTTCAATATAATATAACAAATATCATTAAACATTTACATTTTGTAGTCCATTGTATAATTTAAGAAAACATGAATGCAAATTTCGCATGTGGAAAAAGTAAGTTCACCCCTACATTTATCACTACATTGCACAATAGGGTGCTTGAGGATAATGTGAGGCCATTTGTCGGAAAGTTGAAGCTCAACCGAAAGTGGACCTCAAAACATGACAATGACCCAAAACATACCAGTAAATCCACCAAGGAATGGCTGAAAAGAAAGAAATGGAGGGTTCTGGAATGGCCAAGTCAAAGCCCGGATCTAAATCCCATCGAGGTGTTGTGGGGAGATTGGAAATGAGATGTGCATGCAAGAAACCCCTCAAATATCGCACAGCTGAAAGAATTCTGTGTGGAGTGGGCAAAAATTTCTCCCAGTCGATCTCAAAGACTGGTAGACAGTTATAAGAAACGCCTACTTGAGGTTGTTTCTGCCAAAGGGGGCAATACCACCTATTAGAGCCAAGGGTGTACTTACTTTTTCCACGTGCGAAATTTGCATTTATGTTTATTTAAATAATACAATGGACTACAAAATGTAAATATATAAAAATAAATAACCACCTTTAGAGGCCATTTTTCCCCGCAAGGCGGGGGTTGGCCTTTTTCGGGAGCCGTGGTTGTTGTTTTTTTTCGGTCCCCTTTTTGAAGCAATGTTTTACGGCCGGATGCCCTTCCTGACGCCAACCCTTTTTGCCGCCTTTAATGACAAACAGGGAATTACCAGTAAGCTGGTACTCAATTAGCCGACCTCGGAAGGATGACAGGCTGAGTCAACCCCCCTGGCGTTAATTCAGCGATCGACCGGGATTCGAACCGGTCGATTTGGACTACAAAATGTAAATGTTTCATGATATTTGTTATATTATATCACCTTTATCTATCAATATTGTTGAAATGAAGATCAAATAGCTGTATGCTGAAATATGTTGAAAAAGTCAAAACTTTACACGGGGTGTACTTACTTTTTCACGTGACTGTATATATATATCTTATATAGGGAAAGTATTTCTTTAAATCAATTTTTTATTTAAAAGTATTAATTTGTAATAGTAAGGAGTGAGAGTTCCTATATGGCGGGAGTAGTGTATATATTGTTACAGACGCGGTTTTAGATGTTATATTGACCGAGCGGTGGTGTATTTAACAGCGTGCGAACAGTTACTCCCCGATTAGAACCCGATTCCACCCGACGTTGACCAGATCGCCCCACAGATATTCAATCGGGAAACCTCTAAAGCGACCGAAAGAGAATGAAAAAGAAGAAGAAGAAGAATACGGAGGAAGAACAGATTTATTATACACACACAAGCAATGGATGGAAGAAGCAGTAACACAGCGAATCGTTAACTTACACTATTCATTTTTACTTAACCCCAAGACAACGAGCAGGACAGGACGTTCACACTTACACAGGGGATAATGCAGGCAGGTAGGGCTTGAGGTGGATTGCTTGAGAGGGAGGCAAAGTCGGGAGGCAGCAGCTCTCAATTCCTCGCGGTTTTGGCGGGAAAACCCTCCGTCGCGTATCCGCTGCGGTAGACGTCACGCGCTGGTTCGGCACACCTGCTCCTCTTCTTGTGGTGGAGCCGTCTCCCTCCTTTCAGCGCGTCTCTCCAAAGCTGGTTTCCTTGCCGAGTACCTCTCCTCTTTGGCTTGGAGCGTTTCGCATCTCACCGCTCCTCTTGGTGCCGCCTCTTTGCTCATCTCCCAGGTCATCTCATAAAGCAGTCCCTTACAGTCGCTTTTATCACCTCGGGCGGAATTAAGCCGCCGGCTCCGAGGGCACGCCTACCGGGTCGCTCACCGCGGTGCTGATTGGCTGTTAGGGCTGGTTCACTCCTTCCCTCTTATGACGAGGTGGAGACACGCCTTTCTTCTCCGACTCAAAGCACATGGGCAATGGCGGCCTGCGGGATTGAAAACAACTCCCCTTTTGAAAGGAACTTTGGAGAGCGGAGATGTTTGGGGAAATTGGAAGGGCCTACGCTTATTTTGTTTGATACAATGCAAAGTCAATCTAGTGGGAAACACATATTTAGCCTACATGGAATAAGGAAATACACTATTTAAAAGATATATCGTGACCTGCGTGTAAGTTTCATGGAATTAACTAGGAGGACGGCTGCGACCATTATTTACTTAACAGGGTGTTACCATACTTTTGTAACGTTCACATTGTAACGTTTCCACATTCGTTACACTGCACCCTCCTTTCTTCAGGCCCGTTCTCTGGCCTACTAAACTTTAACTTAGTGTGACACGTAGGTGTAATTCCCTCGACAATTAACCTGACCCTGAGTGTGACAATCTTAAAACACAAATAAGTATGTCCCCCTATTGCATTGCACCCTGTCTAACAGACTCAAGCCCACAGCTAACCGAATTACGGAATTATTCTCAAACTATACATTTACGGTGGGGAGCATTATTTACAATGACGTGATTTCTTATTTACAACGCAACCCAGGACCTGTGTGTTTTTTGTTTTTTTTCTTTCTTAGGGAACAAGAAAAAGAAATTCCTGTTGGGAGGGAGGAGACAGCACGCATTGCATCGATGCACCAGTACCAATACCACCAAAGCACCCAAAAGCACCAAAAGCACCACAAAGCACCAAAAGCACCACTCGGTGCGCAGTCACCATGGTTCATAATAAACACAACAAAACAACTGGTGGTGGGCTTCTCTTTCTCTGCTGGGCCGATGTTCTTCCCGACGTCTTCTGGCTTCATGCGGCCTATTTGGACATAATAAAAAGCACAACTTGTGTTCGTTTTTATTTAGGGCCTCAGGGGCCAACTAAGGGTGGTCCACCTGTTTGGCATAGGTGCCACCTTACCGAGGTCCGCAAGCAAGATTCCCTGGCCACTATGGCCGGTCTCCAACAGAGGTGCCCTGCCCCAGAACCTGGGGTCCATCAAGTGGTACTTGGCCGCAGAACAGCGGTCCATAAAGTGGTACATCAACGCAATGCATGCTGGTTCTGGGAATCTCGGGCGCACAATGGCCACCTCACGCACGCTCCCCTCGGCACCCAATGGCGCACAGGTCATGTGGGAGACAAAAGAAAGACAATTGAGCGAGGGGTAAGGTCACAAGGGTACACGTCAATAAGGCAATGCAAGGCGAAATGCGTACAGAGGGCGAAGTGAGAAAGCTCGTCCCTACCGTACGTCACCCCCCTGTCACCTACCCTACCCTTGCCCTTGCCCTTACCCCATATGTACAAAATCTACACATTACCAATTCGTCACGACTGTCACGTCTTCCCCATATTTCCCCTATACCAAATTCGTCACCACAATCCCTCTACTTCAAAATTTGCCATCACCAATTCATCATCAATCCTCATAAGGAGGGAGAGATGGAATTACGCACAATGTCACACCCACGTCATGATGCGTCTCACAATCCAAACATTTGCATCATAAAAAATAATCAAAACATGGCATGGTGTGGAGTACCTGTCACCTCAGGTGAGTGGATGCAGATGGTGCGAGGAGATCCTTCATCCTAACTATCCTCTAAATGACTTTAACACACTTTACACTACCCGGGGTCTCTCCCTGCCAATCCATTGGCCAACTTACACTATGGGTTCTAAAAACCAATTCCCATTGACCAAACTGTGGTGCTTCTCAATTTGGGGTCTCACTCCCCCGATTCATCTCCCGGTGCTCTCGCACAATTTCTGGGCTGCGACGTCTAGCTCTCCCAACAGGTCTACCCACCTGCACACCTCCACCACTGTAGTTGCCACCCGAGCTTACCTAGCTCCTCACCCTAACCTATCTAACTGGGGCAGGCCCCTCCTGGCTCTGTCACCCCACTCGGTGCCCTCTGGCACTGGGCTACCCGGGTCCGTCCTCCGGATCCTCGGGCCCCATCCCCAACAACTACTACCGGCTCCCAGAGCCCACCTGCGGCCTCACCTGGCCGACATCCTTACAGTGGTGGAGCGCCCAAACAACTACACACACTAACAGGCTACACGCCCAGCCATTTCCACAACACTAATGCACCCATCCAAATACCATTCTGTCACCCGCACCACAGATGCCAATATCCAACCACAATTTACCTGTACCCTCTACCTAACACTTACACTACCCACCCCGGGTATCCGTGATGGGGGTCCACTCTTCCCCCATTCACACCTTCGCACCATCCACTCCACTCCACAATTTCCACCATACTCACTCCACGACCATCCATTCCAATACTCCAGATATTCCACACTACCATTTATTCCACACAGCCACATACACCTGTTGTTGCACACCTGTGCCCTCACACCTGGTGCCACCTGCACCCTCCTTTCTTCCTGGACCATTTGGTCATCACAATACACAATCACTATCACTCACTCATACACTGCTCCATCCACCTGTTCAGTTGCACACCTGTGCAATCACACCTGTTCCATTCTCACCTGTTCAATCCTCACACACACGGCATCATCTCAGCTAACTACTCCCCTCTGAAACTTGCGCTTCCCAGTCGTCCCTTTAAACTATTGCGCTCCCACGTCATTATAATCCACACTAATCTACCTGCGTCCCCACTACAGGTATCAGTCACTAACTAATCTTAACGTTACCTAATGTCATCTTCGCTAGATCCCTACAATATAACCTAACCCACCCGGGCTAGTTTTCACTGCCATACACCCCATAAGCTATTGCGCATTTGCCCCATCGTCTGTGAGGGATGACAGAGTTGCCATCCCACCACATCGGGGGTCTCTCACTATCAATTTTGTTCGTCCAGATTCCAACCAATTCAAAAATTTTCCATTTACTGCCAATTCTACCCACTATTATAAATTTCGTTTTAAATCACTATCACTATCACCATCACCCGTCTACTTATTACATCCTCTCGGTGTGCCAATTCACGTCTACAGCCCGGCTTCGTACAGCCGAGCAATGAACGCGGATTCTTTTGTGCCGGCGGCTGGATGCGTCCCGCATTGGGGCAGGGGCGGGGGCTTACCCGGGCCGAGATCCCACGCACCACCTCGGCGTGGAGCCATCCAATGTCCCGATCTCGACCTGCCGGCACGTCTCAACAAAACGTGGTCACCATAACGACCCTTCCTATCCAGCTGCCCGCTCCGCCTAGTGGAGCCCGGACGCGGCTGTTCCAAGCGAGGCACAGCGTGGATCGCGTACGGCGGTTCTTTCGAAACCGCCGTGGTTCGGATCCCCGCTGGTCCTCGCGGCACGCGAAGCTGCCCGACGCGCACCGAGGGCCCGATTAGGCTATAAGTCGTTCTAACCTCTAACCCAGTTACCGTCGACGCTTCACCTGGATTCTTACAAGCATACGCTACCCCTTTCTTGCTCATACATGCAGCTGTTCCCATTCTCCTCGTACCTTTCCTTACACACCTCGGTACACTCATTCCGCTCACAGCCTTGGTCACACACCTGACCACCGAACACCTTGGCACACATTCGTCGCTCGCACACCTCACCAACACACCTCTTCGCGCCCCTTCCTCGGTCACCTCCTCTGTGACCATCACAGGTGTGCTTTCACTCGCACACCCCACCACGTGCCTCACGACCAATTCCAGCGTGCATTCCCACTCACGCTCTACTATTCCAGGTGTGCATCCTTCCATTCCAGGTGTACATCCTCGCTCACCTGTCACAACCAACTCACGCTCCTTGTCACTCTCACTACTCTCACCACTACTCTTGACAACGCACTCACCCTTACTCTCGACAGCGCACTCTTTCCTCATGCACCTGTCCGTTACACACCTTTCTCGCGCACACTCTTCCGCACATTGTCCCGTTACACCCTCTGTAACACTCACCACAGGCATGCATTCTCCCTTACTCTTGACAGCATGCGCTTTCCCCATGCACCCGTCCGTTACACACCTTTCTCACGCATCCTCTTGCGCACACTTTTTCGTTACTTCCTCTGTAACACTCACCACACCGCGCTTCCATGTACCCCCTCACACACGCGCTTCGACCAACTCACTCTTGACGGCACACTCACTCCTCGGCGTGCACTTTTTCCTCACACACCCCATGGTCGGACATTCTCGCACACCTCTTTTTTCGCACACCTGACCTGTCGCACACTTCACCAACGGCCTCTCACGAACACCCGGATCCAAACCAATCCCCAAGCCGACTGAAGCTTTCCTCACATCATATACATTGCCACTCACCTCCGTACCTCGTCTCCACACCTCCTTTGCCACCTGCAAACTCTTTATTCGGTTAGTGAGCATCACATCATGAGTTGAGCACCGACCTTGCACATATTCCATCACCTCCTCCTGGATTTCTCTTTTAGTTTCCCTCCGTCTCCTCTTAATTTCACTCACCCCCTCTTCCACCTCCGCTAATTTTTCCTTTACCTCCTTCATCTCCCGGTGCGCCCCCTCTATCTCTTCCTCTAACGCCACCTTAACCATTTCGATGTGCGTCCTCACCTCTCGGTCCTTCGTCTCCATCACTTCTGTCACCTCCTCCAACTTCTTCGTCAACCCCTCATGTACCATCTGACATTCCTTTTGTGTTGCTATTAATTCGTTTTTAATGTCCTTTTGTGTCGCTTTTAAACCCCCGATGATTGCAGTGTTCTTTTCCACTTGGTCCGCTAGTTCCCTTTGTCCGACTGTCAGCTGTTCTACTCCCTTCGTCAGATCTTCTATTCCCCCTTGTAACTTAGCCGTATTATTTCTCACCTCTTTCTCCATACGCTTCTCACCTCGCTTTACCTCCTCGCGTAGCCCCGAAACCTCCTCACTTACCCCTCGTCGTATTTCCTCCATCTCTTTTGTAGATGCCACCCTCATCTGTCCCAATTCATCCCTCTGAGCATCCAGTTTGGTTTCTACCCCGATTTTCACCTCCTCTATCTGCTCTCCCATTTGTTTGATTTCCCTGGCAGATTGTTCCCCTATTTCCCGCAATTTGTCCTCCATCCTATTCTCTAACCCCATTAACGCATTTTTCACCTCTTTTATCCCGTTGTCTAACCCCTCAAAATTATTGTCTAACTTCCCAAATTTCTTGTCTAACCCCTCAAAATTATTGTCTAACTTCCCAAATTTCTTGTCTAACCCCTCACCAGTACCCCTCGCTTCGTCCCTCATTACCCCCATTTGGCCCTCCAATCGCTCACCCTGAGCATCCATCCGGTTCCCCATTACCCCCATTTGGCCCTCCAATCGCTCACCCTGAGCATCCATCCGGTTCCCCATTTGTCCCATTTTGGCTTCTAGCCTGTCCATAAGGGCCCCCATTTTTCTGCTTTCCATTTTCTCACTATCGTTTTTTTTCTGCATTTCCACCATGAATTGGGTCATGAAGGCTTGCATTTGGGTCGCGCTCATTGGTTCCGCGGCCGTGGCCCCCTCAACCACGTGCGAGAGAGCGCCATTTTGTGCGTCTGAAACCTCCGCAACCACGTTGCCATTTTTCTCCTCCTCCCTTTCCTCCACATACATTTCCCCGAGGTCCTGGGTCGATTCCACCCTGTCTATCTCTCCCACCGACATCCGATCGCCTTGATTGTCCATGGCGCGATCTCAAAATTCGGGTTTTGCTTTATAAAACAAAATAAATTTCGGCAGCTTGTAATTTTGAGCGCGTTAAGCGCGCTTCGGGTCCGATTTCGGGTCCGATCTCCCTCCTCGACACCAATTGTTACTCTAATAGTACAATTGGTGTTCCAAAATTTGGGCCCAACAAATTTAGTCCCAGGTCCGAATCCAACTCCTGACAACCAATTGTTACAGACGCGGTTTTAGATGTTATATTGACCGAGCGGTGGTGTATTTAACCGCGTCCGAACAGTTACTCCCTGATTAGAACCCGATTCCACCCGACGTTGACCAGATCGCCCCACAGATATTCAATCGGGAAACCTCTAAAGCGACCGAAAGAGAATGAAAAAGAAGAAGAAGAAGAATACGGAGGAAGAACAGATTTATTATACACACACAAGCAATGGATGGAAGAAGCAGTAACACAGCGAATCGTTAACTTACACTATTCATTTTTACTTAACCCCAAGACAACGAGCAGGACAGGACATTCACACTTACACAGGGGATAATGCAGGCAGGTAGGGCTTGAGGTGGATTGCTTGAGAGGGAGGCAAAGTCGGGAGGCAGCAGCTCTCAATTCCTCGCGGTTTTGGCGGGAAAACCCTCCGTCGCGTATCCGCTGCGGTAGACGTCACGCGCTGGTTCGGCACACCTGCTCCTCTTCTTGTGGTGGAGCCGTCTCCCTCCTTTCAGCGCGTCTCTCCAAAGCTGGTTTCCTTGCCGAGTACCTCTCCTCTTTGGCTTGGAGCGTTTCGCATCTCACCGCTCCTCTTGGTGCCGCCTCTTTGCTCATCTCCCAGGTCATCTTATAAAGCAGTCCCTTACAGTCGCTTTTATCACCTCGGGCGGAATTAAGCCGCCGGCTCCGAGGGCACGCCTACCGGGTCGCTCACCGCGGTGCTGATTGGCTGTTAGGGCTGGTTCACTCCTTCCCTCTTATGACGAGGTGGAGACACGCCTTTCTTCTCCGACTCAAAGCACATGGGCAATGGCGGCCTGCGGGATTGAAAACAACTCCCCTTTTGAAAGGAACTTTGGAGAGCGGAGATGTTTGGGGAAATTGGAAGGGCCTACGCTTATTTTGTTTGATACAATGCAAAGTCAATCTAGTGGGAAACACATATTTAGCCTACATGGAATAAGGAAATACACTATTTAAAAGATATATCGTGACCTGCGTGTAAGTTTCATGGAATTAACTAGGAGGACGGCTGCGACCATTATTTACTTAACAGGGTGTTACCATACTTTTGTAACGTTCACATTGTAACGTTTCCACATTCGTTACAATATGTTGCTTCTGGGACACTCTCATTTTCCCATTGACTTACATGTTAATTTTTCCCCTCCGTCATTGCCCCTAAACACGTCTATTTCTCTCACCCTGTTCTTTACGAACCTTCTAACCTTTTGACATGTTATCCTTATTCATTAGACCACTTAAACAATGGTCCTTCTGTGTGAACCTGTGATCCTTCTGACCTTATGGACCTTTTAACCTTTTACTCTTAATATCATCTGGTGAATCATCTTTGGCCCACTCAAACAACGACCCTACAAATATTTGTTTATGCGTGGGAAATAATTTAATTCTCCTACAACTCTCCTCACCGTCTAATACATTAACAAAAAATATGTTTGAGTTTGGTTCTTTATCAAGATATTTTAACTGAGCTAAAATAAAATGATAAACCTCCCTCAATGTTCTTGTCTGAGTGCCTCCTCTCCCACATACCATTTTTAAATTAATGTATATATTTTTCTGACAACCATCAAAGTTTTCCGTCCACTCAAAAATATTTTTATCTTTTTTACCCAACTCACCGGTATTTAAATTAATTCCCTTATTTGTTTTGTGAAATTTTTTACCAGTTGCCTTTTCAAATATACCTATTTGATATTTTTCACATTCATTATGTTTTCCATTTATATACCAAGGTTGATTACACCTCCACTCTTTCGTCTGGTTGATACTTGGTTCTATCATTTATATAATAGTAAAAAAGGCGGTGGTAGCCCGTTAAAATCCCCAACCCCCCCTTTTTAACTTATCACTTATATATATCTTATCACTTATATATATCTTATCACTTATGTATATCTTATCACTTATATATATCTTATCACTTATATATATCTTATCACTTATATACTTATATAACCATAAGGGAGACTATCAATTCCATTTTCTAAAATAAACCTCTTATCATCAAAAGCCCCCAATGCTTTCTTATTTATCTCTTCTGAATATAATTGATGTTTATAACTTCTTATTCCATTAATCTTTCTAAACTCTTCTTTCTTTGTTGTTAAACAGTTATAATAATCCTTAAAGTTTATTGTTTCTTTAATGACATTTTTCTTTATACCTTTTAACTTCTTATCAGTCTTTTCAACGTTATTCACAATGTATTTATAAGCATAAGCCTTTGACCTCAATCCCACAAATTCACTCATAACATTTCCTCCTAATTCATCCTTGAACTTTCCAATCACCTTTTTATTTTTAGAAGAGAACAACTCACTCTCTGGACTGTAATTACTCGTGTCATAGATATTAATGTCTCTTTTCATGTCTGAATAAACATCGTTGGTATTAATTTTCAAAATAAAACTATCTGTATCCATATAAAGTAGATTAACATCATTTTGATATTTCTTCCTCAAGTTATTATAAAAGTTATCATACATTAATGACTTTGATAAATCAAGAATTGTTGTTCCAATATAAATAGGTTTGTTCATTTCAATACTCTCTTTAATCAAATGGATCGCACAAAAGTTCTCAGTAAAGACCTCAGCTCGAGTAAAACTCGGTCTATTAATTAATTTTGATGCTTGTTCCCAAGATGTTGATAGTCTGATATTTTGTCTTTTCCTCACATTCTCCATAGTCTTACCAAAGACCACATTATTCATCAATTTATAAAAGTCTTTCTCAAAATCTGTTTTTGACTCTGTTCTTCTTTGTGTATTAAAATAAATGTACCCCTTTAACCAATGACTTTGATTGAACTTTAGAAACCTATGGATCTTCTCTACTCTTAGACCTTTTGATAAATATTGTCGCAAATTTATTTGGTGTAGAACATAATTTTTCTTGTTATATAATGTAGTAAGTAATTTTTCTGTTGATTCACCTATATCAAACGATCGTTGATAATCACTCAACCATTCTTTCTTTGGACTTTCTTTCTCACAAGCAAATGGGAGATCTTTGTGTAGGTTATGGAGTTCCTCTGGATATTTTAAATCAATTTCAAAATAATAACCAACTTTTTCTTCATCCAATTCTTTTTGTGTAGAGATACATACATCTTGTAAAACGTTTTTGTAGTCTTTTTCCTTTACCCATCTAAGTTTTCCATAAGGAAGAGCCTGAGACATTGCCCAGCCATACAGGTTGTTCGCGTCATAGTACATCAAGTAAGAACTCTCTTTCGTTGGATCATAATTTGGAAGATATTTGTTATTTGCTTTTGCGTATCTACTCGAGCAGACTTGTGAAATTCCACCTCTTTTTGCCTTTTCAAGCATCAAAAGCATATCAACATCGGTTATCAAATCCAAAACTTGTTTTGTCATTTTCAACATCGCACTCCAGGCCAATCCAGGTGCTGTGTAGTAGTGAGCAGGATCCAATCCATATCCAGTGCGACAAACAGATCTAAAGGCTTCAAATACATCGGCCAATAAAAGCACATCAGTTTTGAGATACAAATCGTGATACTCGCCAAGATTCTTGATGTTATATTTTTCCCAAACATTTTGTGCGTGTACATAATCTTTATCAGATATATGACTATTATTTAATTTGTTATAGAAATTTTCTTTTAAAGGAAGTTGTGTTTCATTGAATCTCTCAAATGAGTCCATATAGTCATAGGGGTAAATTCCCTTTTGTGTTAGAAAATCTTTATCTAAAAAATACTCTGAAAGACATGGAAACTCTTTTAGATTTTGAATCAAGTTAGCCAATGGACTTGCCATGAATTTAAATGTATCAAGAAATCTGATATGAGTAATAGGAGATGTGTGAATTGTTTTTGTGAATGAAATGTATTTCTGATCCGTGTTTGGAATTGCTGAGATACTTCCAGAAGTATTTGAGAGTTCCTTGATAAATAGATGTGTATCATAATGAGCGTTGTTATGAAGAAAGACAGGAATGAAAGAGGGGAGTTGATAATTAATATTACAACTTTGATGAGCCGGACCTCTATATTTACCAGTGAGATGACAATGGTCTCTAACCTTTAGACCTTTACCAATTTTCTCCTCACAAATATGACAGACATTGTTTTTTATAAATTCCCTTTTTTCTTTACTTGTTAAGGACATTGGTTTATTGGTTTCTCTCATTATCTTGGTTAATCGAACACAGTCTTTTTCTAGTCGTTTCACAAACTCCTCTGGGGTATTTGAGCCTCTATACATCTCTAACTTGTTATATTTATCACCAACGGATGATTTGATATAATAACAAAAACCACAAGGAGTATGTTTTTGATATTTATTTGTGTATGATTCTTTTGGATCTGGAGAAGCAGTATCAATTTTTTCTAAAATACTTTCAAAATCAGCATATATAACAAATGGATGTTTTATTGTTTTCTTTTCATCTTTGAATGTGATCTTTGAGTCTTTTTTAGGCATGTTGATTACCGTTGATTTATGTTCACCACAATAATTTGAATGTTTATCTAATCTTTCTTGTGTATGGAAGAAGTTAAGACAACGCATACAAATATATATTTTATTTGTTCTTTTACATACTTGTGGTTTTATTAATTTAGCAATATCTTTGATGTATGTATAATGTGAATTTTCCTCTGAATTAAAATATAGAAGATTAATATGAGTTTGTTTACAATTGTCAGAAAGCTTTAAAACCTGAATGTTGTTTGTTTCTGTTAGACCATAAACATTAACTGATAAATTATTCATCTTTTCAAATTTAGGAATATCATTTAAAGTCATCGGAAACTTTAGATCTTTCGTATTTAATGTATTCTCATATTTTTTATAATGAGATACTCTTTCATCATGAAAATGTGGAGGATGTAAGTGTGCTAAAATAGACCAGAGAAAACATTTATTGTCTTTATTTTTGATATTGATTACTGCTTTTCTATTTTTGATAACACTGGGTAAATCAATGTAAGAAGAAGCTTTTAGAGGATCTGATTTAAGAATATGAATGTCTATGTAAATAATTTTTCCTATATTGAATCCACTTCCTACGATTGAATTATCCACATCTTGCTCTTGTTTAATAAGTTCATCATAGACTCCTGATGTTTTAAAATCTTGATATGAAGATATAAAGTGTGGCTCAGTTCTCATGTATGGTGTATCTATAACTCCTTCGTCCTTTGTCATTTCTAATTTTACTCCCATATAAAATTTAAGTGGTTTCATTTCTTTTAGTGTTTTTTCAATCAATGTTTGAACAGCAGGTTTGACTATTTCTACAGCATCAACTATAGACTTTGGTTCGGGAGGTTTGAAGTTAAAGATTCGAATCCTGATATGTCTTTTGAAAGCACCATCAGTATTTTTAATAGTAAACAATTTTGACAAGTGTTTGTTAGTTTTAAGATGGGCTTTAAACCCCTTCTTGAGGATGGTTGTTTTTCAGACCTTACAATGTTTTGTTTTAGGTGGAAGAGGGGAAAGTTTGTTAAGAATGTTGTATGTATGTTTTGCGGTGAGAATATGTTGTTTATAATATTTTACTTCCTTCTCGCAAGTATCACAATAAACCATATTTTTAGCGTGAGAAAACGTGGTGTTTTATATATATCACTGTGCTTAAAATAAAATACTTTTGAGCTTTACAGCTCCATTTTATATATATCGCTGTGCTTAAACTAAAACACTTTTTCACTCAGAATCATCTAAGTCATAACTATCACATGAATACTCAGAATCATACCCAGAGTCATCAATAAAGCTACTCTCATAACTATCATTTGAGCACAAACTATTAGTATCATAACTATCATCTGTGTTCAATGAAATACTATCATCACCATCGTCCGAGTTCAATGAAATACTATCATCACTATCGTCCGAGTTCAATGAAATAGTAAAATCTTCACTGCTGTAATGACTCATATTTAATTAGCAGAAAAAACCTTTCCATCTATACCAATATACTTTCTTTCATTAACGGATTCAATCTCTACATTTTTAATATCAAAAGTTATCTTTAAATAATCTCTAACTATCATAGAACGAAATGACATTTCACCAGAAATATTAACATCATTCATTTTACTTAGATCTACACCCTTTGGATTATTAAAGTAAATACAAATTTCTCCACGAGTATTGTTGATGGTCTTATCATTCTTTTTCAAAGTATCGTGGTCAATCACTTTTTCAAGCTTTGAATAAATTGCCAGGAGTAGAGGAGAAACTTTTGTTAGATTTACTTTAATGGATGTCTTTCCAGGTATAGTTAGAGCTCTTCCTTTAAATGAAATAGAGGGGCTCATGTTATTTTCCATAACTGGTTTTACCCAAAAATTTCCATATTTATCTTTGTTCAATTTAACATCTTTGACATATTTTTCTATATCTTTCACCGAAGTAGAGATTGATTGAAATTTGTCTTTTGTGCTTTGAAACATTGTATTTATTAATGAATAAACTTGCATTTAGTTTAAGTAAAAATTTACCACATAAATATGATAAGTTCTGAAGGATATTTAGAATTTCCAGACTCTCCATATGATAAATTAGAGAATTGTCCGGCTTGTGATAGAGTGGGGCTTAATGATGAGGATTCATATAAACAATGTTTATTCTGTGATTATATTCTAATTAATGATAATAAGAAATATAAAAAAACATATAACTCTTTTAAATTAGAACCAAAAATGAATTACTTTACAAGATTAATAAGAGAGATGAATGTTAAGTATTGTGATGATAATACACCATTTCTTTCAAGGGAAGAGACTATTTGTATTGAGGAAATGTATAAGGGTTTAATGATATTTATTATTCAAAATAATTTTAATGGAAATGTTAATACAAGATACTACATAAATAAAATAATGAATTATTTTGAAATTAAACCCGAACTCAGGATAAAATATAGAGTTTCTAAAATAGCTCAAAAAAAGTATGATGACTTGTTTTCCAAATATATAAATGAATGATTTTTTACCCGTTTGGGAAAATAAGATAAAATTTAATAACCATAAAAACATTCCAAATTCATTGAGATGTCTAATAGTTGGTTCAAGCGGATGTGGAAAAACCTGTTTGCTTTTAAAGATGCTCCTTACCCCCAACTTTTTAGATTATGATAATTTAATAATTTTTACGAAGTCAAGTTTTCAACCAGAGTATCAACTACTCTCACAGGGTTTTAATGCAGGTCTTAAAAAGGAAGACATTATCGGTTTATTTAAACTTCAAAACAAACTAAATGATTATAACATTGAGGATATAATACAACTATTTTGTGATACACAGAAACCTAAACCAAAACCCATAACTTGTATTCTCAGTGATAATACGGATGATATACCTTCACCTCAAGATTTAGATAAATCAAAAAAGAACCTCGTCATCTTTGATGATTGTGTTAATGAGAGAAACCAAACAGTAATGGATAGCTACTATACAAGAGGGAGACATTCTTCTTGTAATTGTATTTATCTTAGTCAGTCATATTTTCAACTCCCTCGACGCTCAATAAGAAACAATGCTAATACTTTTATTTTATTGAAGTTAAATTCAATAGATGTAAATAATTTTTGGAGAGATAATTGCTCTATGTTATGTAGTAAAAAAGAATTTGAAAATTATATGAAACACACGATTGGAAAATATAAATATATTGCTGTGAAACAAGATGAGATATTAAAGGATGTATTTTTATTTTAAACATAATTACATATATAAATGACAACAATTATTATTAACCTTGTGGGTAAATCTGCTTCTGGAAAGAACTTTCATAAATCTAAACTCTTGAATAGTAAAAATGAAAAGATTGTAAGTTTTTTTTAAAAACACCCTATGATTCGTTTTGTGAGTACTACAACCAGAGCAAAGCGACCAGGAGAAGTAGAAGGGAAAGATTATTACTACATTTCAATGGAGGAACATATGCGATTGAGGAACGAAGGTCAAATATTTGAGGAGGTCTCTCTTGGTTCTACAAAATATTCACATTGTAAGAGTGAGTTAAATAAAGTAAAATCTAATGGTCTTGGGATTTTAGAAACTAATCCTGAAGGAATGAGACAAATTATTAAACAATTGTGTGGTGATGGAGTTTAGATTTTATCATTCGGTTTTGATATCGATGAGGAGACTCAACGCAAACGTATGAAAAGCAGAGATACAAGTATTAGTGAAGAAGAAATAACAACTCGTATTAATACCAATAAAGAATTTGATGAAATATTTAAAGAAAAATATTTATTTCAACACATTTACTATAATGATGAAGAAAAGGAAAATTTTCCCATTGACCTTTACAATTCATTAAATGATATTTTTCAATACTAAATGAATGCCGAAGAAAGAGAAAGAAAGTTTCAGGAACATCAAGAGTTGGTTTCAAAAGTTGTAAAGCAACAGGAAGAGATAAAGAAGAAACGGAGACAGAAACTAACTGGTGAAGAAGCCTTTGAAAGAAAACAAGAGAAATTTTTTAAACCGCTTTTAAAAACTCAACACCCTACAGTTCCCACGGTAGAATTTACTCCGAAAAAACTTCAAATGCTCAAAGATTTTAGTCAGATAACAAAACAAGAACTTGGAAAATTACAATATGATGATGAAGGATTATTTCGGAAACTTGAGGAGGTAAATCAACCACCTAATTATGTTGTGGAAGCTCTTCAAAACAATGAATATTCGGCGGGTTCAAAAACCAGAGCAGGTCTCATTCCAACAGAAGAACCAGCAGTGTTTCATCTTGTGGAAGAAAAGGTATTGATATTTAATGATGAATTGATGTTCTTGAGTTCTACTCAACCAAATGTTAAATTAACTCCAAGATTAATGTTTCTTCTAACAAACCCCGGATTCAGCGGTTCAAAATATTTTGAGGAACCACTTGATATGGAAAGAGAGGAAGATAGGGTATATATTGAGTTGCTAAATGCACTTGATTATGGAGTTTCTGTTGCTGGTAAAAGTAAGAAGAATGAGAAGGAGAAACATATTATTGATGCTTTAAGTAAGCTTGGTTCGGGTGTTAGTTTTCTTCCAAATGACCCATCACAATTAGTTAATAGGCTATTATTGTTGTTAGGTAGTAAGAAGGCTGGAAACAACAATTGTTTTAATGAATCCTCAGCCATTTTAGATCAGTTGATGAACATGAAAATAATTAATAAATGTCAATACAAAGATATTTTATTAGATATTAAATAAGATGAGAAGCACAATTCTTAGTTTTAATTTCACAACGAGCGATTACACAGCTTCATTCCCTTACCCCAACTTGACCCCCTTACCTCATATGAGGCATCTTTGTTGTCAATGGAAACTTACAATACCCTTTTTAATATCACAGAGAAAAACAACAAGTTTAGTTATAATCCAGGAAGTGGATATAAAACTATAACCGTTTCACCTGGAGCTTACGAGATTTCTCAAATATCTTCAGAAGTCTCTTGCCTTATGAAAGAAAAAGGTGATGAACCAAAAAATATTGTAATAGATATTCAAAAACACACTTCAAAATCAACTATTAAACTTAAAAATAATTATAAAGTTGATTTCACGATTGAAAATTCGTTTAGAGAGCTATTGGGTTTCTCTTCAAAAAAGATTGAAAATAACGGGACGTTTTACAGTGATAATGTTATCCAAATATCCTCCGGTATAAATTCAGTATTAATTCATTGTGATTTGATTGATGGTGCTTATAACGATGGAATAAGAACAAATACAATATTTTAATTCAGTGCATACTCAACCCCGATTGGTTATAAATTCAATATGGAACCAAAAAATCTTGTCTATTTACCTGTGTCAGGAAAAACCATATACAGAGTAAATTTTAGGATAACCGATCAAGATAATCGTATGATCTCCTTTAATGAAGAAATTATATCCATCAGAATTCACCTACGTGAAGTTTTTCAATAAATAAATAATGGTTATTGTGAGAAAACTCGAGTTGGGAAAATATAAAGTAATTACAGGGGAGGGCATGTACCTTTCACCATACTATACAAGGTATGTGGGTAAAGGATACTATAAACCTAAGAGACAACGAGGTGTAGGTCATCAATTTCGAAATAAAGGAGATGGGATAATTGATACTCTAATGGGTATTGGTTCAACCATCCTTAAACATAAAGACCTAATTGGTTCAACTGCTTCTGCCGTGGGCTCCGTTGCGGGTGCTATAAAGAGTATAAAAGATGCTCAAAAGGCGTCTCATAAATTACAAGCAATCAAAGAAATAAAAAAAGGTAAAACTCAACTATCTTCACAAGAACGACAAAAAATCATTAAAATACTTGGGTCAGGGTTTCAACGATTTTAATACTATATAAATACAAGTATGGAAGCGATTGATAGTATCTATGATTTGGATGATACAATTATCATTTCAAACTCCACAAAAAAGGAAGACTATTTTAAGGTAAATGCTATAACAGGAACAGACTGGAATTCAAACGGAACAAAAAGTTTTGAAATAAATAATCAACAAACTTACTTGAATATAGCTGATAGTTTCTTGCTGTGTAAATTTAAATTCACTAAGGCTGCGAATAATACTAATGCTACACTCGTAAATGATTTCTTCTGGAAAATGTTTGATAGTGTTCGCCTGTATATTGGAACACAAGAGGTTGAAGCGGTTGATTATGTCTCTGCTACATCTGAAATGATGAAATTTACACTATATTCGTTTGGTGATAGAATGGGTGAGGGAGCTGTTGAAGGTTTTATTCCTGATATGTCAACGGGTACAAACACAGACCCCGGTTATAGTCAAAGGAAGGCAATGTATAATGATGACACAAAACCAGAGAATAGTTTTACCGTAGCAGTACCTCTGAAAGGTATATTTGGATTTTGTGATTATGACAAAGTTTTGTATGGTCTTAAAATTAGATTTCAACTACAAAGGAATGATAATGTAAATAGGTTGCTTTTTGGGGTTGAAAATGCTTTTGGAGACAACAATAAATTTGTTATTAATGATTTGTGTTGGTATATCAGTGAAAATACTCCTAATCTTAAAACGGAAGAGATGTTAAATAGAAGACTTAACTCAAAGAAACCGCTAAATGTATCATACCTTAAAAGAAGATGTCAACACGTTAAACTGGAACACACTACCTACACTTGGAATTTGGGTGTTCTTCAAGGAAAGCCACGATACCTCTGGCTCATTTTAAAAAAACCAGATGGAGAGGACGGTACTAATAAGAATAATGCGCTGAGTGATAATGCTAAGGTGAAACAACTTCGGGTTTCTCTTGATGGCACATTTTATCTGCGAGATAGATTGGAAATTGATTGGGAAAAAAATGATTATGCGGAAGCCTACAAGTCCTACCAAAAGGTGTGTGAAAGTAATGGTAATAATGATCCTATTTTGGATATGGTTGCGTTTCAAAAACTTTATACAATCTACGCAATTGACCTGAGTTCTCAAAAGGAAACTATAAAGTCTAATCGAGTGGATACTTCTCTATACATTGAAAGAGGGGAGAGTGAAGAGGTTAATGCATATTGTTTGCTTTTGGAGGAAACAGAATTACAGATTAATACAGATAATGGTGTTATGATTAATATCACATAGGTTTTTTCTCATAAATAAATGGTTGGGGTATATGTTAATCAAATCAATCTTAATAAATTAACATCTTGTATTCAAAATCAAAAGCCTTGTATTATTAATGTTAATACAATTCAAAGAAAAGGAGCTGTAAGAATTGATGTTTTACTCACACACACACAAGTAAAAACACTAAATGATACTGGTTCACTTAAAATTAAAATGACAAAACCTATGTTAAAGAAATATTCAATAGACGAGTCAAGAGGAGGATTTCTCCCGTTTCTAATTCCTTTATTTGCTGGTTTAAGTGCGGCGGGAGCATTGACTGGTGGTATTTCAGCAGCGGTAAAAACTGCTCACGAAAGGAAGGCACAACTAAAAGCTCAAAAAGAATTGGAAAGACATAACAAGGAGTTGGAGAAACAAATTAGTGGAAGTGGTGTAATTGTAGATTTTGCTCAAAAACTTGAAAGTCTACCTGATAAAGCTAGATTGTTGGTTAGAGATATGCTTTCCTCTATCGCTCAAGCGGGTGTTAAACTAACTAAACGGGGTAATGGATTGTATCTTTCTCATAAATAAATGGATAAATGGTTTAAACAATTTGGAAAGAATACAACGTCAAATATAGAACTTACTAAGTATTGTAAAACACTAAAAATTGATAATGTGGTTATTTGTATGAGAGATGAATTAATACATATAAATAAGAATACAAAGAATATTATTATGAATTTAGACATAGAGAATGGTTCTCATTGGGTTTGTATTCATAATAGTCAGGATAAATATTATTTTGATAGTTATGGTATGCCACCACCTGGTGAAGTAATACAATTCTTACAGAATGGTGTTTATCAAACATTTCAAGTTCAAGAAATTAATTCTAAATGTTGTGGTCAATTATGTTTATATGTATTATTTCAACTCAACAATAATGAAAATTTTTATGATATCATTTTAAATCTAATATAAATGACATGTTGGAAAAGATGGTTCTATCTTTGGAAAATCCTCTCAGGATATTGATTTATCAAATTATTATACAAAGGCACAGGCTGAACGACAAAAATATAGTGTAAGTAAAAATATTAATATGAAGAATACTTATAAATTAATCAATTATCCAAACCCTACAGATGCAAATGACTTAATTAGATTTAGTGATTTATCACAATATATATTTTTAAAGATATTCCCATGTATGGTTGTTTCTCATTCCCAACACGATATTCCCAACAGCACGTTTTGTTAAACAAGTAAAATTTACAACCACAACACCTGGTTATACTGACCATACACCTTTCCTCATTTAATTTAACTACCTGCTTACAATTGAATTTTATAAAGAAGGACATATAGTTAATATGCGAATTAATAAATGGGGGTACGATATGCCTGATTTAGGGTATAATTGGTCTTTTTCAATAAACATAGAAGACCTACATGATTTGAATCAGTCTCGTAAAGAAGAATATTATCCACTTGGTGAGGATATGGATTTATGTGGAAGTACAATTAATAAACAACAAATACATGGTTTTAAGAAAAGAAAAATATATGATAGTATAGCGATGGTTAGCATGACAAAGAAGGAAGGTCATGAGATAAGGATAGAAAGCCGAGGAATACAAACCGATTTGGTAGTGGGAAGATGGGGTGGTATTACCTGTCATAATATTAATCTCACATATATTTCTGATACATAAATGGCAGGAAGAAGCCTACAAGAGAATTATTATTTTTGTATTCAAGGATACCTACAAGAAAAGGGTGCTCGGTATTACATACCTTATGATTTGGAGCATATACATGGGAATTTTGTCATAAAAAACTGGCCTTATACTGATATTGTTAAACCCACAAATAGAGACTTGTTTAAAGTATTAAATAAAAATGAACTTCTCAAAGTTATGAAATATAAAACTCTTTTAGAAATCGTCAACAAATCTTATTGGTATCCTATTATGAGAAAAATAATTATAGATACAAGAATATCTCAAAATCCAGATGAGTATATGTATAATATTCTTTGGGGTTTAAACTCAAGGGTAGCAAGGGATGAGGAAGGAGTTGAAGAAGAGAAGGAGAAAAGAGAGAAAAGAGAGAAGGAGGAGAGGGAACAAAGAGAGAGGGAGGAGAGGGAGATGGAAATCAGAGCGATTCAAAAAAGAGTGGATGTATTACAGCAAGAAGATCAATCTCAACTCACCGAAGAGGAAAATAAAGAAAGAATGAATGCTGTGAAAATATTGATATCAAAAATTGCTAAGATAAATGAGGAAGGAGTTAAAGAAGAGAAGGAGGAAAGAGAGAAAAGGAGAAGGAGGAAAGGGAGAAAAAGGAGGAGGAGAGGGAGAAAAAGGAGAAGGAGGAGAGGGAGGAAAGGGAGCAAAGAGAGAGGGAGGAAAAATATAAAAAGATGGAAATCAGTGAGATTCGTAAAAGATTGAGTGTATTACAGCAAATAAATCAATCTCAACACACCGAAGAGGAAATTAAAGAATTAACAACTCTTATGAAGATAATGGTTTCAAAAATAACAACGTCAATGTCTTCAATTTCAGGGAGGAGATTTAAACGAGAAAGTGGTGAAGAAGAAGAAGAAGAAGAAGAAGAAGGAAAAGATTATGTGATTGATGATGTTGGTGTCATTGACTTTAGTTAGTTTTTATTTGTAAATAAATGGAGGAGAGAGTGAAGGCATTCCTTAGGATTCTTTATGTTTTAAAAATAAAGATTGAAATGTATATGTTGAAAACCAAAAAGGTTTTGATACTCTGTCGGAATTTTTCTGATAAATAAATATGAGTTATTGTCTCAAATGTAAAAAGAAAACTAAATCTAAAAATATCTCTCATGTTAAAGCTAAAAATAATAGAGTTAATCAAAAAGGAATATGTCAAGTGTGTGGCTCTAAAAAGTGCCAATTCATCTCTCCTAAAAGAGGAGGAGACATACAAAAGTTTCTGTCAGGAAGTAAATTTACAACAACTGGAATTCCAGGGGAATTACACCTTCCAGGGTATTCTTTCTGTGGTCCAGGAATAAACTTGGATAAAAGATTAGATGAGGCTGACAATCCTAAACCTTGGTCTAAACCTACAAATAGGGTTGACGAAGTGTGTATGAAGCATGATATTGCTTATGGGAAAACCACTACGTTGACTGAAAAACATAAAGCCGACAGCGAAATGTTGTATAATTTGTCTTTGATACAAAATCCAACGTTGAGAGAGAAAGTTGATAGGTTTATTGTGAGAAATTTGATAAATGCTAAATTGAAACTTGGTCTTGGTTATTCCTCAAAAAACTATTAGGCTCTAATGATGTCATCAAGACTGAGGAGCTTTTGGCTGAAGAATTACACAAACCTATAATCACAAAGTTTAAAAGAAGGAAGGTTTATTCTAAATACACCGACCACATATGGTCCGCTGATTTAATTGAATTGAATAATGACAGGGGATACAGGTATGCTTTAACCGTTATTGATTTGAGGAGTAGATTTGCCTGGGTTGTCCCTTTAAAAAATAAAAGGGGTGATACTTTGATGTTAGTCTTTAAGCTAATATTTGATCGGGATAAAAGGAAACCAAAGAAGTTATGGACTGATGAGGGAACAGAGTTCTATAACAAAATATTCATGAAATTTCTTAAGGGGAAGGGTATTAAATTATACAGCACCTTTAATGAAGGAAAGGCAGTTGTTATTGAGCGTTTTAATCGTACTTTAAAAGAGAAATTATATAAAAAATTCACACAACTCGGTTCTCAAAAATGGGTGTATTTAATTCAGGATATTGTAGATAATTACAATAATACAGTTCATTCATCAACAAAATCAAAACCATCAGAAACATTTACAAAATTAGAATATGAAAAGGAGATTAATTTGAGAAAGCCCAAGTTTAAAGTTGGTGATATTGTAAGAATATACAAATGGAAAAGTCATTTTGAGAAAGGTTATACACAAAAATGGACTCGTGAATTATTTAAAATCATTGATGTAATGGATACAGTCCCTTGGACCTACAAATTATATGATTTAAATGGAGAAGAAATCTTGGGTTCATTTTACTCACACGAATTACAAAAAACACAAGTAAGCAGATAATACCCTTGAAAATAATAAATAAATAAATAAAATGTAATGGGGATACGTTTTTAAATCTGTGAACCCCAAACACAGAATCCCACAACTTTTTAGTTGGGGCTTAACTTTTGTGTGTGTATAATGGGGATACGTTTTTAAATCTGTGAACCCCAAACACAGAATCCCACAACTTTTTAGTTGGGGCTTAACTTTTGTGTGTGTATAATGGGGATACGTTTTTAAATCTGTGAACCCCAAACACAGAATCCCACAACGTTTCAGTTGGGGCTTAACTTTTGTCTGTGTATAATGGGGATACGTTTTTAAATCTGTGAACCCCAAACACAGAATCCCTCAACGTTTCAGTTGGGGCTTAACTTTTGTGTGTGTATAATGGGGATACGTTTTTAAATCTGTGAACCCCAAACACAGAATCCCTCAACTTTCCAGTTGGGGCTTAACTTTTGTGTGTGTGTATGTGTGAGTGAGTCATAATAATATACAAACCCTAACCCAACCCCATCCCTAACCCAACCCCATCCCTAACCCAAACCCATCCCTAACCCAAACCCATCCCTAACCCAACCCCATCCCTAACCCAACCCATTCCTAACCCAACCCCATCCCTAACCCAACCCCATCCCTAACCCAACCCAACTCCCATACCCAATCCCATCCCTAACCCAACCCAATCCCTAACCCAACCCTAACCCAACCCCATCCCTAACCCAACCCCAACCCTCACATTCAAAATCCCAACCCTAACCCAACCCCATCCCTAACCCAACCCCATCCCTAACCCTCACATTCAAAATCCCACCCAAACCCTAACATAATCTTTCTTTTCTTCTTTTTTTAAATACGTATTTCTTTTTCTTTTTTTCCTCTTCTGCCAATTCTGTCTTTCAAGGCTTTCAAGTTTGAAGAAGTAGAAATGGGAAGAAAGAATTTTCCAGCATTTTCTTCCTTGAACTTTCTTGATATTGCTTAAATCAAGCGTCATTAAATAAAGAACATTGTTCATTGCTTTAGAATCCAAAGAGTCTCCAAGAGGAACCCCACAGGTAGAGTCTCCAAAATAAAACCAACTTTCCAAGTTCCCAAGGTATAACCACATTCCTGTTGAGCCTCCAAGATAGGTATCACATTCCGAGTCATCAAAACAAAACCCCCATTCCGAGTCTCCAAAAATATAACCATCTTTCCAAGTCTCCAAGGTAGAACCACAATTTTCAGAAATATTGGGGGTTTCCGTGATAAGTCTCACATAGTATAACTGCGGACCATCAGGGAAAACTTCCCTTTCCCAATTTTTTAGGGTTTCTATGATGTGTCTCACATAGTATAACTGCGGACCATCAGGGAGAACTCTCCTTGCCCAAATTTTTAGGGTTTCTATGATGTGTCTCACATAGTATAACTGCGGACCATCAGGGAGAATTCCCGTTTCCCTATTTTTTAGGGTTTCTATGATGTGTCTCACATAGTATAACTGCGGACCATCAGGGAGAACTCTCCTTGCCCAATTTTTTAGGGTTTCTATGATGTGTCTCACATAGTATAACTGCGGACCATCAGGGAGAATTCCCGTTTCCCAATTTTCAGAAATGTGTGGGTCTCCAATGTATGACTTGTATTCTGACTCATCAAGGTAGAACTTGTTCAGTGGGTTTTGTTTTGATAACTCACAACAAGTATCATCATGGTAAAACTCTTTTTCAGGATTTTGTGGATCTACAAGGTATAACTCTTTGGCTGGATCATCAAGGTAGAACTCGTTCTGGGGGTCTTGGTTGTTCAAAAAGTCTTCAAACAAAAAAATAACTTCATCCCAAGTTGTGTTAAAAGCAGAATTTTCATTTCGTATCTCAGATACAATTTCCTGTGACAGAAAATAACAATGTATTAATTTAATACAATATTTTTATTTGTATAAATCAAGCTCTATGAATATTAAAATAAACTTTGTTAACTCTTACACGAGTCTCATCTAAAAAAAAAAAAAAAATTAAAAAAAATTAAAAAAAAAATTAATTAAATAAATAAATAAATAAATAAACAAACTTACCTCCATTGATAAGAGGTTCGAGTCCAGTTCATCAATCTGAAGGTTGAGTTCTACACAGGTAGTAGGACTCCAAGGAATAGCAAAGTTATCCCATTCCATTTCGGCATAGTAGTCCATTCTCAAGTGAAGCAGAAAGCGTGTTTGAAAAAGCCTGTGTGGTCGGTGCCTTTTATAAGAAGGGCTGGGTGTGTGTCATTTCCTGTGGAACTTCCCTGGGCAAACCTGGGCGTGTCTTAACTGGAAATGATGTGATGGAAATTCCCTGAAAATGATGTAATGTATTACCTGGAAATGATACAATGCTGACGAGTTTATAAAGTGGGTGGGACTTAACAAAGTGGGTGGGGCTTAGCAGAAGTGGGTGAGGCTTAGCAAAAGTGGGCGGAGCCTAGTAAAAAGTGGGTGGGTCTAGTAAAAATGTGGGCGGAGCTTACCAAAAAGTGGGCGGAGCTTACCAAAAAGTTGGCGGCACTGGAGGCGCTCAGACAAGAACATTGAGGGAGGTTTATCATTTTATTTTAGCTCAGTTAAAATATCTTGATAAAGAACCAAACTCAAACATATTTTTTGTTAATGTATTAGACGGTGAGGAGAGTTGTAGGAGAATTAAATTATTTCCCACGCATAAACAAATATTTGTAGGGTCGTTGTTTGAGTGGGCCAAAGATGATTCACCAGATGATATTAAGAGTAAAAGGTTAAAAGGTCCATAAGGTCAGAAGGATCACAGGTTCACACAGAAGGACCATTGTTTAAGTGGTCTAATGAATAAGGATAACATGTCAAAAGGTTAGAAGGTTCGTAAAGAACAGGGTGAGAGAAATAGAGGTGTTTAGGGGCAATGAGGGAGGGGAAAAATTAACATGTAAGTCAATGGGAAAATGAGTGTCCCAGAAGCAACATATATACACTACTGGCGGGTCTACCGACCACGTGGATCTCGGATTGCGATGAGGTTCCTTGTTTGTCCACACCATGGGAGCTCTCATTCACCGTCACAAATGTTTGTAAACGTTCACAAGCTGACAATAATTCAATGTTCGCAAAATATTTTTTTAACCATTTGGTTAAAAAATTGGTTGTTGTAATTCTTTTAGAAATTTTGGAAAATTGAGAAAATCATGAAAATTTGGAAAAATGACATCAGAAATTTTGAAAATAATTTTTTTTTATTTTTCAGAAAATCGTAAAATATGAAAATTGTAAAATATCATGTATAGGTTGTCATCATCACACTCTAAGTCAGTAGACTCCGGTATTCATGTGCCTGGGCCGGAGAACAGAGGTCAGGCAAGACCCACAATTCAACCACTTCAGCCAACGCAGAACATTTATGCTCACCAGGGAAGTGGACATGTTCACAATAACATCTTCATTCAGGGTCTCCAATCAAGCAGACATGTGATCACCGGGTCGCATGGACCAATTCTGAGGAGATGCTTGAGCGACAACAATGATTCCTTTCATGGAACAACACCTCTGGTTAGTGAAAATGTTGCTTTTGTAAATGTACTGGTAACTTCAACTTGTGAACTTGCAAGTTGTCTTAGATGCACACTCGCACATCTGAGCCATCCGAGCCTGAGTTTGAATCCTCACCCAGCTACAAACTATCATGTTGGCAGGCGAGCGAAGCATCAATGTGTGTGCCATCCCTCGGATGAATGTTTAACTCGGCATCCTTTCTACCGGTATTAGTCGGTGGATGTTAAATATCCTACGATCTCCTTGGCGAAGTGTAGATGTACCGCCATCTTGAACAAATTCCAAATTCCTATTACGAGCAATAGTACCCGCCCTAAGAGTAACCTATAGGAGGCACTGCATCAGTGACACAGCTGTTACCCCAGCCAATGATTCCACATTGATTCCATGTGCTGCAAACAAAAGAGGGAACCTCAAATTGTGTCCAATTAAAAGCTCAGTGAAGTGGAACAGCGATGAGTAATTTGCTAAAAACAATACCCAAGTACAGTCAAACCACAACGATCAGTATGTAAATAGCACCAGAGATATGCTAGATGTTGATCATTATGTAAATAGCTCCATATACGTGCTATATATTGATAATTATGTAAATAGCACAACAGACGTGCTATATATTGATAATTATGTAAATAGCACAACAGACGTACTAGATATTGATAATTATGTAAATAGCACCATAGACATGCTAGATATTGATAATTATGTAAATAGCACGAAAGACATGCTAGATATTGATAATTATGTAAAGAGCACCATAGACATGTGAGTTATTGATAATTATGTAAAGAGCACCATAAACATGTGAGTTATTGATAATTACGTAAATAGCTCCATAGACATGTGAGATATTGATACTTATGTAAAGAGCACTATAGACATGTGAGATATTGATGATTATGTAAAAAGCACAAAAGACATGGAATACCCAAGTGTGGACATGGAATACCCAATATTGATAATTATGTAAATAGCAATATAGACATGCTAGATATTGATAATTATGTAAATAGCACTATAGACATGCTCGATATTGAAAATTATGTAAATATCACTATCGACATGCTAGATATTGATGATTATGTAAATAGCACTATAGACATGCTAGATATTGATAACTATGTAAATTGCACTGCAGACATGCTATATATTGATAATTATGTAAATAACACTTTTGACATGCTAGATATTGATAATTATGTAAAGAGCACTATCGACATGCTAGATATTGATAATTATGTAAAGAGCACTGTAGACATGCTATATATTGATAATTATGTAAATAGCACTATCGACATGCTCAATGTTGAAAATTATGTAAATAGCACTATAGACATGCTAGATATTGATAATGATGTAAATAGCACTGAAGACATGCTAGATATTGATTTATAATTATGTAAATAGCACAAAAGACATGCTAGATATTTATAATTATGTAAAGAGCACCATGGACATGCTAGAGATGATTATGTAAATAGCACTATAGACATGCTAGATATTGATAATTATGTAAATAGCACTATAGACATGCTGGATATTGATAATTATGTAAAGAGCACTGCAGACATGCTAGATATTGATAATTATGTAAATAGCACTGTCGACATGCTAGATATTGATGATTATGTAAATAGCACTAGAGACATGCAAGATATTGATAATTAGGTAAATAGCACTATCGACATGCTCAATATTGAAAATTATGTAAATAGCACTATAGACATGCTAGATATATATAGATGATGTAAATAGTACTGTTGACATGCTATATATTGATAATTATGTAAATAGCACAAAAGACATGCTAGATATTTATAATTATGTAAAGAGCACCATGGACGTGCTAGAGATGATTATGTAAATACCACTATAGACATGCTAGATATTGATAATTATGTAAAGAGCACTGCAGACATGCTTGATATTGATAATTATGCAAATAGCACCTTAGACAGGCTGGATATTGATAATTATGTAAATAGCACGATAGACATGCTGGATATTGATAATTATGTGAAGAGCACTGCAGACATGCTTGATATTGATAATTATGTGAAGAGCACCTTAGACATGCTAGATATTGATAATTATGTAAATAGCACTACAGACATGCTAGATATTTATAATTATGTAAAGAGCACCATGGACATGCTAGATATTGATGATTATGTAAATAGCACTGTGGACATGCGAGATATTTATAATTATGTAAAGAGCACTATCGACATGCTAGATATTGATAATTGTGTAAATAGCACTACAGACATGCTAGATATTGATAATTATGTAAAGAGCACTGTAGACATGCGAGATATTTATAATTATGTAAAGAGCACTATCGACATGCTAGATATTGATAATTGTGTAAATAGCACTATCGACATGCCAGATATTGATGATTATGTAAATAGCACGATAGACATGCTCGATATTGATAATTATGTAAATTGCACTGTAGACATGCTAGATTTTGATAATTATGTAAATAGCACAAAAGACATGCTAGATATTTATAATTATGTAAAGAGCACCATGGACATGCTAGATATTGATGATTATGTAAATAGCACTAGAGACATGCTAGCTCGTGATAATTATGTAAATAGCACTATAGACATGCTAGATATTTATAATTATGTAAAGAGCACCATGGACATGCTAGATATTGATGATTATGTAAATAGCACTGTGGACATGCTAGCTAGTGATAATTATGTAAATAGCACTATAGACATGCTAGATATTGATAATTATGTAAATAGCACTACAGACATGCGAGATATTGATAACGATGTAAATAGCACTATAGACATGCCAGATATTGATAATTATGTAAAGAGCACTACAGATATGCTAGATATTGATAATTATGTAAATAGCACTACAGACATGCTAGACATTGATAATTATGTAAATAGCACCATAGACATGCTAGATATTGATAATTATGTAAAGAGCACTGTAGACATGCTAGATATTGATAATTATGTAAATAGCACTGTAGACATGCTAGATATTGATAATTATGTAAATAGCACTATAGACATGCGAGATATTGATAATTAGGTAAAGAGCACTGCAGACATGCTCGATATTGATAATTATGTAAATAGCACTACAGACATGCTAGATATTGATAATTATGTAAATAGCACCATAGACATGCTAGATATTGATAATTATGTAAAGAGCACTGTAGACATGCTAGATATTGATAATTATGTAAATAGCACTGTAGACATGCTAGATATTGATAATTATGTAAATAGCACCATAGACATGCTAGATATTGATAATTATGTAAAGAGCACTGTAGACATGCTAGATATTGATAATTATGTAAATTGCACTGTAGACATGCTAGATATTGATGATTAGGTAAATAGCACTAGAGACATGCAAGATATTGATAATTAGGTAAATAGCACTATCGACATGCTCAATATTGATAATTATGTAAATAGCACAAAAGACATGCTAGATATTTATAATTATGTAAAGAGCACCATGGACGTGCTAGAGATGATTATGTAAATAGCACTATAGACATGCTAGATATTGATAATTATGTAAATAGCACTGCAGACATGCTAGATATTGATAATTATGTAAATAGCACGATAGACATGATATATATAGATAATTATGTGAAGAGCACTGCAGACATGCAAGATATTAATAATTATGTAAATGGCACTGCAGACATGCTAGATATTGATAATTGTGTAAATAGCACTACATACATGATAGATATTGATAATTGTGTAAATAGCACCATGGACATGCTGGATATTGATAAATATGTAAATAGCACTACAGACATTCTTGATATTGATAATTATGTAAAGAGCACTGTTGACATGCTAGATATTGATAATTATGTAAATAGCACTATAGACATGCTATATATTGATAATTATGTAAATAGCACTATCGACATGCTCAATATTGAAAATTATGTAAATAGCACTATCGACATGCCAGATATTGATGATTATGTAAATAGCACGATAGACATGCTCGATATTGATAATTATGTAAATTGCACTGTAGACATGCTAGATATTAATAATTATGTAAATAGCACAAAAGACATGCTAGATATTTATAATTATGTAAAGAGCACCATGGACATGCTAGATATTGATGATTATGTAAATAGCACTAGAGACATGCTAGCTCGTGATAATTATGTAAATAGCACTATAGACATGCTAGATATTGATAATTATGTAAATAGCACTACAGACATGCTAGATATTGATAACTATGTAAATAGCACTATAGACATGCCAGATATTGATAATTATGTGAAGAGCACTATAGACATGCTAGATGTTGATAATTATGTAAATAGCACTACAGACATGCTAGACATTGATAATTATGTAAATAGCACCATCGACATGCTAGATATTGATAATTATGTAAAGGCCACTGTAGACATGCTAGATATTGATAATTATGTAAATAGCACCATAGACATGCTAGATATTGATAATTATGTAAATAGCACTACAGGCATGCTAGATATTGATAATTATGTAAATAGCACTACAGACATGCTAGATATTGATAATTATGTAAATAGCACTATAGACATGCTAGATATTGATAATTATGTAAATAGCACTATGGACATGCTAGATATTGATAATTATGTAAATAGCACCATAGACATGCTAGATATTGATAATTATGTGAACAGCACTTCAGACATGCTTGATATTGATAATTATGTAAATAGCACTACAGACATGCTAGATATTGATAATTATGTAAATAGCATGATAGACATGCTAGACATTGATAATTATGTAAATAGCACTATAGACATGCTAGATATTGATAATTATGTGAATAGCACTACAGACATGCTACATATTGATAATTATGTAAATAGCACGACAGACATGCTAGATATTGATAGTTATGTAAAGAGCACTGTCGACATTGCTAGATATTGATAATTATGTAAATAGCACCATAGACATGCTGGATATTGATAATTATGTAAATAGCACCATAGACATGCTGGATATTGATAATTATGTAAATAGCACTACAGACATGCTAGATATTGATAATTATGTAAATAGCACTACAGACATGCTATATATTGATAATTATGTAAATAGCACCATAGACATGCTGGATATTGAAAATTATGTAAAGAGCACTGTCGACATTGCTAGATATTGATAATTATGTAAATAGCACCATAGACATGCTGGATATTGATAATTATTATGTAAATAGCACCATAGACATGCTGGATATTGATAATTATGTAAATAGCACCATAGACATGCTGGATATTGATAATTATGTATACCAGGGCATGCCCGTACTATATCTATATCTAAAATTATATCCCCCCCCTCTATTTACATGAAATGGTTTGGTCCAAAGCGAACGGCTTGCGAGTACGGTGACAATCCCCCCCCTCTATTTACATGAAATGGTTTGGTCCAAAGCGAACGGCTTGCGGAGTTTGGTAAAGAATTCGCCATCGCGTGCACAAACGCGCAGGAAAGCGAATGAATCGCAAATTAGTTTTAATTAGTTTTAAAACATAGTTTAACGGCAACATAGTTTTCCAACGTGAAATAAATGAATATGCTCTCAAATGTGCCGTCCGAGGCAGAGTCTGTTCGCCACGTTCGGCACACGTGATAGCTCGCTGCTCTCTGATTGGTTGAATCGTTTTTTGGACATAGCTCGGTAACTACTTCTCCGATTAATATGAAACCTTGAAAAGGCACATCCTCGGGTCCCCAGCAATATACCTGGCAAGTTTAAAGTATATCGGACCCGTGGTTGTCGAGAAACAGCGGTCACAGACATACAGACATACAAACATACAAACATACAAACATACAAACATACACACAGAGATTACTGGAATTATAGATAGATAGCACTACAGACATGCTAGATATTGATCATTATGTAAATAGCACTACAGACATGCTAGATATTGATCATTATGTAAATAGCACTGTGGACATGCTAGATATTGATAATTATGTAAATAGCACAAAAGACATGCTGGATTTCGCCATAGCTGTCTCTGTTAAATACTCTCCCAGGTGAAGGCCAGTCACTTTAGCATGACGATCAGTAAAGCCATTATGGCTTTGTTAAACCTATCCACATGAGTTGTTCTGGGTTAAACACAGGATTACATCGAGAGATAGGGATGGCATCAAGGAGGGAATTAATGTCGATGATAATGTGTAGATAGAGGCCATGGAGAGATTGTTGGAATAGTACGATACTTGTAAAATAACCTTTATAGGTCTTGCAAACCCTGGTGTTGGCTTAAGGTGGGTTTTCACGGGACACGTGAACAGTTCGCGAAGGATGCGAATGTCGAAAAAATGGCAAAGTCCAACATTCGTATTTTAGGCTCCAAAAGTTCGCCAAACATGCGCGGGGGTTCGGAAGCGTCGTCAATTGTTCGCAGGAGTCGTTTTTTGTTCGGCGGGAATTTCAAACTTTTTTGAGTTAATTTGATGGAAATCCAGAAACAATACAACATATGTTGTTGTATTGACCTACTACCCTGAGTCCCAATATGGAATTCAAACTTTTTTGAAATTCCCGCCGAACAAAAAACGACTCCTGCGAACAATTGACGACGCTTCCGAACCCCCGCGCATGTTTGGTGAACTTTTGGAGCCTAAAATACGAATGTTGGACTTTGCCAGTTTTAGCCGCGTCGCAGACGCTGCTAATAGAGTGCCCTCTGCTGTTGTTGTTGTTCTTCTTGTTCTTCTTCTTCTTGTTCTTCTTGTTCTTGCAGAGAAGACAAAACCTCAAAGCTCCACCCATTCTGGGAACCATAGCTCCACCCATTTTGGGAGAGGCTTCATATAAACAAATATCCACCATTTTATTAACTCGCATAGCTTTGAGGCCTGTTTTGTAGGCCCGTGGTGTCTTCCTCTCTCACACAGTTTTATTTCAAATCAAATTCGATATATCATTTCATTTCTCACAGTCGCTAACATAGTTTTAGACTCGGTTGAAAAAAAACGGGAAGAAAATCCGATGAAAGTTGCCCTTTATAGAACGAAATGAATTCTCAAAGGCCTGTAACTTCAAGTCCATTGAGATATTTTTTTTTTAAATCGCGGCATGGTCAGTCATACACCGCCCGAAATAACAGACGGGAAAATGCCGAGATATATATATTTTGTTTAAATCGCGGCATGGTCAGTCATACACCGCCCGAAATAACAGACGGGAAAATGCCGAGATATATTAAAAATTCGTCCATTTGATGACAATCGTCACGATGAAATATTTAATTTATACGTCGTCACAATAATGTGGAGAGAGGAGCATAGCTTCGTTCACGTGTCGCCACATACGGGAAATTGCCGAGATATATATTTTTTTACATCGCGGCATGGTCAGTCATACACCGCCTGAAATAACAGACGGGAAAATGCCGAGATATATTAAAAATTCGTCGCCACACACGGGAAATTGCCGAGATATATTTTCACTTTGCACAAAAATAACATCAAGTAATCGAATCAATAGGAATGTCCTGTGCCTATAACATCGACGTTATAGGCACAGCTGCATCTAGGCATTGTGTAACATCGACGCGGCTTTTGTTTTAATTAAAACTTTTTGTACTTGTTTCGACATTCGCATCCTTCGCGAACCGTTCGCGTGTCCCGTGAAAACCCACCGTTAACGGTTATGGCACCTGGCTTTAGATCTTAGGGTCTTGAGTACTTAATGCACATAATGTACTCAACCTAAGTACAAGGGAACTGACATAGGAGGAGGCCATTTGGTCCATCATGCCTACACTTCTTTAACTCATCAATTCAATCTAACAGTTTGTCTACTTAATGACCAGTACAGCTAGAAGAACCACCTTTCGAGGCCATTTTCCCCACAGAGCAAGAGTTGGCCATTTTGGGGGCACCGTGGTCCCCTTTTTGAAGCAATGTTTTATGGCCGAATGCCCTTCCTGCCACCAACCCTGTTAGTCGCCTCTTGCGACACACAGGGAATTACCAGTGAACTGGTACTCAATGACCAGTACAGCTGACCTGCACAAAAGATAATTAGATAAGTATTTAGAGATTGCAAAAATACACATTTAAGTAACTGGAGTAGCTTAAGTAGTCAAAAATAAACGCACCAAAATACTTGCAAAATTAGATGAATTTTTAAAAATGTTTTTTATAATTTCATTTTTTGTTTTTTTATTTATTAGAAATTTGTTGACATTACATCCGATTGAAAAAAACACGACATGGAACGTTTTGGTATCTGTAGAGACCCATTCTTTGATTAATTCTTTCTAGGTTTCGCAGTTGAAAGGTATTACACCTCCACCGACTTCTATGGCTTGGGCGAAACCTCAGAAGGTGGCTTTTACCTCCGAGGCACCGAGCAGGGCCCTCGTTCGTCGAACACGCAACTTACGGCACACTACCTCCATTAGAAGATCAGAGCAGGAAGTGCCAGGTAAGCACACCCCAACTACATCTGAGGTGCTACAAAAGTTCCACTGAAAAAGAAAGTGAATAAAACTGTTGAAATGTAAACTAGAAAGCATCTCAAAATGCAAAGCCCGTCCACATGGGCTTTGTATTCAGACGTCTTATTCTTCTTCTGTGTGCTAAACATGACGAAAACAGCTAATGCAAGTACAAAATGAAAACTGACGATTTTATGCAGCCTTGACCTTTGACATTTTCATCTAAAAAAAAAAAAGTCATATTCTAGCTTTTGACTGGTGAAGCAATTCAGTGAACCAAAATGCAGATTCTTAAAATTTCAGGTCAATCAGATGAATATTCATGATTTTATGTGATGCTGACCTTTGACCTTTTGCCAAAATTATTAATTTGTCTTCTCCATATTATCATAATAAAGGTTTGTTTAAAATTTGATGACAAATCTCAAATAGCAAATTGACATTTCAGGTCAACTGGATGAAAATTGGCGATTTTACGTGACGCTAACCTTTGACCTTTTGCCAAAATTATTAATTTTCCTTCTCCATATTCTCATAATCAAACTTTGCTGAAAATTTCATGACAAATTTCAAATGGTAAAAATAAGTGATGGCCTGGACAGACACAGACAGACGGACAGACAGGCACACAGAAGTGATTGCAAAACCCCGTCTCGCACTGTGCGGGGGTGGGCTGATAAGGCACAAGCACAGTTGTTTTTTTTTGTCTCGTGTAAGAGCTAACATTAATCACCAAAAAAAAAAAACGGACACATAAAACATGTAATAAGGGGAGCGGGAGACAAGATGGGGAGAGAGAGGGAAGCACACAAGTACAACAGTAGAGAACACAAATATCGGGAGATCTGTGGGAGGGAGAGGGCTTGGGGGGAGAAGGCGTGGGAAGGGGGTGGGGAGTGGGAGGTAAAAAAAATACAAGGACACTGCTAGGACTTCCAGGAAAGAGGTCGGTATTTCAAAAAAGTGGATCTGGGGTGAACTAACAGGGGTAGAAAAGATCAAGGTTTTGTATGGGGGAAGATAAGAGATGGTGGTGACCAGCTGTTTTAAAGACCTGGAGGGAGGAGTGGGACTGAAGAGAGTGAGGCAGTTTGTTCCAGAGGCCGGAGAAAAGAGGAATGAAAGAGTGAAGGTGAGCAGAGTCTTGATTTTGGCAGTTTCACCATTAGAGGGTTGCTGGCACATGATTGACCTATTGATTTACCGAGGCTACTCATCCTTCCATAAGGTCAGTTGGCAGTATGGTGGTTGTTATTCTGCAGATGGTGGTTGCCATGTCAACAACTCCGCAGAACACGGATGGTTCTCCACGCAGCAGCTACTCAGCGAGAGGCCCCCAAGCCACGAGGTTGGTTCGTTGACTCGCTCGTGACCTCCGGGTTGATTTTTGTAAATATCTGACAGGTTTTTTGAACCTATCAATTTCATCTGAAACGTGAAACACGAGTCTGAAGTTACAAGGCTGCATATTTATAAACTACCTACTGTTCTACATAACTGTGAGCTTCCATGAGCCTTGACCTCTGTGTAAGAAACGAAAAACTACATTGATTTCTGCCGGAAGATAACTTTTATGTACAACTATGATTATTCGTCATGAACAATAAGTTTTTCTGTGTAAAGGTTTCACCAAAACAATGGGCCTGTCGAGACACTGATGAATGACCTCAAAAGTCAACGAAACAAAACGAAAGTAGTATACTATTCATTTCAAGCGTGGTGTCGGTCCATTGAACCACCACTTCAAGTGTTAATCCTGGTGCATTATTTACAGGAGCAAGATGAGCTTCTGGCCTCTCCAAGGCATCGTCTGGAGCGCCGGGGGTCACCACTGGTGTTTGGAGGTGATAGCGTGCAGGAACAAGATGGCTGCTCGAAGCAAGATGCACAGACTGTTGTGTGCCAGGTGATAAGCTGTTGGTGTTCGGTCTGCTGTTGTCACAGCTGTAGTTCGCAAACACAATCCATGTACGTTACTCGGTAGAGAACAACTCAAGACCCAAAAAAGGTTTGCCAAAGGCCATTGTACTTTCAAAGGCACCGCTATACTGAGGTAGAACCCCGTGGAGTCTACCACATTTGTTCTGTGGATCGTTCGAGGTGTTGGGACTGATAAGAGAACGTCAAACCCAGCTTAAAACCATGCAGTAGAAGGCAAGTCAAATGCTCTTCATCGTCATCAAACTAAAATACGCAATTTGGTGTCCGTCTGTCTGTCCGTTTGTCCGCTCGATACATTCGATCGTTACTTAACCATTCTCAACCAAACTTGACAGGAGGACTAACTAAGGGTCACACAATGGAGGTTGTAGCGACTTAATTTGCCACCCTCCCCAAGAGTATCATCCGCCTTGGGTGAAATCCGTGTGAGGGTGTATATCCGTGTTAAGATAGCCAATCATGGCGTTTTTCCAAGGCTACTTCTAATAACAAAAGTATTAACAACACTCATGATAAAATCATAATTATTAAAACAAATAATATCCTGTCTCCTCAGGGGTTTTTTCTTCCTTGGACAAACACCGTGTTAACGTGTTTAAATAGCTTTTCATGGGCCACTCCAAGATATTATAAACCACAAACATGAATAATTATATCTTTTGAAACAGTCGCTACTGTTGTTTAACACTAAACCTAAAGCGAGGAAACTCATGGTGCGTTCCGTTAACAAGCTGCTAACTAGTGCTTGCCAAGCCCGCCGTGACGCAGTCAGAACAGATCAGAATTTCCATTGTGATTTGCATCTCCTGTTTATGTGCACATGGTTCAGCTTGTAATAAATGGTTCAATCTTGTGAGGGTCGAACTTGAAATTGAATGTATTCTTGAGTTTTTCCTTCAACAGTATCTCTACTCGTTTGGTATTTACAACAAGGTAAAAACGAAACTCTTACCATAAACAGTTCGCAAAACATCGAATTAATCCACCTTTTCTTTGAATTGCCTCACAGTCACCGTCCAACTGGCACCCGGTCAAGCACTTCCTGTCCGAGGAGCGGTAATCTGTTGTGTCATATCCGGAGAGTTATTCCCTCCTTGCATTCGAATGTTTTACAAAAAATATATATATATAATGTACAACACTAAACTTGACCCTCTATATCTCTCAAACCGCTCAATGGAAAATATTTAAACATGGCTCATTGTCAAGTACTCCCAATGGGCAATACTATATGTTAATGATCATGTTGAAGTGTGGTGCTGTGCACACACAACTTGCTTGCCAAAGAGGTAGGCCACAACGCGTTTGTGAAAACAAGAGTCTTTATTTCGAAAGCTCGAACTGCAGCACTGGGCAGGCTCGAGCTTAGAGCCCGCATATATGTGCCTAGTCCCCGGGCGTGGCCGATCGGTCGAAGGGCGGGGCATGTCCCTTCGGTCCCCGCCTGGGCATTTGCGCCACCCACTGGTGCGCGGAATTATTGCCCCTTGTGCCCGCCACACGCGCCCCCCAGAATTCCCGCGCACCTGAAGGGTGAGTTTGCGGGGAAACCGGATGACCCGGCCGAAACGCCCCCTGGCGATGGGTGCAGGGCTGGGGGGGTAGCGGGCCGGCGGGGCTGGGGGGTGCCGGGGGTCCGACCACCGGGGGGCGGCCTCGACGCGGAGGCAGAGCTGCTGGTGGGGGGTGGTCCGGATCGAGGTGGGCCGGCTTGAGGCGGTCCACGGAAATGCGATCCGGGGCACCGCCGATGTCGATGGTGAAAAATTTGCCCCCGGTCTCCAGCACGCGGAAGGGCCCGTCGTACGGGCGCCGTAGCGGTGTCCGTTGGGCGTCGTGCCGGATGAACACGTACTTTGCCATGCGAAGCTCCGGGGTGATGTGGGAAGGTGGGCAACCATGGTGTGCCGTTGGCACCGGGGCGAACCTCCGGGCGGTCTCCTGAAGGGCGGAGCGCTGTTGCGCCGTGGACCAAGGAGCCGTGGAGTCGGGGATAAATTCACCCGGTACCCGCAGTGGTTGCCCGAAGACCAGCTCCAGCGAGGACGCGTGCAGGTCGTCCTTGGGCACCGTCCTGAGGCCCAGCAGGACCCAGGGGAGTTTGTTGACCCAGCCGCCGTCGCGGAGGCTGGCCCGGAGCGTGGCCTTCTTGGAGCGATGAAAGCGCTCGCACAGGCCATTGGCCTGGGGGTGGTAGGCCGTGGTGCGGTGTAGTTTCACCCCGAGCCCTTGCGCCACCGCGGCCCAGAGCTCCGAGGTGAACTGGGGGCCGCGGTTGGACGAGATGTCCGAGGGGGCACCGAACCGGGCAACCCAAGTGGCGATAAAGGCTTGCGCCACGTCAGCCGCAGAGGTCGCCGCCAATGGGACGGCCTCCGGCCACCGTGTGGTGCGGTCGACCATGGTGAGGAGGTGGGTGAACCCCCGCGAGGGGGGCAGAGGTCCCACCAAGTCGACGTGCACGTGGTCGAACCGACGCTCGGGCACCGTAAACGGGGCCAACGGTGCCTGGGTGTGGCGGTGGACCTTTGCGCGCTGGCATGCGAGGCACGTCCTGGCCCAGTCGCGGACGTCCTTCCTGAGGCCATGCCAGACGAACTTCGCCCCGACGAGTTTCTGGGATGCCTTCGTGCCAGGGTGGGACAGGCCATGGATGGCGTCGAACACTGGGCGCTGCCAGCCAGCGGGCACGATGGGGCGAGGCCGGCTGAGGGAGACGTCACATAGGAGGGCCGTGCCCGCGGCGTCGAACGGCACCTCGGTGACGCGGAGGCCCGTGACGGCGGTCCGCAAGGCCTGGACGCCGGGGTCGGCGGTCTGGGCCTCCGCCATCCGGGCATAGTCGACCCCGAGGTGGACCGCGTGCACGACGGACCGGGAAAGGCAATCCGCCACCGGGTTGTCCTTACCCACCACGTGACGGATGTCCGTCGTGTACTCGGACATGGCAGAGACATGGCGTTGCTGCCATGCCGACCATGGCTTGGCGACCTTGGCCATCGCGAACACAAGGGGCTTGTGGTCAACGAAGGCCGTGAACGGGCGGCCCTCCAGCAGGTGGCAGAAGTGTCGGACCGCCAGGTGGAGCCCGAGCAACTCGCGGTCGAAGGTGCTATAGCGGCGTTCGTGCGGGCGAAGCTGCCGGCTAAAAAATGCCAGCGGTTGCCAAGCACCACGCACCCATTGCTCGTGCACCATGCCCACCGCGTAGTCCGACGCGTCGGTGGTGAGGGCGATCGGTGCATCGGGCGCCGGGTGCGCCAGCATGGTGGCGTCGGCCAGAGCCAGCTTTGCGCCCGCGAATGCAAATGCCGCTCAGTGAGCCGCTCAACGAGCCGCTCAGTGAACAAGCGAGCGAGCTAAAGGTTTCGGCCTGGACGAGCCGTCTGCGCTACACGTCGACCAACAACCCATTCGCACATAGGAAGTCCGCACCAAGCAATGCCATTGGCATGCTGGCGGTCACGAACGACCATTGAAAGCGCTGCCCTCTGAACCGCAGGGAGAGGCAGCGCTTCCGGAATGTGCGGATGGGTGTACCGTTGGCGGCAAGCAACGTGGGGCCCCGGCCCGCGGTTCGCTTGTCGGACGTGGAGGCGGGGAGGATGCTTACCTGCGCTCCTGTATCGCAGAGGAAATGGCGCCTGGACAAGGTCTCCGTAATGAACAGGAGGCTGCGGGAATGGCCGACGCTCAGGGCCGCTAATGAGCGCCGGCCCGGTCGTTTCCCCGACTTTTCAAAAGAGCATGGCGGGCGACACGTCTTAGCCTTGTGGCCGAACCTGGCATGGTAATACACCAGGTTTGCGGCGGCGGGGGCGGCGGCGGCGGCCGCAGCAGCCGCGGTGTTCTCGGCAGCGGTGGTGGTGGGCGGGGCGTGGCAGCGGCCACGAGGGACGCTGTAGCCTCTGCCCCAGGATCCACTACGGCAGCACCGTAACTCAACCGCGTGTCGCAGGCTGCGAAAAACTTGTCGGCCTCTACGGCCAGGGCGCGGGGCTCCTTTATCTTGGAACCGGCCAGCGCAAGGCGAACCTGTAGAGGTAGCTGGCGTAGGAAAAGCGCCCGGAATAAGAAATCCGGGGCTTGGTCACCCAGCAGCGACAGCATAAAATCCATCCACACGGATGGTCGTGTGTTGCCGAGTTCGGGAAGGTCCAGGAGGCGGTCGGCCTGTTCGATCTCCGTGAGGCCGAACGTGGCGATGAGGAGACGTTTGAGCGCCTCGTACTTGTGGTCGGCCGGCGGGCGCCGCAGGATGGACACGAATTGGGTGGCAGTGCCGAGCCCGAGGGCGGCGACCACGTGGTAGTAACGGGTCTCGTCCGCCGTTATGCCTCAAAGCTAAAATTGAGCTTCGGCCTGCACGAACCACACGTCGGCCTGTGCTTCCCAAAACTCTGGGAGTTTTACTGCGACGGCGTTGGTGGCCATGGCACGTTCGGTGGTCAGCAACGGCTGAACCAATCGGGGTCACCAGTGAAGTGTGGTGCTGCGCACACACAACCTGCTTGCCAAAGAGGTAGGCCACAACGCGTTTGTTAAAACAAAAGTCTTTATTTCGAAAGCTCGAACTGCAGCACTGGGCGGGCTCGAGCCTAGGGCCCGCATATATGTGCCGAAGCCACGCCTAGTCCCCGGGCGTGGCCGATCGGTCGAAGGGCGGGGCATGTCCCTTCGGTCCCCGCCTGGGCGCTCGCGCCACCCACTGGTGCGCGGAATTATTGCCCCTTGTGCCCGCCACAATGTCATCAGTGCCTTCATTGTGACGTCATAATTCAACAAGTATAATGCTTGATCCGCTCAGTATTAATTTTGTTTCTCTGCCACTGTTGGTCCGAAGAACAGGAAATTTTCATCATAAGATTGCCTCCTTCAATATCATTTTTTAATGATAAGTATGACGTCATAGGTCACGTAGTACAAGTCGTCATCTTGGAAAAAAACAAAAAACGTTGCACCTCTATATCTCCAAAACCACTCAATGGAAAAAATTTAAACATGGCTCATTGTAAATAACTCAACATGGAGAATAAGTGTTAATGATGATATCATTGGTGCCTTAATTATGACGTCATAATTTCACAAGTACAACGCTTTGTCCGATCAGTTTTAAATTTATTGAGCATGATCTACACAACAATTCTTGGGAAAAATGGCAGGAGCACAGAAAAGACCCCTTTATATGGTATGTGCCATGTGGTAAACTACACAAATGAAGCCACATTCCATAGCTTGTCAGAAATGTCAAACAATAGAAAAGAAGGGAGATTCAATAAATCTTGTGTGCATGCTGGACTCCCTTTTTTCTTCAGAGGAACCAAGCACTGCACTAAAAAAGTTCATGTAAAGGGGCGCCAATTTGATTCATACAGCTATATGAAAAAGTAAATGTATTTTCAATGCAGTTGCAGTCTCCTGGTTTCAAAGGGACCTCATCATGGTCTTTTTCAGTAAAAAAAAAAAAAAAAATTGAAATGCCAAACATAATATACATTTTCTGTTCTATTGCAGAGTAGGTGTCCATATACAATTCATCCATCATCTCTACTTATTATCAGTGTTCATCATCTACATATCACGTTTGTCCAATATGTCTGCAATGTCAACACTTGCAAGTTTATATAATGTGCAATTATGGTCCAAAAGGGATTGGTAAAACAGGCCGCTCTGCACACTACAATTCTTTCATCTAATCCAATTGTTGCCTATGTGTGCACACATCGCGCTCGTCCAACACTTGTCCCATAGAATACATCACACCCAACATGTCTGAAATTGGTTGGTACATAGTAATAATAATAATAATTCATTTATTTTGTATAGCGCTTTTCCAGAAGCCCAAAGGCGCTTTGACAGAGTGTTGGACGAGTGACAGAGTAGTACATACTAACATACTAAATTTATAAATTTTTAAAACAAATTTATCACACACATACACATTATCTGATGCGTTTTCGTTTTCAAGGTACACAGAAAACTTTACGTACTGATGGGTTTTAACCTGCACATGTGGGCGCCAATTTATATGAACTTTTCCAGACCAGTGTTGGTTCCTCCTAAGAAAAAGGAAAGTCTAGCATGCACACGAGATTTTTTGAATGTAACTTATTTTCTATTGTTTGGCGTTTTCGACAAACTATGGAATGTTCCTTCTTTTCTCAACTTTGCCACGTAGCACATACGATATGGAGAGAGAGGCCTTTTCTTTGCCCCTGCCATTTTTCCCAAGAATATATACAGTCACGTGAAAAGTAAGTGCACCCCATGTAAAGTTTTGACTTTTTCAACATATTTCAACATACAGCTATTTGATCTTAATTTCAACAATATTGATAGATAAAGGTGATATAATACAACAAATATCATGAAACATTTACATTTTGTAGTCCATTGTATAATTTAAATAAACATAAATGCAAATTTCGCATGTGGAAAAAGTAAGTACACCCTTGGCTCTCATAGGTGGTATTGCCCCCCTTTGGCAGAAACAACCTCAAGTAGGCGTTTCTTATAACTGTCTACCAGTCTCTGACCGACTGGGAGAAATTTTTGCCCACTCCCCCATGCAGAATTCTTTCAGCTGTGCGATGTTTGAGGGGTTTCTTGCATGCACAGCTCGTTTCAAATCCCCCCACAACATCTCGATGGGATTTAGATCCGGGCTTTGACTTGGCCATTCCAGAATCTTCCATTTCTTTCTTTTCAACCATTCCTTGGTGGATTTACTGGTACTAGGGCATGCCCGTACTATATCTATATCTAAAATTATATCCCCCCCTCTATTTACATGAAATGGTTTGGTCCATGAAATGTTTTGGTCCATTCGCAACGCCAAAGCGAACGGCGAACGCTTTACATGAAATGGTTTGGTCCATGAAATGTTTTGGTCCATTCGCAACGCCAAAGCGAACGGCGAACGGCTTGCGAGTACAGTGACAATCCCCCCGGGGTTTTAATTAGTTTTAAAACATCGTTTAACGCCAACATAGCGCCAACATAGTTTGCCGACGGGAAATAAATGAATACGCTCTCAAATGTGCCATCCGAGGCAGAGTGTGTTCGCCACGTTCGGCACACGCGATAGCTTGCTGCTCTCTGATTGGTTGAATCGTTTTTTGGACATAGCTCGGTAAGTAATTGTCCGATTAATATGAAACCTTGAAAAGGCACATCCTCGGGTCCCCAGCAATATACCTGGCAAGTTTAAAGTATATCGGACCCGTGGTTGTCGAGAAACAGCGGTCACAGACAAACGTACAAACAAACACACAGAGATTACTGGAATTATAGATAGATGTTCAGGGTCATTGTCATGTTGCAGGGTCCACCTTCGGTTGAGCTTCAACTTTCCGACAGATTGCCTCACATTATCCTCAAGCACCCTCTGGTACAATGAAGAATTCATAGTGGATTATATGATGGTGAGCTGCCCAGGCCCTGATGCAGCAAAGCTGCCCCAAACCATAATATTTCCACCACCATGCTTTACAGTTGGTATCAGGTTCTTGTGGTCAAATGCTGTCTTTGGTTTTCCCCAAACATGTCTTCTGGTACTGTGGCCAAATAGCTCTATCTTTGACTCATCTGCCCAGAGCACATTGTTGCAGAAGTGCTGGTCTTTGCCTAGGTGTTCATTGGCAAACTTTAGTTTTGCCCTGATGTTCTTTCTGGACAGCAAAGGTTTCCTCCTGGCACACCTCCCATGTAGATCAAACTTGTGCAGCCTCTTTCTAATGGTAGACTCTTGCACTTTGACATCAACAGTGGCAAGAGCTACCTGTAGGTCCCATGATGACATGCTGGGGTTCTTTGAGACTTCTTTCAGCATCTTGCGGTCTGCTCTCGGGCTGAAATTGCGAGGGCGGCCTGGCCTGGACAAGTTGGCAGTTGTTTGGAATCTTCTCCACTTGTAGATGATCTTCCGGACAGTCGAATGATTGATTTCAAATTGTTTGGAGATCTTTTTAAATGCCTTCCCAGATTCGTAGGCATCTGTAACCTTCTTTCTGAAGGCCTCAGAGCTCTTTTGATCTAGGCATGGTGACGCCGCACACTTCAACAACAAAGAGCAAACCAAAATAAATGTCTGAGGTTTAAATAAGACAGGTTCCTCCAAGATCCTCTCTAACGATGTTCTCATAATTTGCACCTGAGCTGGTGCACCTGATTCAAATTTTAGGTATTTGAAGTAGTGATAAATGTTTGGGTGTTACTTTTTCCACATGCGAAATTTGCATTTATGTTTATTTAAATTATACAATGGACTACGAAATGTAAATGTTTCATGATATTTGTTATATTATATCACCTTTATCTATCAGTATTGTTGAAATGAAGATCAAATCGCTGTATGTTGAAATATGTTGAAAAAGTCAAAACTTTACATGGGGTGTGCTTACTTTTTCACGTGACTGTACAGCGAACGAGAATGTGCAGAATCGAGAGGAGGGACCAGTTTCCATGTGTACTGGCTGTCGCCATACGCAATTTCTTCATGGGAGAACAACAAATATGCCTGATGCTCATGCTCATCCACTTGCAAACAAAAGACCCACACTGTGACAAACTGACCAAGAACAGTGCTGGCCAGAAGGGGAGACAGTGAAACTTTTTACAGCATAGTCCATAGGGCAAAGCCATCTGGAACAGTGTTTGTCCGTCTGTATGTATGTTCCATCAAACGTATACCAATAAGAGCTGAGGATCTGGTCACATGGCAGGGTGATGTGATTCAGAGACACAAAGCAAGCGTCCAAACAGCGGTTTATTCCTGGATGTGACATACAGGAAAAAGCCCTCAGGGCGCCCAACCGGTGGCGGAGCCCGGAAAAAGGATATGACATCACAGTATGTTACAGATCTCAAGTAAAATGTGCTTTAGCATCTCAAATGTTTTCTCTAGTACATTAATCTTCTTGCTGTCGAGACTTGAATGTCCCTTCTGTGTTTCACTCCTCATCATCAAGATCACAGCCCCGACAAGGCCATGTAGCTATCTATGTCTCTTCATCACATCAGCCTTTGAAGTAGAGAGTATTTAAATCGGGTTCCACAAGCAGGAGGCAGAATAAATTGCTTCATGCTTTGCTCGGCGAACTGTTATTTCGTCTCATGCGCACGATATTATTTTATTATTATTGGATGCTGTCACTGTGTTACGAATAGATTGTACTTTTGAACCTATTTTGAAGTGGTTAATCTTCGACAATCCCCACGTTTAATATGACAGAAGAAAATCCGTGAGCCATGCGTGGAGATTTCCATGGATACCATCAGAGGAGAGTTTGCTGAGCAGGGCGGAGTACCAGACCGTATCGAAGACAAGAGATATGTCAAGGGAGACGGCTCTGATTTCCTGTTTGGCATTGAGGATCTCCATCCATTGAGACAGCAGATGCAGCATGTCCAGAGAACAGTGGCCTGGTCTGAATCCATATTGATGATCAGAGATCAAACCATTGGAGAAGAGGAAGGATTTAATGTCAGAAGTGATGATGGATTCCATGACCTTGCTGATGATTGGGAGCAGACTGATTGGTCTGTAGTTGCAAGGATCTGTTTTGGGAATTTTTTTTTTTGGAATAATTCTTACTGCTTGGTCTGGTCAGTGGCCACATCGACTTGAATCTCAAGCTTTTGGGGAGGGGTTGGGGGAGGGGTTTGTTCCCCTCCTCTCTTCTTTGGACGTCTGTGTTCAAAAGATTTCCTCCATTAACAATGCATTCCGATTGATGTTTTTTTTTTTTTTTTGATATACAGAGTCAAGGCTCGTGAAAGAGCTAACATTTATCAAACAAACAAATCAAACAAACCAGCAAACAAAGTATATAAAAAGGGGAGCGGTCGACAAGATGGGGAGAGAAGGGGAGGAAGCATACAAACACAACATTTGAGAGCAGGGACATCAGGAGATGTGTGGGAGGGAGAGGGCCTGGGGGGAGGCAGGATAGGTATAAAACGCAAAGACACCAAGGACTTCCAGGAAAGAAGTCAAAAGTCACCTCAAAAAAGTGGATTTGGGGTGAAATTAGCAGGGGTAGAAAAGATCAAGGTTTTGGATTGGGGAAGATAAGAGATGGTGGTGAACAGCCGTTTTAAAGACCTGGAGGGAGGAGTGGGATTGAAGAGAGTGAGGGAGTTTGTTCCAGAGGTGGGAGAAAAGAGGAATGAAGGAGTGAAGGTGAGCAGAGAGTCTTGATTTTGGCAGTTTAACCATAAGAGGGTTGCAGGCAGATCTTGTGCGACCTGTAGGAATATTTGGGGGACAGAGCCCAGAGAGAGCTGGGGGAGCAAGGCCGGAGAGGAGTCGGTAGAAGACGGAAAGACCACCAACCTGCCTGCGTTGAGTAAGTGAAAGGCCCTCGGAGATAGCGTCATCGCGGGAGATTCCAATGATTCTGAACGCTTTGGTTTCAACAGCATGAAGACGAGCTAGGTGTGAGGCAGGAGCACCAGCCAAGAGGGGAGAGCAGCACTCCATTGAGCTGCAGATGAAAGCCTTGTATGTGGTGAGGAGCTCAGGTGTGCCAAGGAAGGACTTCGCACGACGGAGTATGCCCAGTCGGCGACTGGCTTTGGAGGCCAGCTTGGAAATGTGGTTTTCCCAGGAAAGATCATGGCAGATAGTGAGACCCAAAAGCTTGAGTGACAGAACTTCTTGGAGAGGATTATTCAGAAAGTAGATGGGAGGGTAAGTAGGTAGCAATGTGGTAGCAACATGTGGTAGCATGTGAGAAACATGTGGTAGCATCCAGCTGTGTGGCCTTCCACATTTGGACCTGTGTAACCGAGCTGCTTGGCAGCAATCAGTGATGGCATGAAGTGCAGTCATGTCAAGATAGTAAATGTTATGCAACGTTTTCAACTGGTTTGGTGAAGGTTTGTCAGGATCACTTACGGAGATATGGACAACTCCAAACTCTGCACTGACTGATAAATCATCATAATGTGCCAATACATATTCACAATAACACAGACAGTGCATTTGTGCTTTGAGGACCTCTCTTTATTGAGAAACCCTTCACAAATTCAAGTTTCATGAAAAACATAGGCAGGAGTCTTCTTCTGTTAAACAATTTTACAATAAGGGTGTTCTCCCCATATCACACATGGCAATGAAACATGGACCACAGCAAAGATCGAGTAAAAATTAATGTTCAAACTTCCATGGAAAGATGCCATCTGAGCATAACCAAAAAGGGACAAGAAAAACAACAAAATCAGAAAGAAAACAAAATTCCTAAACACTCATCACAATCAAAAAACTCAAATGGAATTTGGCTGGATACATGGCAAGGACAGAGACAATAATTGCAAAATGACAACCTGAGGAAGGCCCTGAAAGCACGATTAGATGAAAGATCAGATTGAGAGATTAAGTTCTGTTACCATTTGAGTTTTTGGCATCAATTTTTCGACAATTCTCTATTATGAGAACTAGCGTGACTCGGCGAGCTCCGCGCTCCTCACCACATGCCGTTTCAGAGGGGTAGGCATCTTTGACCATTTCGGTGTATTTTGGGTTTCATGGTGTTTTGAGTCTTCAGGGCCATTTGGGTCTTCAGGGTGTTTTGGATCCTCTGGGCCTTTAAGGGTACTTTGGGTCTTTGGTGTCTTCAGAGGCTTTTGGGTCTTAAGGTTATTTTGGTTCTTCTTAGTCTTTAGGTCTTTTTGGGTCTTCTGGGTATTTTTGCATCTTCAGGGTCTTTTGTGGCTTCGGGGTTTTTTTTTTTTTTTTTTTTTTTTTTTTTTTAATACAAGATCGAGCCTCGTGAAAGAGCGAACATTAATCACACAGAAAGACAAACCGACACATAAAACATATAACATATAACATCGGGAGCGGTAGACAAGATGAGGAGAGAGGGGGAAGGACACAAACACAACATTTGAGAGCAGGGACCGAGAGACATGGAGACATCGAGAGATCTGAGAGAGGGCGAGGGCTTTGGGGGGGGGCATGGGAAGGGGGCGGTAGGAGAGGAATAAAACATATGGACACTGCCAGGACTTCCAGGAAAGAAGTTGGAATTTCAAACAAGGTGGATCTGGGGTGAATTAGCGGGGGTAGAAAAGATCAAGGTTTTGGATGGGGGAAGATAAGAGATGGTGGTGAACAGCTGTTTTAAAGACCTGGAGGGAGGAGTGGGATTGAAGGGAGTGAGGAAGTTTGTTCCAGAGGCGGGAGAAAAGAGGAATGAAAGAGTGAAGGTGAGCAGAGAGCCGAGATTTCGGCAGTTTAACCATCAGAGGGTTGCTGGCAGATCTTGTGCGACCTGTAGGAATATTTGGGGGACAGAGCACAGAGAGAGCTGGGGGTGCAAGGCCGGAGAGGAGTCGGTAGAAGACAGAAAGACTTCGGGTATTTTGGGGCTTCGGGTATTCAGGGTCTTTGGGTATACAGGGTCTTTTTGAGCCTCAGGGCCTTGAAGGGTATTTTGGGTCTTTGGGGTCTTTAGGGGCTGAAGGGTCTTGGGGGAATTAAAGGGTCATCAAAGGTCTGAGGGGTTTCAGCAGTTTTAACGCAATTAAGAGGGTTAATTAAAAGGGTGGTAATTTTATTTGAAGAATAAGAAGACGTTTTCGTCGCATATAAACACACACGCATACACACATACATACATAGCGAACCATATACGTTTGCTCTATTATAATAAATAGATATGGAGAACGAGATTACTAAATTTTACATTTTTTTTTAAAGCTGTCATTTTCTTTAAACTTAGTTTGCGGATGCGGATGGGCTTAGCATTTTGAGATTTTTCTTGCCTTCTGACACAAGTTTGCAGTCATTGTTGTGGACATCCTGGTGACAGCCAACCTTACGGCTTTCATCAAGGTGGCTCCCGGGGTGCCGGCTGGTTGTCAAGGGTTAAAGATGGTACTCTGAGAAGTTGTGTTTACAAGATACATGCCCAAACCTGTATGCTTTCACAATAGCTTTCTCATTACTGGTTCACTGAATAACTTGCCAACTGCTGCGGATCGCTTACTCCAGCATGGGTTGCACTGCGGAAGTTCAAGATCCGTTTAGAAATGAAATCCTTGTCACAAATAGAACATTTGTAAGGATGCTCTCTTCGGTTGTTATTTCCATAGGCGAGTACTAGGAGGTGGGAGGAAGTTCTCCCAGAACTCAAAATCTCCACCTTCTTTTTTGGATCAGAAACTTAATTCTCATTGTTTTGTTCCAAACGCTCCTTTTAGAATCCTCAGTGAACAACTGACAGCCTTGACCTGCAGCTTCTTTGTCAATATATTCTCCAGAATGCTTTTTAAGGACTCAGTTTGGGTTTTCTTGATCATCTGGATTCCCTGTTGCTCTGACTATCACTGGTACAATTTCAGGTTTCTTTAATTTCAAAATCCTCTTAACCTCATTATTCATACTAGGGCATGCCCGTACTATATATAAGCTAGGACGTGCCCGTACGTGGGTGCCCGTTCCTTGCCAAAAAAAAAAAAAAAAAAAATTTGTGTAGGGGTGTGTGTGTGTAAACATCCTAGGGCGTGCCCGTACGTGGGTGCAAAAAAACATGCGTGCAAACAACAACAACAAAAAAAAACTTTGAAACCACGTGGCAGTAACGACCACAGAACCCCCCCCCCCCCTCTATTTACATGAATGGTTTGGTCCATTCGCAACGACCACAGAACCCCCCCCTCTATTTACATGCAATGGTTTGGTCCATTCGCAACGCCAAAGCGAACGGCGAACGGCTAAATCGCCATAGCTCGGTAAGTACTTGTCCGATTAATTTCAAACCTTGAAAAGGCACATCCTCGGGTCCCCAGCAATATACCTGGCAAGTTGCAAGTATATCGGACCCGTGGTTGTCGAGAAACAGCGGTCACAGACAAACAAACAAACGTACAAACGTACAAACAAACACACAGAGATTACTGGAATTATAGATAGATTGAGGTATTTCAGATTTCAGCTCTCTTGTATGGATTTTCATATGTGTTTTCAAATGGACTTTTTGAGAGAAACCTTTATCACATATCGACCATTTGTGAGGTCACTGTCCTGAGTAGTGTAATAATGTTGCTTCTGGGACACCTCCGTTTAACATGGGAAATCCCTATCTAATGTCATTTACCCCCTTGTCTTTTTCAAAAATCATAAACACCTCTATTTCTCCCACCCTCATCTTTATGAACCTTTTGTCTGTAGTACCTATCCTTAATGTTGTTCATTAGACCACTCAAACACTACAAATATTTGTTTTCTCTTATAGACCTATCATCCTTCTTCTACATATCATCTGGCAGATTAATCTTTGACCCACTCAAACATTGACCCATTCACTTCCATATTAATTCTTTCCCTCCCTCATTGCCCCTAAACACCTATATTTCTCTCACCCTGTTCTTTACGAACCTTCTAACCTTTTGACATGTTATCCTTATTCATTAGACCACTTAAACACCTGTGATCCTTCTGACCTTATGAACCTTTTAACCTTTTACTCTTAATATCATCTGGTGAATATAACCCACTCAAACAACGACCCTACAAATATTTGTTTATGTGTGGGAAATAATTTAATTCTCCTACAACTCTCCTCACCGTCTAATACATTAACAAAAAATATGTTTGAGTTTGGTTCTTTATTAAGATATTTTAACTGAGCTAAGATAAAATGGTAAACCTCCCTCAATGTTCTTATTTGAGCGCCTCCAGTGCCACATACCATTTTTAAATTAAAGTATATATTTTCCTGACAACCATCAAAGTTTTCCGTCCACTCAAAAATATTTCCATCTTTTTTACCCAATTCACCGGTATTTAAATTAATTCTCTTATTTGTTTTGTGAACTTTTTTACCAGTTGCCTTTTCAATTATACCTATTTGATATTTTTCACATTCATTATGTTTTCCATTTATATACCAAGGTTGATTACACCTCCACTCTTTAGTCTGGTTGATACTTGGTTCTATCATTTATATAATAGTAAAAAAGGCGGCGGTAGCCCGTTAAAATCCCCAACCCCCCCCCTTTTTAACTTATCACTTATATATATCTTATCACTTATATATATCTTATCACTTATGTATATCTTATCACTTATATATATCTTATCACTTATATATATCTTATCACTTATATACTTATATAACCATAAGGGAGACTATCAATTCCATTTTCTAAAATAAACCTCTTATCATCAAAAGCCCCCAATGCTTTCTTATTTATCTCTTCTGAATATAATTGATGTTTATAACTTCTTATTCCATTAATCTTTCTAAACTCTTCTTTCTTTGTTGTTAAACAGTTATAATAATCCTTAAAGTTTATTGTTTCTTTAATAACATTTTTCTTTACACCTTTTAACTTCTTATCAGTCTTTTCAACGTTATTCACAATGTATTTATAAGCATAAGCCTTTGACCTCAATCCCACAAATTCACTCATAACATTTCCTCCTAATTCATCCTTGAACTTTCCAATCACCTTTTTATTTTTAGAAGAGAACAACTCACTCTCTGGACTGTAATTACTCGTGTCATAGATATTAATGTCTCTTTTCATGTCTGAATAAACATCGTTGGTATTAATTTTCAAAATAAAACTATCTGTATCCATATAAAGTAGATTAACATCATTTTGATATTTCTTCCTCAAGTTATTATAAAAGTAATCATACATTAATGACTTTGATAAATCAAGAATTGTTGTTCCAATATAAATAGGTTTGTTCATTTCAATACTCTCTTTAATCAAATGGATCGCACAAAAGTTCTCAGTAAAGACCTCAGCTCGAGTAAAACTCGGTCTATTAATTAATTTTGATGCTTGTTCCCAAGATGTTGATAGTCTGATATTTTGTCTTTTCCTCACATTCTCCATAGTCTTACCAAAGACCGCATTATTCATTAATTTATAAAAGTCTTTCTCAAAATCTGTTTTTGACTCTGTTCTTCTTTGTGTATTAAAATCAATGTACCCCTTTAACCAATGACTTTGATTGAACTTTAGAACCCTATGGATCTTCTCTACTCTTAGACCTTTTGATAAATATTGTCGCAAATTTCTTTGGTGTAGAACATAATTTTTCTTGTTATATAATGTAGTAAGTAATTTTTCTGTTGATTCACCTATATCAAACGATCGTTGATAATCACTCAACCATTCTTTCTTTGGACTTTCTTTCTCACAAGCAAATGGGAGATCTTTGTGTAGGTTATGGAGTTCCTCTGGATATTTTAAATCAATTTCAAAATAATAACCAACTTTTTCTTCATCCAATTCTTTTTGTGTAGAGATACATACATCTTGTAAAACGTTTTTGTAGTCTTTTTCCTTTACCCATCTAAGTTTTCCATAAGGAAGAGCCTGAGACATTGCCCAGCCATACAGGTTGTTCGCGTCATAGTACATCAAGTAAGAACTCTCTTTCGTTGGATCATAATTTGGAAGATATTTGTTATTTGCTTTTGCGTATCTACTCGAGCAGACTTGTGAAATTCCACCTCTTTTTGCCTTTTCAATCATCAAAAGCATATCAACATCGGTTATCAAATCCAAATCTTGTTTTGTCATTTTCAACATCGCACTCCAGGCCAATCCAGGTGCTGTGTAGTAGTGAGCAGGATCCAATCCATATCCAGTGCGACAAACAGATCTAAAGGCTTCAAATACATCGGCCAATAAAAGCACATCAGTTTTGAGATACGAATCGTGATACTCGCCAAGATTCTTGATGTTATATTTTTCCCAAACATTTTGTGCGTGTACATAATCTTTATCAGATATATGACTATTATTTAATTTGTTATAGAAATTTTCTTTTGAAGGAAGTTGTGTTTCATTGAATCTCTCAAATGAGTCCATATAGTCATAGGGGTAAATTCCCTTTTGTGTTAGAAAATCTTTATCTAAAAAATACTCTGAAAGACATGGAAACTCTTTTAGATTTTGAACCAAGTTAACCAATGGACTTGCCATGAATTTAAATGTATCAAGAAATCTGATATGAGTAATAGGAGATGTGTGAATTGTTTTTGTGAATGAAATGTATTTCTGATCCGTGTTTGGAATTGCTGAGATACTTCCAGAAGTCTTTGAGAGTTCCTTGATAAATAGATGTGTATCATAATGAGCGTTGTTATGAAGAAAGACAGGAATGAAAGAGGGGAGTTGATAATTAATATTACAACTTTGATGAGCCGGACCTCTATATTTACCAGTGAGATGACAATGGTCTCTAACCTTTAGACCTTTACCAATTTTCTCCTCATAAATATGACAGACATTGTTTTTTATAAATTCCCTTTTTTCTTTACTTGTTAAGGACATTGGTTTATTGGTTTCTCTCATTATCTTGGTTAATCGAACACAGTCTTTTTCTAGTCGTTTCACAAACTCCTCTGGGGTATTTGAGCCTCTATACATCTCTAACTTGTTATATTTATCACCAACGGATGATTTGATATAATAACAAAAACCACAAGGAGTATGTTTTTGATATTTATTTGTGTATGATTCTTTTGGATCTTGAGAAGCAGTATCAATTTTTTCTAAAATACTTTCAAAATCAGCATATATAACAAATGGATGTTTGATCTTTTTATTTTCATCTTTGAATGTGATCTTTGAGCCTTCTTTAGGCATATTGATTACCGTTGATTTATGTTCGCCACAATAATTTGAATGTTTATCTAATCTTTCTTGTGAATTGAAGAAGTTAAGACAACGCAAACAAATATATATTTTATTTGTTCTCTTACAGACTTGTGGTTTTATTAATTTAGCAATATCTTTGATGTATGTATAATGTGAATTTTCGTCTGAATTAAAATATAGAAGATTAATATGAGTTTGTTTACAATTGTCAGAAAGCTTTAAAACCTGAATGTTGTTTGTTTCTGTTAGACCATAAACATTAACTGATAAATTATTCATCTTTTCAAATTTAGGAATATCATTTAAAGTCATCGGAAACTTTAGATCTTTCGTATTTAATGTATTCTCATATTTTTTATAATGAGATACTCTTTCATCATGAAAATGTGGAGGATGTAAGTGTGCTAAAATAGACCAGAGAAAACATTTATTGTCTTTATTTTTGATATTGATAACTGCTTTTCTATTTTTGATAACACTGGGTAAATCAATGTAAGAAGAAGCTTTTAGAGGATCTGATTTAAGAATATGAATGTCTATGTAAATAATTTTTCCTATATTGAATCCACTTCCTACGATTGAATTATCCACATCTTGCTCTTGTTTAATAAGTTCATCATAGACTCCTGATGTTTTAAAATCTTGATATGAAGATATAAAGTGTGGCTCAGTTCTCATGTATGGTGCATCTATAACTCCTTCATCCTTTGTCATTTCTAATTTTACTCCCATATAAAATTTAAGTGGTTTCATTTCCTTTAGTGTTTTTTCAATCAACGTTTGAACAGCAGGTTTAACTATTTCTACAGCATCAACTATAGACTCTGGTTCAGGAGGTTTGAAGTTAAAGACTCTTATTTTAATATGTCCTTTGAATGCTCCATCAGAGTTTTTAGTTGTGATAAAATTTGATAAATGTAGATTTGTTTTAAGATGTATTTTGAAGCCTTTCTTGAGGATATTTTTATTACATGTAGAACAGTGTTTTGTTTCAGGTGGAAGAGGGGAAAGTTTGTTTAAAATGTTGTATGTATGTTTTGCGGTGAGAATATGTTGTTTATAATATTTTACTTCCTTCTCGCAAGTATCACAATAAACCATATTTATAGCGTGAGAAAACGTGGTGTTTTATATATATCACTGTGCTTAAAATAAAACACTTTTGAGCTTTACAGCTCCGTTTTATATATATCGCTGTGCTTAAACTAAAACACTTTTTCACTCAGAATCATCTAAGTCATAACTATCACATGAATACTCAGAATCATACTCAGAGTCATCAATAAAGCTACTCTCATAACTATCATTTGAGCACAAACTATTAGTATCATAACTATCATCTGTGTTCAATGAAATACTATCATCACCATCGTCCAAGTTCAATGAAATACTATCATCACTATCGTCTGAGTTCAATGAAATAGTAAAATCTTCACTGCTGTATTGACTCATATTTAATTAGCAAGAAAAATATTCCCATCAATATCTATATACTTTCTTTCATTAACAGATTCAATCTCTACAATTTTTATATCAAAAGTTATCTTTAAATAATCTCTAACTATCATAGAACGAAATGACATTTCACCAGAAATATTAACATCATTCATTTTACTTAGATCTACACCCTTTGGATTATTAAAGAAAATACAAATGTCTCCTCTAGAATTATTAATGGTCTTATCATTCTTTTTCAAAGTATCATGGTCAATCACTTTTTCAAGCTTTGAATAAATTGCCAGGAGTAGAGGAGAAACTTTTGTTAGATTTACTTTAATGGATGTCTTTCCAGGTATAGTTAGAGCTCTTCCTTTAAATGAAATAGAGGGGCTCATGTTATTTTCCATAACTGGTTTTACCCAAAAATTTCCATATTTATCTTTGTTCAATTTAACATCTTTGACATATTTTTCTATATCTTCCACCGAAGTAGAGATTGATTGAAATTTGTCTTTTGTGCTTTGAAACATTGTATTTATTAATGAATAAACTTGCGTTTAGTTTAAGTAAAAATTTACCACATAAATATGATAAGTTCTGAAGGATATTTAGAATTTCCAGACTCTCCATATGATAAATTAGAGAATTGTCCGGCTTGTGATAGAGTGGGGCTTAATGATGAGGATTCATATAAACAATGTATTTTCTGTGATTTAATTTTAATTAATGATAATAAGAAATATAAAAAAATATATAACTCTTTTAAATTAGAACCAAAAATGAATTACTTTACAAGATTAATAAGAGAGATGAATGTTAAGTATTGTGATGATAATACACCATTTCTTTCAAGGGAAGAGACTAATTGTATTGAGGAAATGTATAAGGGTTTAATGATATTTATTATTCAAAATAATTTTAATGGAAATGTTAATACAAGATACTATATAAATAAAATAATGGATTATTTTGAAATTAAACCCGAACTCAGGATAAAATATAGAGTTTCTCAAATAGCTCAAAAAAAGTTGGATAACTTGTTTTCCAAATATATAAATGAATGATTTTTTACCCGTTTGGGAAAATAAGATAAAATTTAATAACCATAAAAACATTCCAAATTCATTGAGATGTCTAATAGTTGGTTCAAGCGGATGTGGAAAAACCTGTTTACTTTTAAAGATGCTCCTTGGTTCTAATTTTTTAGATTATGATAATTTAATAATTTTTACAAAGTCAAGTTTTCAACCCGAGTATCAACTACTCTCACAGGGTTTTAATGCGGGTCTTAAAAAGGAAGACATTATCGGTTTATTTAAACTTCAAAACAAACTAAATGATTATAATATTGATGATATAATACAATTATTTTGTGATACACAGAAATCAAAATCGAAACCCATAACTTGTATTCTCAGTGATAATACGGATGATATACCTTCACCTCAAGATTTAGATAAATCAAAAAAGAACCTTGTCATCTTTGATGATTGTGTTAATGAGAGAAACCAAACAGTAATGGATAGCTACTATACAAGAGGGAGACATTCTTCTTGTAATTGTATATATCTTAGTCAATCATATTTTCAACTCCCTCGACGCTCAATAAGAAACAATGCCAATACTTTTATTTTATTTAAGTTAAATTCAATAGATGTAAATAATTTTTGGAGAGATAATTGCTCTACGTTATGTAGTAAAAAAGAATTTGAAAATTATATGAAACACACGATTGGAAAATATAAATATATTGTTGTGAAACAAGATGAGATACTAAATGATATTTTTCAATAAATAAATACAGAAAATGAATACTGAAGAAAGAGAAAGAAAGTTTAAGGAACATCAACAATTAGTTTCAAAAGTTGTTAAACAACAGGAAGAGATAAAGAAGAAACGGAGACAGAAACTAACTGGTGAAGAAGCCTTTGAAAGAAAACAAGAGAAATTCTTTAAACCACTTTTGAAAACTCAACACCCTACAGTTCCCACGGTAGAATTTACTCCGAAAAAACTTCAAATGCTCAAAGATTTTAGTCAGATAACAAAACAAGAACTTGGTGAATTAGAATATGATGACGAGGGATTATTTCGGAAACTTGAGCAGGTAAATCAACCCCCTAATTATGTTGTGGAAGCTCTTCAAAACAATGAATATTCTGCGGGTTCAAAAACCAGAGCAGGTCTCATTCCAACAGAAGAACCAGCAGTGTTTCATCTTGTGGAAGAAAAGGTATTGATATTTAATGATGAATTGATGTTCTTGAGTTCTACTCAACCAAATGTTAAATTAACTCCAAGATTAATGTTTCTTCTAACAAACCCCGGATTCAGCGGTTCAAAATATTTTGAGGAACCACTTGATATGGAAAGAGAGGAAGATAGGGTATATATTGAGTTGTTAAATACACTTGATTATGGAGTTTCTGTTGCTGGTAAAAGTAAGAAGAATGAGAAGGAGAAACATATTATTGATGCTTTAAGTAAGCTTGGTTCGGGTGTTAGTTTTCTTCCAAATGACCCATCACAATTAGTTAATAGGCTATTATTGTTATTAGGTAGTAAGAAGGCTGGAAACAACAATTGTTTTAATGAATCCTCAGCCATTTTAGATCAGTTGATGAACATGAAAATAATTAATAAATGTCAATACAAAGATATTTTATTAGATATTAAATAAGATGAGAAGCACAATTCTTAGTTTTAATTTCACAACGAGCGATTACACAGCTTCATTCCCTTACCCACTACAACTTAACCCCCTTACCTCATATGAGGCATCTTTGTTGTCAATGGAAACTTACAATACCCTTTTTAATATCACAGAGAAAAACAACAAGTTTAGTTATAATCCAGGCACTGCCTACAAAACTATAACTGTTTCACCTGGAGCTTACGAGATTTCTCAAATATCTTCAGAAGTCTCTCGCCTTATGAAAGAAAAAGGTGATGAACCAAAAAATATTGTAATAGATATTCAAACACACACTTCAAAATCAACTATTAAACTGAAAAATAATTATAAAGTTGATTTCACGATTGAAAATTCGTTCAGAGAGCTATTGGGTTTCTCTTCAAAAAAGATTGAAAATAACGGGACGTTTTACAGTGATAATGTTATCCAAATATCCTCCGGTATAAATTCAGTATTAATTCATTGTGATTTGATTGATGGTGCTTATAACGATGGAATAAGAACAAATACAATATTTTCATTCAGTGCATACTCAACCCCGATTGGTTATAAATTTAATATGGAACCAAAAAATCTTGTCTATTTACCTGTGTCAGGAAAAACCATATACAGAGTAAATTTTAGGATAACCGACCAAGATAATCGTATGATATCCTTTAATGATGAAATTATATCCATCAGAATTCACCTACGTGAAGTTTTTCAATAAATAAATAATGGTTATTGTAAGAAAACACGAGTTGGGAAAATATAAAATAATTACAGGGGAGGGCATGTTCCTTTCACCAGACTATACAAGGTATGTGGGTAAAGGATACTATAAACCTGAGACAACGGGGTGTGGGTCATCAATTTCGAAATAAAGGAGATGGGATAATTGATACTCTAATGGGTATTGGTTCAACCATTCTTAAACATAAAGACCTAATTGGTTCAACTGCTTCTCTCATGGGAAATGTAGCAGGTGTTGTAAAGAGTATAAAAGATGCTCAAAAGGAGTCCCATAAATTACAAGCAATCAAAGAAATTAAAAAAGGTAAAACTCAACTATCTTCACAAGAACGACAAAAAATCATTAAAATACTTGGGTCAGGGTTTCAACAATTTTAATACTATATAAATACAAGTATGGAAGCGATTGATAGTATCTATGATTTGGATGATACGATTATCATTTCAAACTCTACTAAAAAGGAAGACTATTTTAAGGTAAATGCTATTACAGGAACCGACTGGAATTCAAACGGAACAAAAAGTTTTGAAATAAATAATCAACAAACTTACTTGAATATAGCTGATAGTTTCTTGCTGTGTAAATTTAAATTCACTAAGGCTGCGAATAATACTAATGCTACACTCGTAAATGATTTCTTCTGGAAAATGTTTGACAGTGTTCGCCTGTATATTGGAACACAAGAGGTTGAAGCGGTTGATTATGTCTCTGCTACATCTGAAATGATGAAATTTACACTATATTCGTTTGGTGATAGAATGGGTAAGGGAGCTGTTGAAGGCTTTATTCCTGATATGTCAACGGGAACAAACACAGACCCTGGTTATAGTCAAAGGAAGTCAATGTATAATGATGACGCAAAAGCTGAGAATAGTTTTACCGTAGCAGTACCTCTTAAAGGTATATTTGGATTTTGTGATTATGATAAAGTTTTGTATGGTCTTAAAATTAGATTTCAACTACAAAGGAATGATAATGTAAATAGATTGCTTTTTGGGGCTGAAAATGCTTTTGGCGACAATAATAAATTTGTTATTAATGATTTGTGTTGGTATATCAATGAATATACTCCTAATCTTAAAACGGAGGAGATGTTAAATAGAAGACTTAACTCAAAGAAACCGCTAAATGTATCATACCTTAAAAGAAGATGTCAACACGTTAAACTGGAACACACTACCTACACTTGGAATTTGGGTGTTCTTGAAGGAAAGCCACGATACCTATGGCTCATTTTTAAAAAACCAGATGGAGAGGAGGGTACTAATAAGAATAATGCGCTGAGTGATAATGCTAAGGTGAAACAACTTCGGGTTTCTCTTGATGGCACATTTTATCCGCGAGATAGATTGGAAATTGATTGGGAAAAAAATGATTATGCGGAAGCCTACAAGTCCTACCAAAAAGTGTGTGAAAGTAATGGTAATAATGATCCTATTTTGGATATGGTTGCATTTAAAGGTTTATATACAATCTACGCAATTGACCTGAGTTCTCAAAAGGAAACTATAAAGTCTAATCGAGTGGATACTTCTCTATACATTGAAAGAGGGGAGAATGAAGAAGTTGATGCTTATTGTTTGCTTTTGGAGGAAACAGAATTACAGATTAATACAGATAATGGTGTTATGATTAATATCACATAGGTTTTTTCTCATAAATAAATGGTAGGGGTATATGTTAATCAAATCAATCTTAATAAATTAACATCTTGTATTCAAAATCAAAAGCCTTGTATTATTAATGTTAATACAATTCAAAGAAAAGGAGCTGTAAGAATTGATGTTTTACTCACACACACACAAGTAAAAACACTAAATGATGTTGGATCACTTAAAATTAAAATGACGAAACCTATGTTAAAGAAATATTCAATAGACGAGTCAAGAGGAGGATTTCTCCCGTTTCTAATTCCTTTATTTGCTGGTTTAAGTGCGGCGGGAGCATTGACTGGTGGTATTTCAGCAGCGGTAAAAACTGCTAACGAAAGGAAGGCACAACTAAAAGCTCAAAAAGAATTGGAAAGACATAACAAGGAGTTGGAGAAACAAATTAGTGGAAGTGGTGTAATTGTAGATTTTGCTCACCCACTGCCTGATAAAGCTAGATTGTTGGTTGGTGATATGCTTTCCTCTATCGCTCAAGCGGGTGTTAAACTAACTAAACGGGGTAATGGATTGTATCTTTCTCATAAATAAATGGATAAATGGTTTAAACAATTTGGAAAGAATACAACGTCAAATATAGAACTAGCCAAGTATTGTAAAACACTAAAAATTGATAATGTGGTAATCTGTATGAGAGATGAATTAATACATATAAATAAGAATACAAAGAATATTATTATGAATTTAGACACACAGAATGGTTCTCATTGGGTTTGTATTCATAATAGTCAGGATAAATATTATTTTGATAGTTATGGTATGCCACCACCTGTTGAAGTAATACAATTCTTACAGAATGGTGTTTATCAAACATTTCAAGTTCAAGAAATTAATTCTAAATGTTGTGGTCAATTATGTTTATATGTATTATTTCAACTCAACAATAATGAAAATTTTTATAATATCATTTTTAATCTAATATAAATGACTTATGTTGGAAAAGATGGTTCTATCTTTGGAAAATCCTCCCAGGATATTGATTTATCAAATTATTATACAAAGGCACAGGCTGAACGACAAAAATATAGTATAAGTAAAAATATTAATATGAAGAATACTTATAAATTAATCAATTATCCAAACCCTACAGATGCGAATGACTTAATTAGATTCAGTGATTTATCACACTTGTTAAATAAAACAGCACGTTTTGTGAAACAAGTAAAATTTACAACCACAACACCTGGTTATACTGACCATACACCTTTCCTCATTGAATTTAACTACCTGCTTACAATTGAATTTTATAAAGAAGGACATTTAGTTAATATGCGAATTAATAAATGGGGGTATGATATGCCTGATTTAGGGTATAATTGGTCTTTTTCAATAAACTTAGAAGACCTACATGATTTAAATCAGTCTCGTAAAGAAGAATATTATCCACTTGGTGAAGATAAGGATTTATGTGGAAGTACAATTAGTAAACAACAAATACGTGATTTTAAGAAAATAAAAATATATGATAGTATAGCGATGGTTCGCATGACAAAGAAGGAAGGTAATGAGATAAGGATAGAAAGCCGAGGAATACAAACCGATTTGGTAGTGGGAAGATGGGGTGGTATTACCTGTCATAATATTAATCTCACATATATTTCTGATACATAAATGGCAGGAAGAAGACTACAAGAGAATTATAATTTTTGTATTCAAGGATACCTACAAGAAAAGGGTGCTCGGTTTTACATACCGTACGAATTGGAACATACACATGGAAATTTTGTCATTAAAAACTGGCCTTATACTGATATTGTTAAACCCACAAATAGAGACTTGTTTAAAGTATTAAATAAAAATGAACTTCTCAAAGTTATGAAATATAAAACTCTTTTAGAAATCGTCAACAAATCTTATTGGTATCCTATTATGAGAAAAATAATTATAGATACAAGAATATCTCAAAATCCAGATGAGTATATGTATAATATTATTTGGGACTCAAGCTCAAGGGTTGTAAGGGCTAAGGAAGGAATTGAAGAAGAGAAGGAGGAAAGAGAGAAAAAGGAGAAGGAGGAAAGGGAGAGGGAGGAGAAGGAGGAGAGGGAGAAAAAGGAGGAGGAGAGGGAGAAAAAGGAGAAGGAGGAAGGAGAGAAAAGGGAGAAGGAGGAAAGAGAGAAAAAGAAGAAGGAGGAGAGGGAGAAAAAGGAGAAGGAGGAGAGGGAGGAAAGGGAGCAAAGAGAGAGGGAGGAAAAATATAAAAAGATGGAAATCAGTGAGATTCGTAAAAGATTGAGTGTATTACAGCAAATAAATCAATCTCAACGCACCGAAGAGGAAATTAAAGAATTAACAACTCTTATGAAGATAATGGTTTCAAAAATAACAACGTCAATGTCTTCAATTTCAGGGAGGAGATTTAAACGAGAAAGTGGTGAAGAAGAAGAAGAAGAAGAAGGAAAAGATTATGTGATTGATGATGTTGGTGTCATTGACTTTAGTTAGTTTTTATTTGTAAATAAATGGAGGAGAGAGTGAAGGCATTCCTTAGGATTCTTTATGTTTTAAAAATAAAGATTGAAATGTATATGTTGAAAACCAAAAAGGTTTTGATACTCTGTCGGAATTTTTCTGATAAATAAATATGAGTTATTGTCTCAAATGTAAAAAGAAAACTAAATCTAAAAATATCTCTTATGTTAAAGCTAAAAATAATAGAGTTTATCAAAAAGGAATATGTCAAGTATGTGGCTCTAAAAAGTGCCAATTCATCTCTCCTAAAAGAGGAGGAGACATACAAAAGTTTCTGTCAGGAAGTAAATTTACAACAACTGGAATTCCAGGGGAATTACACCTTCCAGGGTATTCTTTCTGTGGTCCAGGAACAAACTTGGATAAAAGATTAGATGAGGCTGACAATCCTAAACCTTGGTCTAAACCTACAAATAGGGTTGACGAAGTGTGTATGAAGCATGATATTGCTTATGGGAAAACCACTACGTTGACTGAAAAACATAAAGCCGACAGCGAAATGTTGTATAATTTGTCTTTGATACAAAATCCAACGTTGAGAGAGAAAGTTGATAGGTTTATTGTGAGAAATTTGATAAATGCTAAATTGAAACTTGGTCTTGGTTATTCCTCAAAAAACTATTAGGCTCTAATGATGCCATCAAGACTGAGGAGCTTTTGGCTGAAGAATTACACAAACCTATAATCACAAAGTTTAAAAGAAGGAAGGTTTATTCTAAATACACTGACCACATATGGTCCGCTGATTTAATTGAATTGAATAATGACAGGGGATACAGGTATGCTTTAACCGTTATTGATTTGAGGAGTAGATTTGCCTGGGTTGTCCCTTTAAAAAATAAAAGGGGTGATACTTTAATGTTAGCCTTTAAGCTAATATTTGATCGGGATAAAAGGAAACCAAAGAAGTTATGGACTGATGAGGGAACAGAGTTCTATAACAAAATATTCATGAAATTTCTTAAGGGGAAGGGTATTAAATTATACAGCACCTTTAATGAAGGAAAGGCAGTTGTTATTGAGCGTTTTAATCGTACTTTAAAAGAGAAATTATATAAAAAATTCACACAACTCGGTTCTCAAAAATGGGTGTATTTAATTCAGGATATTGTAGATAATTACAATAATACAGTTCATTCATCAACACAATCAAAACCATCAGAAACATTTACAAAATTAGAATATGAAAAGGAGATTAATTTGAGAAAGCCCAAGTTTAAAGTTGGTGATATTGTAAGAATATACAAATGGAAAAGTCATTTTGAGAAAGGTTATACACAAAAATGGACTCGTGAATTATTTAAAATCATTGATGTAATGGATACAGTCCCTTGGACCTACAAATTATATGATTTAAATGGAGAAGAAATCTTGGGTTCATTTTACTCACAAGAATTACAAAAAACACAAGTAAGCAGATAATACCCTTGAAAATAATAAATAAATAAATAAAATGTAATGGGGATACGTTTTTAAATCTGTGAACCCCAAACACAGAATCCCACAACTTTTTAGTTGGGGCTTAACTTTTGTGTGTGTATAATGGGGATACGTTTTTAAATCTGTGAACCCCAAACACAGAATCCCACAACTTTTTAGTTGGGGCTTAACTTTTGTGTGTGTATAATGGGGATACGTTTTTAAATCTGTGAACCCCAAACACAGAATCCCACAACTTTTTAGTTGGGGCTTAACTTTTGTGTGTGTATAATGGGGATACGTTTTTAAATCTGTGAACCCCAAACACAGAATCCCACAACTTTTTAGTTGGGGCTTAACTTTTGTGTGTGTGTGTATGTGCGAGTGAGTCATAATAATATACAAACCCTAACCCAACCCAAGCCCTAACCCAACCCCATCCCTAACCCAAACCCATCCCGAACCCAACCCATCCCTAACCCAACCCCATCCCTAACCCAACCCCATCCCTAACCCAACCCCATCCCTAACCCAACCCCATCCCTAACCCAACCCCAACCCTAACCCTCACATTCAAAATCCCAACCCTAACCCAACCCCATCCCTAACCCTCACATTCAAAATCCCACCCAAACCCTAACATAATCTTTCTTTTCTTCTTTTTTAAATACGTATTTCTTTTTTTTTTCCTCTTCCTCCAATTCTGTCTTTCAAGGCTTTTAAGTTTGAAGAAGTAGAAATGGGAAGAAAGAATTTTCCAGCATTTTCTTCCTCGAACTTTCTTGATATTGCTTAAATCAAGCGTCATTAAATAAAGAACATTGTTCATTGCTTTAGAATCCAAAGAGTCTCCAAGAGGAACCCCACAGGTAGAGTCTCCAAAATAAAACCAACTTTCCAAGTTCCCAAGGTATAACCACATTCCTGTTGAGCCTCCAAGATAGGTATCACATTCCGAGTCATCAAAACAAAACCCCCATTCCGAGTCTCCAAAAATATAACCATCTTTCCAAGTCCCCAAGGTAAAACCACAATTTTCAGAAATATTGGGGGTTTCCGTGATAAGTCTCACATAGTATAACTGCGGACCATCAGGGAAAACTTCCCTTTCCCAATTTTTTAGGGTTTCTATGATGTGTCTCACATAGTATAACTGCGGACCATCAGGGAGAATTCCCATTTCACAATTTTTTAGGGTTTCTATGATGTGTCTCACATAGTATAACTGCGGACCATCAGGGAGAACTCTCCTTGCCCAATTTTTTAGGGTTTCTATGATGTGTCTCACATAGTATAACTGCGGACCATCAGGGAGAACTCTCCTTGCCCAATTTTTTAGGGTTTCTATGATGTGTCTCACATAGTATAACTGCGGACCATCAGGGAGAACTCTCCTTGCCCAATTTTTTAGGGTTTCTATGATGTGTCTCACATAGTATAACTGCGGACCATCAGGGAGAACTCTCCTTTCCCAATTTTCAGAAATTTGTGGGTCTCCAATGTATGACTTGTATTCTGGCTCATCAAGGTAGAACTTGTTCAGTGGGTTTTGTTTTGATAACTCACAACAAGTATCATCATGGTAAAACTCTTTTTCAGGATTTTGTGGATCTCCAAGGTATAACTCTTTGGCTGGGTCATCAAGGTAGAACTCGTTCTGGGGGTCTTGGTTGTTCAAAATGTCTTCAAACAAAAAAATAACTTCATCCCAAGTTGTGTTAAAAGCAGAATTTTCATTTCGTATCTCAGATACAATTTCCTGTGAAAGAAAATAACAATGTATTAATTTAATACAATATTTTTTATTTGTATAAATCAAGCTCTATGAATATTAAAATAAACTTTGTTAACTCTTACACGAGTCTCATCTTAAAAAAAAAAAAAAAAAAAAAAAAAAAAAAAATTAAATAAATAAATAAATAAATAAACAAACTTACCTCCATTGATAAGAGGTTCGAGTCCAGTTCATCAATCTGAAGGTTGAGTTCTACACAGGTAGTAGGACTCCATGGAATAGCAAAGTTATCCCATTCCATTTCGGCATAGTAGTCCATTCTCAAGTGAAGCAGAAAGCGTGTTTGAAAAAGCCTGTGTGGTCGGTGCCTTTTAAAGGACTGGGTGTGTCTTCCTGTGGAAATTCCCTGGGTGTGTCTTAACTGGAAATGATGTGATGGAAATTCCCTGAAAATGATGTAATGTATTACCTGGAAATGATACAATGCTGAAGAGTTTATAAAGTGGGTGGGACTTAGCAAAAGTGGGAGGAGCTTAGCAAAAGTGGGCGTGGCTTAACAAAAAGTGGGCGGGGCTTAGTAAAAAATGGGCGTGGTTTACCAAAAAGTGGGCGGAGCTTACCAAAAAATGGTATGTGGCACTGGAGGCGCTCAAACAAGAACATTGAGGGAGGTTTACCATTTTATCTTAGCTCAGTTAAAATATCTTAATAAAGAACCAAACTCAAACATATTTTTTGTTAATATATTAGATGGTGAAGAGAGTTGTAGGAGAATTAAATTATTTCCCACGCATAAACAAATATTTGTAGGGTCGTTGTTTGAGTGGGTTATATTCACCAGATGATATTAAGAGTAAAAGGTTAAAAGGTCCATGAGGTCAGAAGGATCACAGGTGTTTAAGTGGTCTAATGAATAAGGATAACATGTCAAAAGGTTAGAAGGTTCGTAAAGAACAGGGTGAGAGAAATATAGGTGTTTAGGGGCAATGAGGGAGGGAAAGAATTAATATGGAAGTGAATGGGTCAATGTTTGAGTGGGTCAAAGATTAATCTGCCAGATGATATGTAGAAGAAGGATGATAGGTCTATAAGAGAAAACAAATATTTGTAGTGTTTGAGTGGTCTAATGAACAACATTAAGGATAGGTACTACAGACAAAAGGTTCATAAAGATGAGGGTGGGAGAAATAGAGGTGTTTATGATTTTTGAAAAAGACAAGGGGGTAAATGACATTAGATAGGGATTTCCCATGTTAAACGGAGGTGTCCCAGAAGCAACATTATTACACTACTGTCCTGTGTGGGTCCTCATATGCCTTTTCAAACTGCCGCTATGAGAGAAACCTTTATCACATATCGAGCATATGTAAGGTCGCTGTCCTGTATGGATCCTCAAATGTGATTTCAAATCGCTGTTTTGCGAGAAACCTTTGTCACATATCGAGCATTTGTGAGGACGCTCTCCTGTGTGGATCCTCATATGTAATTTCAATTTACTGTTTTGAGAGAAACCTTTATCACATATCGAGCATTTGTAAGGACGCTCTCCTGTGTGGATCCTCATATGTAATTTCAATTTACTGTTTTGCGAGAAACCTTTGTCACATATCGAGCATTTGTGAGGACGCTCTCCTGTGTGGATCCTCATATGCAATTTCAAATCGCTGTTTTGAGAGAAACCTTTGTCACATATCGAGCATTTGTGTGGACGCTCTCCTGTGTGGATCCTCATATGTAATTTCAATTTACTGTTTTGAGAGAAACCTTTATCGCATATCGAGCATTTGTAAGGACGCTCTCCTGTGTGGATCCTCATATGCAATTTCAATGTACTGTTTTGAGAGAAACCTTTATCACATATCAAACATTTGTGAGGATGCTCTACTGTATGGATCCTCATATGTATTTTCAAATTGCCACCACGAGAGAAACCTTTATCACATATCGAGCATTTGTAAGGACGCTCTCCTGTGTGGATCCTCATATGTAATTTCAATTTACTGTTTTGAGAGAAACCTTTATCGCATATCGAGCATTTGTAAGGACGCTCTCCTGTGTGGATCCTCATATGCAATTTCAATGTACTGTTTTGAGAGAAACCTTTATCACATATCAAACATTTGTGAGGATGCTCTCCTGTATGGATCCTCATATGTGATTTCAAATCGCTGCTATGAGAGAAACTTTTATCACAAATCAAACATTTGTGAGGATGCTCTCCTGTATGGCTCCTCATATGTATTTTCAAATTGCCACCACGAGAGAAACCTTTATCACATATCAAGCATTTGTAAGGACGCTCTCCTGTATGGATCCTCATATGTGATTTCAAATCGCTGCTATGAGAGAAACTTTTATCACAAATCAAACATTTGTGAGGATGCTCTCCTGTATGGCTCCTCATATGTATTTTCAAATTGCCACCATGAGAGAAACCTTTATCACATATCGAGCATTTGTAAGGTCGCTCTCCTGTATGGACCCTCATGTGCAATTTCAAATTGCCTTTATGAGATAAATTTTTCTCACATATCGAGCACTTGTAAGGTTGCTCTCCTGTGTGGATCCTCATATGCAATTTCATATCGCTGTTTTGAGAGAAACCTTTGTCACATATCGAGCATTTGTGAGGATGCTCTCCTGTGTGGATCCTCATATGCAATTTCAAATTGCCACCACGAGAGAAACCTTTATCACATATCGAGCATTTGTATGGTCGCTCTCCTGTGTGGACCCTCATGTGCAATTTAAAATTGCCTTTATGAGAGAAATCTTTCTCACATGACGAGCATTTGTAAGGACGATCTCCTGTATGGATCCTCATATGTAATTTCAAAGCAGCTTTTCGAGAGAAACCTTTATCACATATCGACCATTTGTGTGGACACTCTCCTGTATGGATCTTCATATGTAATTTCGAATTGCTTTTTGTCAAGAAACCTTTATCACAGACAGAGCACTTGTGGGGGTGTTTTCCAGTGTGGATCCTCATGTGTATTTTGATTTCACTCGAAGCAAAATCCATTCTGCACACATTACACTGATAACGTATTCGCCTTTCTTGAACCTTTTTGTTTTTGTTTAATTTCATATTAATATTGGTGCTGCGAGGCCCAGACATGCCCTTGTATTTTATGGAAAGCAAGTCTTGATCCCATGATTGTTTCTTCAAAAATGGATTCTTCTTCACCGTCGAGCAGAGACTGGACCTTCTTTGTCCCATATTCGTTTTGAATTGTTCTACAGAAACAAAGAACACTCATAAGAGATTTTTTTTTTTTGACAAAATCAAAATGCAAAACATTTAACACATTTCCGAAAATTATATATTTTCTCAACACAAAAGATTGGATGTTAATTTATTACGTTTCCACTCACCAGTTGCAAAACAGGCAGCACTTCCGTTTGTCATGTGAATATCATCTGAACCTTCCTTTGCAGAAGCACATTTTGAATCTTCTGTGACAGATGAATCCTTGTTGTGTTGTTTGCCTTCCACATTTACAGGATAGACATCACCTGTGTACAAATCAACGTCAGTCTTTTGAGGGGAAATGAGATTGAGAACCATCTTGAGAGTTCATAGAACATGTTACATCATCGAATCCCTGAATGGAATTTAAATATAATAATGAAGTTAAACATTGATAAAAAGAAAAATTCTGGATGTTAAGAACCATTGAAGCAGTCTTCTACATCACCATTATTCACCATCCTTTTCAACAAGTCCAGGTACTGCTAAACTGGAGGTTAGTGGAAGTAACAAGAAGGCAATTTGTGCTCAACAGTGTTTAAGTATTTAATTCAATTTAAATGAAATAAAGATTGTAAAATTCATCCAAAAAAATTCTGGAATTTACTGGCGTTAACAAATTCTCAAAATTTCCTTTAACAAAGCTCGGACCAAGTGTGTGTTTATCCTCGGGAGATCCAGGAAATAATATATCTCTACTCTCAAGACTGAACTCTCAATCCTGTCTCCCTCATCCAAGTCCTGGTGGCTTCAGGCCAAATGTATTTGTGGTGTTTGTTCCCCTTCCATCCCCTCTATTGCCTCAAACGGCTGCACACCTGCCACTGCACATGAAAAAGATGAAAGCCTCAACTCTATGTTTGCCGAAATATATTGTGTCCCAAACCAACCTCTCTCTATAACCACCTCAACCAGTTGTACCCAGCTGCTCCTGGATTCTGTGTCCTTCCCTCCCGACAATGTGGAGAAGTTTCTTTCAAACCTCGACTCTGATTCCACAACTGAACCAGAGGGCATTATCCCACGGGCCCCAAAATCCTGCTCTGCTGAGCGATCACACCCTCTCTCTGTTCTCTTCACCCTCTCTTTTGCTCCATGTCATCTGCCATCTGCTTGGAAATCAGACAACATTACCGCTTTCCACAAAAAGGTGCAAAAACATATTCCTGCAACGACTGACCAATCAGCCTACTTCCAATCATCAGCAAGGTCATGGAATCCATCATCGTTTCTGATATTAAATCTTTCCTCTTCTCCAGTGGCTTGATCTCTGATCATCATTTTGTATTCAGACCAGGCCACTCTTCACTGGACATTCTGCTTCTGCTTTCTCAACAATCGATGGAGGTCCTCAATGCTAAACAGGAAATCAGTCATCTCCTTTAACATATCTCGTGCCTTCGATACGGTCTGCCACCCCACCCTGCTCACCAAACGCTCCTCCTATGTTATCCAAGGAAACTCCCACGCATGGCTTGCGGACTTCCTCTTCGGTCGCAGTCAACATGTGGCCCTGAATGGAATTCTCATCTCCCCTTCCTGTCCAGGCTGGAGTTCCTCAAGGCCCTGTGCTTTTTTGGTATTCATTAATGATCTCTCCGACTCTCTGGAAAATCCTCTCCATCACGTTGCTGATGACTCCACTCTCTGCCGCTCCACATCTCAACCCTCAGATCGGCAGGCAGTAGCCTCTGCACTCCCTGCAGACCTGGATGAAATCACACTGGTCAAAGAAGTGGAACACGTCTTTCAATCCTGAAAATTCTCACACTCACGATGTCTCTCCGAAAGGACCATCTGGACAACCATCCCAGCCACTTTCTCAACAATCCTCTCAAAGAAGTTCTGTAACTCAACCTTTTGGGTCTCACTGTCTGCCATGATCTTTCCTGGGAAAAGGAAAGATGACATTTGAAAGCTGGCCTCCAAAGCCAGTCGCCATCTGGACATCCTTAGTTGTGCGAAGCCCTTTCCGGGCACGTCTGAGCTCCTCACCACATACAAAGCTTTCATCTGCAGCTCAATGGAATACTGCTCTCTCCTCTGGTCTGGTGCTCGTGCGTCACACCGAGCTCGGCTTCACGCGGTTGACACCAAAGCATTCAGAATCATTGGTATCTCCCACGATGAAGCTGATTCTGAGGGCCTATCGCTCGCTCACCACAGGCCGGTTGGTGGTCTTTCTGTCTTCTACTGACTCCTCTCCAGCCTTGCTCCCCCTGCTCTGTCTGTGCTTTGTCCCCTTAATATTCATGCAGGATGCACAAGATCTGCCAGCAACCCTCTGTTGGTGAAACTGCCAAAGTCAGCAAACTCCCACACTCTCTTCAATCCCATTCTTCCCTCCAGGTCTTTAAAACAGCTGTTCACCACCATCTCTTATATTCCCCCACTCAAAACCTTGTTCTTTTCTACCAACGTTAAAATACCCCAAATCCACCTCTTTCAATCCCTAACTTCTTTCCAAAAATTCCTAATCGTGTTCATTTGCTTCATACCGTGTACACTTCCTCCCTCCTGCCCCAGCGCTCTCCCTTCCACAGATCTACCAGCGTCCATGTTCTCTTCTGTGGTTGTGCTTGTGCGCTTCCCTTTGTCTCCCTCTCTTCTCTCCCGCTCCCTTCATTGTATGTTTTATGTGTCTGTGCATGTTTTCATGTTGAATGTGTTCGCTCTTACATGAACCTCAATTCAAAAAAAACACATTTCCAAGCTGGCCTCCAAAGGCAGTCGCCGACTGGGCATCCTCTGTCATGCGAAGTTTTTTTCTCGGCACGACTGAGCTTCTCACCACATCCAAAGCTTTCATCCACAGCTTGATGGAGTACTGCTCTCCCCTCTGGGCTGGTGCTCCTGCCTCACACATAGCTCAGCTTCAATCTGTAGAAACCAAAGCTTTTGGAATTATTGGTATCTCCCACATTGAAGCTGATTCTGAGGGCCTTTCACTCCCTCGCTGCAGCCATGTTGGAGGTCTTCCTGTCTTCGACTGACTCCTCTCCGTCCTAGCTCCCCCTGCTCTGTATGTGCTCTGTCCCCCAAATATACCTTCAGGACGCACAAGATCTGCAAGCATCCCTCTTCTGGTGAAACTGCCAGAATCAAGACTCGCTCTCCTCACCTTCACTCTTTCATTACTCTTTTCTCCCAACTCTGGAACAAACTCCCACACTCTCTTCAAACCCTCTCCACCCTCCAGGTCTTTAAAGCATCTGTCCACCACCATCTCTGGTCTCTCCCCATCCAAATCCTTGATCTTATCTACCCTTGTTAATACACCCCAAATCCACCTTTTTTCAATTTCTGACTTCTTTCTTGAAAGTCCAAGTCATGTCAGTTTGTTTTTCAACCGTTTTATCCCCACTCCCCCTCCTCCTCCCCCCCCCCCCCCCCAGCCCTCTCCCTTCCACAGATCAACCGATGTCCCTGTTCTCTTCAGTTGTTGTGCTTGTGTGCTTCCCTCTCTCTCCCCCGCTCCCTTTATTATGTTTTGTTTGATAGCGCTTCCACGAGCCTCGACTTTGTATTCAAAAAATAATAATTATAAAATAAAATAAAGTAGAATGGCATTCAGCAGCGCATCCTTTTGACGTCAAAAATAGTTGGTGGTTGAATTCAGTTCGCTGATATGAAAATCCTCTTCAAAATTCAAGTCAATCGGATGAATATTGATGACTTTAGGCGACCTTGACATTTTGTTCCAAAAAAAACAACTATAATAAAAAACAACAATCGGCTTCCAGCTTTTCATTGGCGAACCAATGCAGTGACCCAATATGCAAATCCTTAAAATTTCAGGTCAATTGGATGAAAATTTACGATTTTGACTGACATTTGACCTTTGTACCAAATTATTAATTTGTCTTTCACCAACGTAACTGTAATAAAGTTATGTTGAAAGCTTGATGACAAAGCTCAAATGGTACAAAAAAAACAACAACAACAAAAAAACATTATTGAGGAAGGACATGGATACACCCTGATGCACACATACAAGCACGTCTCGTACATCAAAGAAGCTGGCACATAATCTCCTCGTCACACCATCTCACTTGTAATCACGGCTTCCACCCGCTACCTCCCCGAGTCGACACACTCCAAAGAGGTCCATGCCTCTGGAGAACCGTGTGGATCCCTGAGCGTTGATGGGAGATTCCAGGACAACGTGGCTGGTAATTTGAGATGGAGAGAGAGGATAAACAAGGAGCAGAGACAAAGCCCAACGTCCACAAACTCCCCCCCCCCCCCCGCCCCCACATCCTCACCCCGCCGCCCCACCCATCACTCTCCAAGTCGCCGCTCCAAGACTGTTTCTGTCCCCGGAGGAATGATGAGGACCGGGCTGGGAAGGAAATGCTGAAAAGGGCAAGGAAAACACTTCGCTGACAAATACTACAGGCTTGGACATCTGCGAACCCAAACAAGGCCTTGCGGTTGATTGTGTGCTGCATGCAGCCTCAGAGGAACGTTATGCAGAGAATCTATCGGCAAACAATGTTGCCCCGCCAGGTCAGGGATCCCTGATGTGAGAAACTGCTTTTGATAGGCCGGAGGAGGGTGGGGAAAGGTAAGAGCTTGCCTGCGACAAGCGACAAACGAAATGCGACAAACGAAATGTGTGTTGGAAATAAAGGAAAAGAAAACAAATTATTGGACTGTGGTGCTAATCTGTGCGGTGGCACTGAGCTCACCCCAAAGAATGAAACCTGCACCTCCTCTAGTGGGCAGAAAGACCAACTCACAATCGAATAGAGATTTGCACCAAGCCAATAGGCTATGGAGGTGCTACCCATCTCAAAAACTAAACTCAAGAAATTGAACCTTGGAGCATGGAGGAGGAGTCCAATTACGATTGTGAAGTCTATTCAAGACATCAACAGTGGGTGATGGCAAGTAGAGGAGCTACATTAATAGACCAGCTCAAGAAGACCAGTTTGACAACCAGAGCAGAGATGAATTAATGAAAGAATGAATGAATGATCGTTTCAAGGCCATTTTTTAAAGCCTTGTTATCCTTTAGCCTTTAGCAAGTTAGCCTTGCGGGCCCCATCACAATCATGGTTCCCTGTTTGAGAAAATGTTTTTTTATGGCTGGATGCCCTTCCTGACGCCAACACTTAGTCGCCTCTTACAATGCGCAGGGATACGGCGTACCTATTCTAAATCTGGGTACACACCGGGATCATTCATCCCAGCAAGCTGGTACTCAATTTACCGACCTCGGAAGGATGACAGGCCGATTCAACCCCCCTGGCGTTAATTCAGCGATCGACTGGGATTCAAACTCGGGATCCTAGGATCCCAAGCCGGCACCCTAACCGCTAAGCCAACACCAGGCTCAACTCACAATCAGAGACGGTGAAGGAGGATAGAATCACTCCCCAGGATAACACCACTTGAGAGTGATATTTTCCTCGGAAAAATTCACTCTAGAGTGGTTTTATCTTAGGATGAAATCACTTCCCCCCAGGATTTTAACACTCCCCCTAGGATTTTAACACTCCCCCTAGGATTTTAACACTCCCCCTTGCAGGATCAAATGACTCCCCAGGTTTATAACACTTCCCCGATATATTTTGTGATTTAAACAATATTTATTGCATGGTAATGACATGCAACCATGACAAAGTTAATGAATACTAGGGCATGCCCGTACTATATATATATCTAAAATTATATCCCCCCCCCCCCCCCTCTATTTACATGAAATGGTTTGGTCCATTCGCAAAGCCAAAGCGAACGGCTTGCGAGTACGGTGACAATCCCCCCCCTCTATTTACATGAAATGGTTTGGTCCAAAGCGAACGGCTTGCGAGTACGGTGACAATCCCCCCCCCCTCTATTTACATGAAATGGTTTGGTCCAAAGCGAACGGCTTGCGAGTACGGTGACAATCCCCCCCCCCCCTCTATTTACATGAAATGGTTTGGTCCAAAGCGAACGGCTTGCGGAGTTTGGTAAAGAAATCGCCATATCGTGCACAAACGCGCAGGAAAGCGAAAGAATCGCAAATTAGTTTTAATTAGTTTTAAAACATAGTTTAACGCCCGAGCGAGTTTAACGCAATCGCAAATCGCATCGCAAAGTGAAAGAATCGCAAATTAGTTTTAATTAGTTTTAAAACATAGTTTAACGCCAACATAGCGCCAACATAGTTTGCCGACGGGAAATAAATGAATACGCTCTCAAATGTGCCGTCCGAGGCAGAGTCTGTTCGCCACGTTCGGCACACGTGATAGCTCGCTGCTCTCTGATTGGTTGAATAGTTTTTTGGACATAGCTCGGTAACTACTTGTCCGATTAATTTAAAACCTTGAAAAGGCACATCCTCGGGTCCCCAGCAATATACCTGGCAAGTTTCAAGTATATCGGACCGGTAGTTGTCGAGAAACAGCGGTCGCATACAGACACACACACACACAGAGATTACTGGAATTATAGATAGACTAGGGCATGCCCGTACAAAATTATATCCCCCCCCCCTCTATTTACATGAAATGGTTTGGTCCATTCGCAAAGCCAAAGCGGACGGCTTGCGAGTACGGTGACAATCCCCCCCCTCTATTTACATGAAATGGTTTGGTCCAAAGCGAACGGCTTGCGAGTACGGTGACAATCCCCCCCCCCCCCCCCTCTATTTACATGAAATGGTTTGGTCCAAAGCGAACGGCTTGCGAGTACGGTGACAATCCCCCCCCTCTATTTACATGCAATGGTTTGGTCCAAAGCGAACGGCTTGCGGAGTTTGGTAAAGAAATCGCCATAGCTCGGTAACTACTTCTCCGATTAATATGAAACCTTGAAAAGGCACATCCTCGGGTCCCCAGCAATATACCTGGCAAGTTTCAAGTATATCGGACCGGTAGTTGTCGAGAAACAGCGGTCGCATACAGACACACACACACACAGAGATTACTGGAATTATAGATAGATGAACATAAAATGATAAATGAATTGATAAACAGGGCAGAATGATGTCCTTTGTAAACGTCTCTCCTAAAAATAAAAATACAATGTTTTTCGCATCCCTGTATTAAACTGGGTAAATCAAACAAAGAAAAGTATAAATTTAACATTCAAATAACTATATATTTTGATATTAGAGCATTCGCAGTAATCATTACGATAAATTTACGATGTTTTATACTTAAAGGATATTTTAATTTCAACATATAATATGTCATTTTAAGTTACGTTCTATAACTTTACTGCACTTTTAAGAAATATTAAATACCGTTCGGGTTTTAAAATGTTACTCAAATTTTGTATATTGGCAAAGGTGTGTTCATGTACTGATAACCAGGAAACAAGCGCTTCTGAGCAGTTCCGAGAACTGGATATTGGCGCTATATAAATGTACTAGCTGAGGTACCCGGCTTCGCCCGGGTTGAATAAGAATAATACAAATATATGATGAAAGGAACATGTATATTTTAGAGCAATATCACAGTACATTTCCTACATGACGTTTTGTCAATTTTCAATTTCTCAAAACCTCTTGGTATACAACATTTCTGGTTTTCTTACTTGGTGCCAAGACATAAAGATTGCTTGGTTTTCCAACCCTCGAGCAGCCCACGTACAGCTGGCCATCGGAAGTACCTGGCATTGCCGGGCGGGGAAGGGAGGGGAGGAGGAAGGCGAGGAGGAAGGGGAGGGGAGGGGAACGGGGGGGGGAGGGGAACGGGGGGGGAGGGGAGGAGAGGGTGGGGAGGGGAGAAGAGGGGAGGAGGGGAGAAGAGGGGGGGAGGGGAGAAGAGGAAGGAGGGGGAGGAGGAGAGGGGAGAAGAGGAGGGAGGGGGAGGAGGAGAGGGGAGAAGAGGAGGGAGGGGGAGGAGGAGAGGGGAGAATTGGAGGGAGGGGGAGGAGGAGAGGGGAGAAGAGGACGGAGGGGGAGGAGGAGAGGGGAGAAGAGGACGGAGGGGGAGGAGGAGAGGGGAGAAGAGGAGGGAGGGGGAGGAGGAGAGGGGAGAAGAGGACGGAGGGGGAGGAGGAGAGGGGAGAAGAGGACGGAGGGGGAGGAGGAGAGGGGAGAAGAGGAGGGAGGGGGAGGAGGAGAGGGGAGAAGAGGACGGAGGGGGAGGAGGAGAGGGGAAAAGAGGAGGGAGGGGGAGGAGGAGAGGGGAAAAGAGGAGGGAGGGGGAGGAGGAGAGGGGAGAAGAGGAGGGAGGGGGGAGGAGAGGGGAGGAGAGGAGGGAGGGGGAGGAGGAGAGGGAGAAGAGGAGGGAGGGGGAGGAGGAGAGGGGAGAAGAGGAGGGAGGGGGAGGAGGAGAGGGGGGGAGGTGAGGGGGAGGGGGAAGGGGAGGGGGGAGTGGAGGGGGAGGGGAGGGGGGAGGTGAGGGGGAGGGGGGTGAGGGGGAGGGGGAGGGGAGGGGCAGGGGGAGGGGGGGAAGGGGAGGAGGAATGAGGAGGGGAAGGGGGAGGGGAGGGGGAGGAGAGGGGAGAGGAGGGGGAGGGGGAGGTGAGGGGGGGAGGGGGGAGGGGGGAGGTGAGGGGGGAGGGGGCGGTGAGGGGGGAGGGGGGAGGGAGAGGTGAGGGGGGAGGGGAGGGGGAGGGGAGGGAGGGGAGGGGGAGAGGGGGGAGGGGGGAGGGGAGGGGAGAGGGGGGAGGGGATGGGGGAGGGGAGGGGGAAGGGAGGGGGGAACGGCGAGCTTGGCAAGCGAAAGCAGGCTTTTTACTTTTATTTTTACCTCAATGAGGGCTATATATATATATAGTCCGTGCTTGGAGCTTTCAAGTTCAACATAAAGTTTTTTTATGAAAAATAATGCAGATGTATAACAATCCACCAATGCAAGTTCAGAAATGAATGCAGATCCTTTACTTTGCGATACAAACGCAATTCCCGCCATTTCCACTCACGATCAGGCCTCCACAGTGACCGCGCCTCTTCTTCCTCCGACAACTTCGTCTCACTTCTTTCACTCAAAATGCACGAAATTCGGCCGCATTAAATTATGTAGAGGCCTCGTCGGGGGGATATAAGGTAGATAAGGAAGGCGTTGTAACAGAAGAATCAAAATAAAAGTGGAAGAACATAAGGAAATGGGAGCTATTCTGGACCCACAGCCAAACCCGACAAACCATTGCAATACACCCCGAACGTCCAGCGCCGCCACAAACGACACCATGGAATTGCAGCTGGCGCGGTTTTTTAAAACCATTTATATTAAAATAAAACGTAGCCTAAAACCACCGGGATTTTATGCTGATTCCGAATCTGTGTCTAAAACTTTTCTCCGATGTGTAGTTCTTGAGTTATAAGCGGACATCCAGACAGACACACACACAGACACTCCTCCTTTATATGTAGAGATAGTATAATAATATTCACATATTTCACAAAATAAAGTTTAATCTAATAGATTTAAGCTATGTTAAATGACTATGTCTTAACTCAACACCTACAATATTTATTGCATTTCCGTACTGAAACGTCCCAATGTTTTAGTGCTCATTCCATTCATTTGTATTTCATTGACATGTTTGCACTGTACATTTGTGGAAATAAATATTGTTTCAATCATTTCGATAAGAATCCAAGAATCGAACTAAGTATATTGTCAAGAGCATATATAGTGTTCCCATGAGTGCACAAAATAAATCATACTCATTGTACTGTTATTGAATCGAATGAATGCATTTTAAATGAGGTTACAACCCTTCTTGTGCAGCCATTTATATTGATGAATTTAAGTTATTTCCATGTATCAATGTGAGTGGTTTAATGAATAAACTTTGAGTTGACTGGACTTGACTGTACTTTGACTATACAATGGACAGATCATGAATACATGATATTCATCTTCAATGCATACACTGAAGGAGCTATGCTCCAACGCGAGTCGGAAGGATTGACGTGACCAAAGACGGAAATTCGTCCGAGTTGCTTTATTGCACGTTATCAAACTCGGGTACTCTGAAAAGCCCGTTTATCGGGCAGCAATATATATACACATTATGCCGGAGTGTTTGCCCGGGAAAAGCGAGACCGGGCATGCCCCGGGCGTCAAGGGCGAGTCCTGGAAAGGCGAGTCTGGACCTGCCCGGGCATGCTGGGCGAGCCCTGGAAAGGCGAGAGCGGGCATGCCCGGGCGTCCTGGGCGAGCCCGGGAAAGACGAGACCGGGCGTGCCCGGGAGGCTCGGGCGAGCCCGGAAACAGCGAGTCCGGGCATGCCCGGGAGAGGCGCATCTGGGCCTGTCCGGGCGGCCTGGACGAGCCCGGCATGGTGATTGCTCCCTGGCCGCGTCCTTGGTAGGTGCAAGGCGATTGTGTGCACCCAGCGGTAACCGCTACAACACCATCATTAATGCACTGAGATTTAATCCTTAATTGGATTGAGTATGATCCAAGGTAGACTGGTCCACTTTTGCTGCATGTTAATTAGGATGTTTTGACAAGACAGTTTGCCGATCACTTTATACTAATTGTCAATGATAACGCTTCCTATATCTTTTGTCTTACAAACTACACTACAGACTTGGCATTTAATATGGAATATTTTTTCCTGGGGGTGAACTTACTTTTCAAGATGTCTTAGAACCAAAAGTTCATTGGAATTATGTTGAAATTATTCTAGATTTTGTTAATGAGACCTTTAAAAGAAACAAAAACCACATTTGACATTTCGAAACAAATAAATTGATCCTTGAAAGTGATGTAAACTGATATCGAACTCAATTCATGGACAGTACTGTGTTAAACTTCTGTACGTTTTCCAGAAGTATCTCTTTATTTTGCACATTAGCCAAAATTTTTTTTAACAAAAACAAAAGTTAAATTACGACTGGGATTACAGACAGTAAAATTACAGTTCAGTACTTTGTGTAACCCCCACGAGCATTCAGGAGAGCACGTACACGTTGAGGCATGCTGTTCACGAGATTTGCCAAGGTTTGGACAGGAATCGCTTGCCATGCAGTGACAATGGCCTGCTGCAATTCACGCACAGAGGTCGGCTGCTGGTCCAAGTGGTCGATTTGACGCGTTATTTCTGCCCACAAGTTCTCTATCGGATTCATATCCGGGGACATGGCAGGCCACTCCATATGCTCTACACCACGGTCAGCAAGAAAGTGTTGGATCATGCGAGCACGATGAGGCCGTGCATTGTCATCTTGGAAGCCAAAGTTTCCTCGAAAGGCTGCACGAGCAAATGGAAGCAATGTTTCTTCCAGAATGGCCCTGTACTTGAACTGGTTCAGGTTTCCATTCAGAACAACCAGGTCAGTTTTGCCGCCTGCATGAAAAGCAGCCCAAACGGTCACCCCACAACCTCCAGCTTGGACTCTTGGCACTATACAATCTTTGTTGTAGGCTTCATGCACTTGTCTGCGCACTCGGACGCGGCCATCTTGACGATAGGCCAGAAATCTCGACTCGTCACTGAAGATCACGTGATTCCAGTGTCCTGGCTGCCATTTGACGGTGCTCTCTGGCCCACTGCAATCGGCGCTGGTGGTGTTGTCTGATCAGGCGTGGCTTTCTCAGGGGATGCCTGGCACGATAGCCTGCTTGAACCAGTCGTTGGTTGAATAGCCTTCTGGATACAGGCACATTTGCCAGTTGCTGCCACTCAGCCCCAAGCCGATTAGCTGACTTGGTACGGCCATTGCAGACTAACCGGTGCAGCTGGCGATCATCCCTCCTTGTGGTTCTGCGGGAACGTCCTGGCCTCGGTATTGGAGTAGGGACACCCCTCTGAGCATTTCGTTTCATGATCTTTGACACCTGACCTTGAGTGATGCCATACTGCCAAGCAATAGCATGCTCTTTCATGCCGTAATTTCGTAAAGCCACCACTCCATGACAAACAGCATTGTCGAGTTTTTTTTTTTTTTTTTTTTTTTTGTATACAACATCGAGGCTCCTGAAAGAGCGAACATTAATCACACAGATAGACAAACAGACACACAAAACAAATAACATCGGGAGCGGTAGACAAGATGGGGAGAGAGGGGGAAGGACACAAACACAACATTTGAGAGCAGGGACCGAGAGACATGGAGACATCGAGAGAACTGTGGGAGGGAGAGGGCTTTGGGGGGGAGGCATGGGAAGGGGGGGGGGGGGTGGGAGAGGTATAAAACATATGGACACTGCCAAGACTTCCAGGAAAGAAGTTGGAATTTCAAACAAGGTGGATCTGGGGTGAATTAGTGGGGGTAGAAAAGATCAAGGTTTTGGATGGGGGAAGATAAGAGATGGTGGTGAACAGCTGTTTTGAAGACCTGGAGGGAGGACTGTGATTGAAGTGAGTGTGGGAGTTTGTTCCAGAGGCGGGACAAAAGAGGAATGAAAGAGTGAAGGTGAGCAGAGAGCCGAGATTTCGGCAGTTTAACCATCAGAGGGTGGCTGGCAGATCTTGTGCGACCTGTAGGAATATTTGGGGGACAGAGCACAGAGAGAGCTGGGGGAGCAAGGCCGGAGAGGAGTCGGTAGAAGACAGAAAGACCACCTACCTGCCTGCGGTGAGTGAGTGAAAGGCCCTCAGAGATAGCTTCATCGCGGGAGATTCCAATGATTCTGAAAGCTTTGGATTCAACAGCGTGAAGCCGAGCCAGGTGTGAGGCAGGAGCACCAGCCAATAGGGGAGAACAGTATTCCATTGAGCTGCGGATGAAAGCCTTGTATGTGGTGAGGAGCTCAGGTGTGCCTAGGAAGGACTTCGCACGACGGAGGATGCCCAGTCGGCGACTGGCTTTGGAGGCCAGCTTGGAAATGTGGTTTTCCCAAGAAAGATCATGGCAGATGGTGAGACCCAAAAGCTTGAGCGACAGAACTTCTTGGAGAGGATTGTTGAGAAAGTAGATGGGAGGGTTGTCCAGTCGATCTTTTCGGAGAGACATAGTAAGAGTGTGAGATTTGTCAGGATTGAAAGACATGTTCCACATGTTTGACCAGTCTGTGATTTTGTCCAGGTCTTCAGAGAGTGAGGAGGCTGCAGACTGCCGATCTGAGGGAAGAGGAATGGAGCGGCAGAGAGTGGAGTCATCAGCAAAGAGATACAGAGGATTTTCCAGAGAGTCGGAGAGATCATTGATAAAGACCAGAAAAAGCACAGGGCCCAGCACACTGCCTTGGGGAACTCCAGCCTGAACGGGAAGGGGAGATGAGAGAAATCCATTCAGGGCCACACGTTGACTACGACCAGAGAGGAAGTCCGCAAGCCATGCATGGAGATTTCCATGGATACCATAGGAGGAGAGTTTGGTGAGCAGAGCTGGGTGCCAGACCGTATCGAATGCACGTGATATGTCAAGGGAGACAGCTCTGATTTCCTGTTTGGCATTGAGGACCTCCATCCATTGTTGAGACAGCAGAAGCAGCATGTCCAGAGTAGAGTGACCTGGTCTGAAACCAAATTGATGATCAGAGATCAAGCCATTGGAGAAGAGGAAAGATTTCATATCCGAAGCAATGATGGATGCCATGACTTTGCTGATAATTGGGAGCAGGCTGATTGGTCTGTAGTTGCAAGGATCTGTTTTTGCACCTTTTTTGTGTAAAGCGGTAATGTTTGCTGATTTCCAGGATGCTGGCAGATGACCTTGAGCAAAAGATAGGGTGAAAAGAACAGAGAGAGGGTGAGATAGAGCAGCAGAGCAGGATTTTAGGACCCGTGGGCTGATGCCATCTGGTCCAGTTGCAGAATCAGAGTCGAGGTTTGACAAAAACTCCTCCACCTTGTCAGGAGAGAAGGTCACAGAGTCCAGGAGCAGTTTGGTTCGACTGGGAAAGGTGGGAACAGAGAGAGATGGGTTTGGGACTAAGGATTTTGAGGCAAACACAGAGTTGAGGCATTCGGCTTTGTCACGTGCGATGTCAACTGTGTGGCCATTTGAGGTAAGGGAGGGGATGGAGGGGGAACAAACACCAGAAACGGATTTGACCAGACGCCACCAGGATTTGGAGGAAGGAGACAGGTTTGAGAGTTCATTCTTGAGTGAGGAGAGATAGTGCTTCCTGGCACTCCTGAGGGTAGACACACACTTGTTCCGAGCTTGGTGGAAGGAACTGAGATTTCCTTCAGTTGGATTAGCCTTCCAAGAGGCAAAGGCAAGTTGACGGACCATCTCCAGAGGAAGCGGCGATAACCTTTGGAGACGTGCAGCAGTTGTTTTCCACTAATACAGAACGCAACAACCCTTGTATACCCGACTGTGAAGCCAATCATCAAATGCACCTGTCCGTACATTTTGCCACGCCACCTGTGATATAATCCTGTTGTTGACTTCTTGCTGCGACAGACAATCAGTGACATGGTTCTTTTAACAAATATATCACCAAAGTGTAAAAGAAACTCACTAGATTGATATACTGAGTTAAGAAAATAAACCCAAGTCAAGAAAAAAAACATAATCCATATTAAATGCCAAGTCTGTATATCTTACAAACCATGATCATTGGCGAAGTTGGTGTTCTTTCAGACAACATGAGTACGCGCTTTCCTGGAGTGTTGTTCTATCAGTTAGTATCTCAGTCGAGGTCTTGTCAAGGGGGTGGCGGGGGGGGGGGGGCTAATATTTATTTTAGTAATTAGTAATTCGTAATTAGTAATTCTATAAAAGAATTAGTAAGTATGAGTAATTAAGTAATTATAAGTAATTATAAAAAAGTAATTAGTAATTCTATAAAAGTATGAAGCGGCTAATATTAATTTCACTCGATCTTCAATTATGGTTTTCGACGCGATATGCACGTTCCTGTCGACTCATGAATACCCTGCAATGTGCATTGGTGATCGTGGAAAGATGTCAAACTTTCGACAGACAGCGGCAAACTTTACAGTCATCAACTCAGAGTTGTTCTGCAAGCGCAAGACTACAAGAAACAAGTAAAAGCAAGGTCGGTCCTAGTTTACTGACTATTGATGGACGTCTTTACAAAAATCTTTGTACTCATGTGATTTTAAAAACATTCAATCTCAGTTGAAGTACGTCTAGCTATAGTTTAAACAATGTTTAAAACTACTATAAAGCAAAACTTTTTACTCACCGCTAAATTAATATTTCTTGCTTAATTAAATAAATCTCTTACACAATGTTTTCAAATAACCTTTTAATTAAATTAAATTCACCAAAAGAGGATATTCTAAAATCGTTAACAATATATTCATGCTCCTAAATACCCTTCCCATGCATTCTACAATGTAAATATTGAATCATTTGAAAACTATGATGATCATAAATTAACTCATGTCTTCTTTTGTTGTGTTGAAATAATGATGGGCTCAAATATAGTACATGTATTCAACAGTTGAATATTAAGATCTGACAATATGATGCACATGCTCACACGGTACACACTAAAATACATAGTAAAAGCTCTGTTGATCATTGCAGCGATATCTCACATCATGTGAGTTATATTTTCAAAGTAACTAAATATATCTTTCCATTCTTTCTGGGGGATTGACTTTATCCTAAAGGGGAGTGGTTTGATCCTGGAGGGAGTGTGTTGATCCTGACAGGGGGAGTGATTCTGTCCTAGGATAATTACACTCTAGAGTGTGCCAGTCCGAGGATTAGTTCACTCAAGAGTGATTTTATCCGAGGACAGAATCACTCCAGAGTGAGATTTTAGGGGAGTGAGAGAATCCTGCTACAACGGTGCCATCTAAATTTTTTCAAAAAGTTGTGTGAACGGTACATACAGTCACGTGAAACAGTAAGTACACCCCATGTAAAGTTTTGACTTTTTCAACATATTTCAACACACAGCTATTTGATCTTCATTTCAACAATGTTGATAGATAAAGGTGACAGGTTGAGTACAGGTTGATAGATAAATATAACAAATATCATGAAACATTTACATTTTGTAGTCCATTGTATAATTTAAATAAACATAAATGCAAATTTCACATGTGGAAAAAGTAAGTGGCCACACGGCAATTTGATAAGTAAATATTAGTGCCTGTATGTAAAATTTAACAAATTAAGAAAGATCGCGAATCGCGTACACGACGAGCCAAATTAATATGATCACAACTCTTTTGTGTAAACCTTCAGATAATAACAACGGGGCATTTCTTATCCCCAATAGTCTCCTTGGGGGAATGGTGGGGGGGAAGATATGGAGAGAAAAACCAACGACACAAACACACAATTGCAAAACCCCATCTCCTGCTGTGCGGCGCAAGGGCTAATTATAGGATCCGCATCCGGATATTCCCCAAAATCTAACCGATACGTCCTCGTCACACACGCAACCTGTCCACCAAGTTTCGTCAGAATCCATCCATAATGTTTTGAGATATTCTGCTCACAGACAAACAGACCGGGGTGAAAACATAACCTCCATCCACCTTCGGTTGCAGAGGTAAAAAAAATAAAAAAAAAATCAAAGAACATAAAGGTGACTTCTTGACATGCGATGTTGTATTTAAAAAATACGTCACGTACCAGACTTGGGTGTTAATCCATCATCCTGAAAATGGAGACTGCGGAAACCACAGAGCCCGATTCCACAGAAACCAGAAACGTTGTCCCGGTGCACATTTTGGGATCCGAAAATCTTTTCACAGAAACTGGAAAGTTCCCGAATAACATTCTCCAAGTTGACGAAAATACTTCCCAAAAGAGAAGAACCTGCAATCTGGACATCTTGCGGCTTCGAAAAAGAATTCATAAATTTACAGAAGTCAGCATACATTGCAAATTGTAATTTCTCTTTGGAGAGAGAGAGGAGCTTGGTCCGCAAAGCATCCGACTCAGTACAAGCTCGAATAACCTTCCGATTCTCAATTCCAAGCTTATCGATCACTGCTTGTGCTGTTTCTGCTCTCAGGCCTTGGGACTTGAGCCATTCCAAGAAGCTCTCCACTTCACCGATGACCGGCCAGAGATACAATGCTTATGTTAATCACAGAAAAGTTATACATGTTATTTTCTTTCCTCAGTTTGGAATGTTTTGTGAGTTATTATCTATCTATAATTCCAGTAATCTCTGTATGTCTGTATGTCTGTGTGTCTGTGACCGCTGTTTCTCAACAACCACGGGTCCGATATACTTGAAACTTGCCAGGTATATTGCTGGGGACCCGAGGATGTGCCTTTTCAAGGTTTCATATTAATCGGACAAGTAGTTACCGAGCTATGTCCAAAAAACGATTCAACCAATCAGAGAGCAGCGAGTTATCACGTGTGCCGAACGTGGCGAACAGACTCTGCCTCGGACGGCACATTTGAGAGCGTATTCATTTATTTCACGTTGGCAAACTATGTTGCCGCTATGTTGGCGTTAAACTATGTTTTAAATCTAATTAAAACTAATTTGCGATTCTTTCGCTTTCCTGCGCGTTTGTGCACGCTATGGCGATTTCTTTACCAAACTCCGCAAGCCGTTCGCTTTGGACCAAACCATTTCATGTAAATAGAGGGGGGGGATTGTCACCGTACTCGCAAGCCGTTCGCTTTGGACCAAACCATTTCATGTAAATAGAGGGGGGGGGGGGGGATTGTCACCGTACTCGCAAGCCGTTCGCTTTGGACCAAACCATTTCATGTAAATAGAGGGGGGGGGGGGGGGGATTGTCACCGTACTCGCAAGCCGTTCGCTTTGGCTTTGCGAATGGACCAAACCATTTCATGTAAATAGAGGGGGGGGATATAATTTTAGATATATATATAGTACGGGCACGCCCTAGTCTTATCCAATTTGATCATGTCTCAAGCTAAATGGTAAACTTATCCAGCTTGATCACCACATTTAGACTGACAGTATATGAAAGAGACAGCCTCACTCGCCTTTGAGCTGTGAAGCATGGTCACAAATAAATGATTTGCCAGTACATTATCCTGATGAGCCCATAATAAGGACATAAGTTGCATCGGCCACCCTAATTCCATGCACCGGTGGAGTTTGAGGGGTGCAGGGCTGGAGGGGTGAGGGGGGGGGGCAATGCCCCACCCTTAATTTGTTTCAATAGTTCACATTTAAGATAAAAACATCCCATATTTAAACGTGAGTAACAAAGCGAAACCGAACCAAAGTGCGTGAATTTATTCCCCCAGCCACGGCAGATATCGCAGTATTTGTATAGAGTGACGTGATTGGCTGCATCCTTTTTCAAATCAGACTAACAACTTTTGAAATTTGTAATTTTTCACAAAGGAAGCCATTTCCGAACAAAGCTTTTCTGCAATGAGACGGATTAGAAACTCTTTGTGCTCAATCATGGGTGAAGAAAGATTTTCTTCACTGACGATTCTTCACAGAAAGCCTGGTGTTGACTTAGGCCTTAGCGGTTAGGGTGCCGGCATGGGATCCTTGGATTCTGGGTTTGAATCCCGGTCGATCGCTGAATTAACGCCAGGGAGGTTGACGCAGCCTGTCATCCTTCCGAGGTCGGCAAATTGAGTACCAGTTCACTGGTAATTCCCTGTGTGTCGCAAGAGGCGATTAACAGGGTTGGCGGCAGGAAGGGCATCTGGCCACAAAACATTGCTTCAAAAAGGGGACCACAGTGCCAGAAAAAGGCCAACCCCCGCTCTGCGGGGGGAAAAAAGGCCTCCAAAGGTGGTTCTAAAGGTGGTTCTAAAGGTGGTTCTACACTTCTTCACATAGAAGGCAATTTAACTGTGAAGCGCTAGGGGTATTTCCTCTATGTTTTATTTTCCTCTCACTGCCATAGTCTCAAAATGTGCACCAAAGAATCTCCACTTTCCTAGAAGTTAAACTTTTCAGGTTCAACACGCATAATCCTGTCATCTCTGAAACTTAGTTAAATGTAGCTGTCCGCAGCAATGGATTAAATAAAATACAATAATAATAATAACAACAATAATAATAATAAGATCTTTATTTAGTTCCTTATTTAAGACATTTAAGCCTCAAATACAAAGTGCTGCTGGAGTCAGTGGGATACTTGGGTTTGCTTCTGACAACCATTCAGATCAATCAGAGTTGAGAGGCTGACTCGCAGAGTACCATTCAAAGTTGCTTTCAGTATTTTCCTGGTCTTTGATTTTGTGCCAGTCACAAGTGAAATCCCTGACTCACACAGGTATGTGGTGGTGAAAGGTAACAGGAGCTTGATTTCCCACTCCAACTGAATCCGCTGCTACTGCAAATCCAAACTTAATATATTCGAGGTCATATTTTCTGATGATGTGTTTCACCTTCTTTAACAACTCCTGAAGTTCGCCACCATCATCAGTTTTTCTTTTCAGTTAACGGTCCATGTTTGTCAAAATAAAATACAGCAAAAGTAAAATACAGCAGTTTACCTTTTCGTGTGAACACGAGATACCCGAGACGTTCTTCATACCGGAAACACCTCCGATCAACCAAATACAGCCAATGGCGAAACTGCAAATACCGAATCCGCGAATGTTACGGATGGAAACCCTCATGTCATTCCCCAATTCACCTTTAAACTCAATCTCTCCATATTTTCATTTTAAACAGCATCATTCCAATCACAAATTAATACAATAACATAAATAGAACTTTTTTTAGGTAAATTTTGCGAACACTCATGAGGTAAACTAATCACCTACCTTCTCAGGTGGGTATGATATCTGCGGACCACGTGGTTGCACCTTCCGACCCACCGATGGTCGTGGCCAACCGGTTGAGAATCTCTGACCTAAACGACTTGTTAGAGAAATAGTCCAACTTTAGTTTTGGATGCAGTAGATGGGACCGACATTTTTTTCGATACCAACGCGACATAGATCCCTCATCTATCCATCTACAACCTTTACAACACCTCCTCATTTGAAGGTGACATTGGATATACAAGTTAATTATAAAAACTTTCTGCCAGGTTTGTAGTTAAAAGGAAGAATGAGGTTTAACCATCGTTGTATGAAGTTTCGTGATGACGTCATATAAAACAATGCAGTGAATAAAACAAAACGAGTGAAAAACACCTCATTATATGAACAATCAAATACCTCAGCATACATTTAATAAAAACTCGTTTAACTTATGTTCATTCCCATCATCAACGAACAGAAAATTATTTTATCTTTAAATAAACGTTTTACAGATCTTTCTCAGTATTAACAATAAAATGAGAATCTCCCAACAAACCTCTACAGATCAGATTCGATTCGATCCGATAACGTGAACCTTGGTCACAGTAACAGCCACACCACGCGGTTCACAAGATCACCCGGAAGGTCTTCATATTTTGAAGACTGCATGTTTACGGATATCGTTCCTCTTCCTCTTTGTAAGAAGAATACAACGCGAAATTGCTGACGTTTGTGACGTCAGCAATTTGTACGCGCCGCCACATTACAGTGCAAAAATAAAGGCGAAGACAAAGAAGAAGCAGGGACTGCTTCCGTGTTGGGAATGAACCACGTGCGAGTGAACACTGCTCCGTCCGCAATGCCCAGGCCCCCAAATTCAATGGCGTCACGCAATCAGTGCAACCCGAGATCAAGAGAGATGAGAGATAACGCGAGACCGGTCGTGGTCCACATTGTTGAAAGATGAGCCCGAGGGTGGGTCTCACTTTACCCACAAAACACATCACCTTGTGAGTGGTGGTAAACACAGCGGAAAGGGAATGGTCCATCTCGAGGAAAGAAAGCATTGTCACGTGTTAATCGATTTTAAAAAACGTTTTTCCCTGATGTTTAACTGGACGCGACTATTATAAAATGAAGGGGGTGATGTTGGTGTTGGTAAAAAAGCAGGTTAAGTGGAATAATGAAAAACTCATTGAATGTAAACAAATGCAACAATAATCACATTAATCTTACTATAATTCACCAAACACGATGAAATAACATTTACCGATATGAACAGTGATGTGGCTTTTGTTGAAATTCTACAAATACTGTTTATTCTACGTACCAGGAGAGAGTAGATCGACTCCTGACGAACTCTTCCTCTATGAACGTGCGGCTCCGAAGTCCGAAGTAACCAGGCAGCGTGTGCAACGCGACTGAGAAAGACTTGGAGCGGCCGCTTCCGTTTTGCAGAAATCAATCTAAATTTCAAAATGGGCGCCATGTACTCTTTAGATTTTGATGATTTGCATGTGATATGATTCAACGGATGTTTATATGAATAGTTTAAAATAAAAAAAGGCTTCAATTTCTGATATTTGAACTTTTCATTTGGGCTTCCCAAATGAAGCTCCGCCCATAGGGTTGGTACCGTTGCAAGTATTCTATAATTGCTATTGTTAAGACATCGATATTGTTTATCAAATGCACATTATAATATATTGTACAATGACAAAAGAAGGTTCATTCGTAAATGTAATAACCCGTGAGTTTGGCGGAACTTTGTGGTTTTTTAAAAATCAGAACCGGTCCCGAGGATGATGATGCAACCAAAACTACCCGAGCGGTGATGATGCAACCAAACTACCCGAGGATGATGATGCAACCAAACTACCCCAGCAGTGATGATGCAATCAAACTACCCGAGGATGATGATGCAACCAAACTACCCGAGGATGAATACGCAACCAAACTACCCGAGGATGATGATGCAACCAAAACTACCCGAGCGGTGATGATGCAACCAAACTACCTGAGCGGTGATGATGCAATCAAACTACCAGATGATGATGCAACCAAGCTACCCAAGGATGATTACGCAACCAAACTACCCGAGAATGATGATGCAACCAAACTACCTGAGCGGTGATGATGCAATCAAACTACCAGATGATGATGCAACCAAGCTACCCAAGGATGATTACGCAACCAAACTACCCGAGGAGGATGATGCAACCAAACTACCTGAGCGGTGATGATGCAATCAAACTACCAGATGATGATGCAACCAAGCTACCCAAGGATGATTATGCAACCAAACTACCCGAGGATGATGATGCAACCAAACTACCTGAGCGGTGATGATGCAATCAAACTACCAGATGATGATGCAACCAAGCTACCCAAGGATGAATATGCAACCAAACTACCCGAGGATGATGATGCAACCAAACTACCTGAGCGGTGATGATGCAATCAAACTACCAGATGATGATGCAACCAAGCTACCCAAGGATGATTACGCAACCAAACTACCCGAGGATGATGATGCAACCAAGCTACCCGAGGATGATGAATTCGGCGACATTTTGGGCGCTAACAAGATGAGATCTGGCGATCTGTGAATTGAATGCAAATCGGCGCTCAGCAGGACGAGGTGTTGAGCGGGCAATTTGGCAAATATTTAATTATTTGGCATGGGGGCGGTGTACTTTGAATGTATCTTTACTTGTTGTGCACCGCACCTTTCCGATGCCATCTCCAGGCATTGCAAATCGTCATTGCTGGGCACCGAAGGGGGCTCGGCAGTGACGCATGCTGAAAGGGAGTACTGTTTTCACTCTGGTTGTTTGTTTGTTTTTGTACACCGCACCTTTCCTATGCCATCTCCAGGCATTGCAAATCGTCATTGCCGGGCACCGAAGGGGGATCGGCAGTGACGCACGCTGAAAGGGAGTACTCAGTTTTCACTCTGGTTGTTTGTTTGTTTTCTTGCTTTCTTGTTTTCTTGTTTGTTTTTTTCCGGACGATATCTCAGCCATCCTTTGAGCTAGGAAGCTGAAATTTCGGCACAGTAGTGAACAAGTCCTTTGTCAAAATGGTATTTTTTGTTTTTTGAATAATCAATTAATTGAGGAGTTATTTAATTATTAGCGATTAATTTATTAAGCGACAAAATCCACCCATAACTTTGCCCTCAACATCAACGGTATCCCAGTATACACCTCCCCTCTCATCCGGAATCTTGGCGTCATCTTTGACCAAACCCTCTCCTTCGACAAATACACTAAACAGATCACAAAGACAGCCTTCTTTCACCTGAAAAACATCGCCCGTCTCCGCTCATCCCTCTCCTCCACGGCTGCAGAAACCCTCATCCACGCCTTCATCACCTCCCGTCTGGACTACTGCAATAGCCTCCTCTATGGTTCACCCTCAACAATCACCAATAAATTCCAATGCATTCAGAACTCCGATGCCCGTCCACTCACCCATTCCCAGACCAGTGACCACATCACCCCCGTCCTTTACAAGCTTCACTGGCTCCCCATCTCCCAGAGAATCCAGTACAAAATCCTCTTCTTGACCTACAAAGCCCTCCATAACCTGGCCCCATCCTACCTGGCTGACCTTCTCTCCAGACACACTCCCACCCGCAACCTCCGCTCTGCTGGTACCAACCTCCTGACCCCCCCCCCCCCTCCATCCGGACCAAATTCAGATCCTGGGGGGCAGGGCCTTCTCCATCGCTGCTCCCACCCTCTGGAACTCACTACCTCACACCATCAGAGACTCCTCCTCACTCACCACATTCAAAACATCACTCAAGACCTACCTGTTCAGCACTGCATTCAACATTCAACCCACAGCATTCAACCCCTGACTATCACTTCTTCTTCTCCCTCCTTTTGCTTTAAATATTTCCCTGTTTATTCTTGTCTTTTTGCAATTGTTGTTTTCATGTTTTGTTATGCATTATGTTTTGCACTCTGTCAAAGCGCCTTTGGGCTTCATGAAAAGCGCTGTATAAAATAAATGAATTATTATTATTATTATTATTATAATTAAGTACTTATTTAATTAATCAAATTTCCTTTCTCTTCTGACCATTAACTCAGGCACCTTTTGAGTTAGGAAGCTGATATTTGGACATGCCAATGACCAGGTGATTTGGCTGCAAAGGCTATTTTTGATTTATTAATTAATCAATTAATCGATTAATTATTTAATTATTCGATTAATGACTATTTTTTTTTTTTTTAAGTTACAGATTCTGATGAAATGGTGGTGGTTTATGTGTTCTCTGACCGAATTGATTAATAATTTAATTTTTTTATGATTATAATTTATTTATTTATTTTCATTATTAATCATTTATTTGTTTTCTTTCTCATTTGGCCAATATCTCAGGCACCTTTTGAGCTAGGAAGCTAATATTTGGACATGACAGTGACCAAGTTATGTGGCTACAAAGGATATTTTTGATTTATTGATTAATCATTTAATCGATTAATTATTTATTGATTAATCGATTAATTATTTATTTATTTAATTACATTTCTAAAAGATACATCTTCGGATGAAGCAGTAGTGGTTTAGTTATGCTATTAGCCAATCGATTAAGAAAATATTTTATGATAATATTTTCTTGATTTTAATTATGCAATTAATCAATCAATTATTGCGCACCTCTCCCTCCAAATACAGTCTCTATCAGCTGTACAACGGCATTGCTGGGCCCCAGAGGCACCCCGGAAATGCTGCGCTGGAGGATATTTAATTATTTGGCCTGTACTTTGAATGTATCTGTACTTGTTTTCTTTCTTGTTCTGTTCCTTTTTCATCTTTTCAATAACATCGGCTTTCATCAAATGTACTTTAATGACATTAAGAATTTCTTCAAACATTGCTATTGTTTTTGTTTCCGCCATCGTCATGGGTACTCGAGAATTATACATAACAAGGGGCAACGAATATGATTCAACTATGCTCCCCTTCGCACAATTTATATTTCCAATAATACCCCATGAAAACAACGTTGGTGTTTCGATAAACAGTTTTCTAATGTCACCTTGTGGGCGATTATGATCGTAATTATATTTAATCACAATGCGGTGAAAGGTAACCCCCTTGTTCTTATAATATTGTGGTTTTTCAAAAATAATATTCTTGATATCAAAATTCGGGTAAGTCAATGCCATATACAGTCATGTGAAAAAGTAAGTACACCCCATGTAAAGTTTTGACTTTTTCAACATATTTCTACATACAGCTATTTGATCTTCATTTCAACAATATTGATAGATAAAGGTGATATAATATAACAAATATCATGAAACATTTACATTTTGTAGTCCATTGTATAATTTAAAAAAACATAAATGCAAATTTCGCATGTGGAAAAAGTAAGTACACCCCTACATTTATCACTACTTTCAAACACCTAAAATTAGAATCAGGTGCACCAGCTCAGGTGCAAATGATTAGAACATCGTTAGAGAGGATCTTGGAGGAACCTGTCTTATTTAAATCTCAGACATTTAGTTTGGTTTGCTCTTAGTTGTTGAAGTGTGTGGCGTCACCATGCCAAGATCAAAAGACCTCTCTGAGGCCTTCAGAAAGAAGGTTATAGATGCCTACGAGTCTGGGAAGGGATTTGAAAAGATCTCCAAACAATTTGAAATCAATCATTCGACTGTCCGGAAGATCATCGAGAAGTGGAGAAGATTCCAAACAACTGCCAACTTGTTCAGGCCAGGCCGCCCCAGCAAGTTCAGCCCGAGAGCAGACCGCAAGCTGCTGAAAGAAGTCTCTAAGAACCCCAGAATGTCATCATGGGACCGACAGGTAGCTCTTGCCACTGTTGATGTCAAAGTGCACGAGTCTACCATTAGAAAGAGGCTGCACAAATTTGATCTACATGGGAGGTGAGCCAGGAGGAAACCTTTGCTGTCCAGGAAGAACATCAGGGCAAGACTAAAGTTTGCCAATGAACACCTCGGCAAAGACCAGCACTCCTGGAACAATGTGCTCTGGACAGATGAGTCAAAGGTAGAGCTATTTGGCCACAGTACCAGAAGATATGTTAGGCGAAAACCAAACACAGCATTTGACAACAAGAACCTGATACCAACTGTAAAGCATGGTGGTGGAAATATTATGGTTTGGGGCAGCTTTGCGGCATCAGGGCCTGGGCAGCTCACCATCATAGAATCCACTATGAATTCTTCATTGCACCAGAGGGTGCTTGAGGATAATGTGAGGCCATCTGTCGGAAAGTTGAAGCTCAACTGAAAGTGGACCTCGCAACATGACAATGACCCAAAACATAGCAGTAAATCCACCAAGGAATGGCTGAAAAGAAAGAAATGGAGGGTTCTGGAATGGTCAAGTCAAAGCCCGGATCTAAATCCCATCGAGATGTTGTGGGGCTGTGGGGCTGTGGGGCTGTTGTGGGGGGATTTGAAACGAGCTGTGCATGCAAGAAACCCCTCAAACATCGCACAGCTGAAAGAATTCTGTATGGAGGAGTGGGCAAAAATTTCTCCCAGTCGATCTCAGAGACTGGTAGACAGTTATAAGAAACGCCTACTTGAGGTTGTTTCTGCCAAAGGGGGCAATACCACCTATTAGAGCCAAGGGTGTACTTACTTTTTCCACATGCAAAATTTGCATTTATGTTTTTTAAAATAATACAATGGACTACAAAATGTAAATGTTTCATGATATTTGTTATATTATACCACCTTTATCTATCAATATTGTTGAAATGAAGATCAAATAGCTGTATGTTGAAATATGTTGAAAAAGTCAAAACTTTACATGGGGTGTACTTACTTTTTCACGTGACTGTATATATATATATTTTATATAGGGAAAGTATTTCTTTAAATCAATTTTTTATTTAAAAGTATTAATTTGTAATAGTAAGGAGTGAGAGTTCCTATATGGCGGGTCTACCGACCACGTGGATCTCGGATTGCGATGAGGTTCCTTGGTTGTCCACACCATGGGAGCTCTCATTCACCGTCACAAATGTTTGTAAACGTTCACAAGCTTACAATAATTCAATGTTCGCAAAATATTTTTTTAACCATTTGGTTGAAAAATTGGTTGTTGTAATTCTTTTAGAAATTTTGGAAAATTGAGAAAATCATGAAAATTTGGAAAAATGACATCAGAAATTTTGAAAATCAATTTTTTTTATTTTTCGGAAAATCGTAAAATATGAAAATTGTAAAATATGAAAATTTGAGAAAATAATTCATTAGCTCACTTCCGGTTTGTGGTCGGGTCATTCCCGGTTTGAGGTGAATTCGTTTCGGTTTTGGGGCACTTCCTCATTTTGATACAGATGGAGAATATACAACACACACACACACACACACACACACACACACACACACACACACACACACACACACACACACACACACACACACACACACACACACACACACACCTTATCTGTTATGTAGTGTGGATATCAACCTGTATAAACCAGTTTAAGCAATGTGGCAGCTACATTCAAGTGTGAGGTGTGCACAGAGGGAGCTGCAGATGGAGGAAATGTTGAGTTGGATCTTGGAGACGGCGTGAAGCTGGAAGGTGTGAAAACATTTTGTTACCGAGGAGACATGCTGAATGGAGAAGGTGGATCAGACTCGGCAACGGTTGCGAGAGCGAGATGTGCATGGAAGAAGTTTCGGGAACTGAGTGTTGTGCTGATGAGGAGGGGAGTGTCGTTGAAGCTGAGGGAATGGTGTATGCTGCATGTGTGAGAAGTGTAATGATTTATGGGAGCGAGACATGGGTAATGAACGTAGAGCAGCAACGAAGGTTGGAAAAGGTGGAAATGCGAATGGTTCGGTGGATGTGCGGAGTATCGTTGAGAGAGAGGAAGACAAATGATGAATTGCGAAAGATGATGGGAATAGAGCCTGTGATTGATGCCGTGAAGAGAAACAGGTTGAGATGGTTTGGTCACGTGTTGAGGAAGGATGAAAGTGACTGGTTGAGAAGAGTGATGGAAATGAATGTAGAAGGAAGTAGAGGACGGGGAAGACCGAGAAAGACTTGGCCAAAGATGGTCGAAGAAGAAATGCGGGAAAGGGGGTTAACAAGGGGATGCAGAAAATAGGGCAAAATGGAGAAGATTGTCATGGGGGACCACAAGGCTAACCCCCGCTCTTGCAGGGAAAATGGCCTTAAAATGCCTGTTGTTGTTGTTGTTGTTGTATAAACCACACGACAAACAGCGTTTCTTACCTGTTATGCACACGAAGCCAAAACTACTCCTCACTGACACATCCACAGTGATGCTTTATCACTCATATCGGTTTAACTACAAACATTTGATGTCGATTCTCGAGGTAAAACAAGTGCACAAAAAACGGAGTGTCAGGTATTCCCACAATTTGATGTGTAATGTTACTTCATTCCATAAATACTACAATGTATATCGGGAATAACAATGTACGAAATGGACAAACCTCAGTGGCAGCTCACAGCAAGTGGTTTGCAGTCTTAATAATCTATCATGTAGTTTATATTACTGATACATTCGGCATGAACATGGCATCTTAAACACAATTACGGTGATTGCAGCATGATAACAGGTGATCTGGTTTAACATCTACGTGTTTGAAACTGCTGTAGTTATCTTGTAAATTGATAACCATTTCACATCCCAAGTGATGCTCGGCAGGACACCTGCAACATAGTGTTGGTACACTTTGGCCGACACGTCCCCGTGACTAAATTACATTTCAACACGATGCGAGAACAACGACAAACTAGAAAGAGCAATCAGAGATTGCAGACCTTCGCCATGACGTGTTTTTAAAGCTTTTGTGTTAAAACATATATGACGGTCGAACCACGTGACCGATGACATCATTATATATTTTTTTCTCCACCAATTTATCCATCGATGACGCTCAAGAAATTTCATCTTGACCGAATGAAATTTTGTACTTGACGAATTATGACGTCATAATGGAGGAATCTATGACATCATAAACATATTTTATTCCCCATGGAGAGTTATTTACAATGAGCCTGGTCTCATGTTTTTCTATGAAGCGCTTTCGGAGATGTGGAGGTGCAGTTTTCCCAAGATGGCGCCTATACCACGTGACCTATGACGTTGTAATTATAATTTAAAATTATACAGGTGGAGTTGCACCTGTGGTGAAAATTTCTTGTCAATAGGACCAACGGTTGCAGAGAAGATCATATTTATTCTGTGCAGACAAATAAACAGACAGACAGACAGGCAGACAAACAGACTCAAACGGAATACCCTCTCCTCAAGCGAGGGTAATAAATCACTGAATAACGATCATCCATCCATGGAAATAATATCAAACAATGTCATGTTCAAACCATTCGGTTCATTTGTAAAGATATTAAATAGATTGATTCATCTGTACGATGTCAAATAACGACACAGGGAAATCTCGTTACGTTTGTGCCTTTAAAAAAAATACTCATATATCGAGATAAATGTTTTTATTGAGTTAAAATAAATAAGTTTTAGAAAGTTATTGATGTAAAGAGGAGTTTTTGAGATAAACAATATGATACAGCTGGGGCCAGGTTGTCTGACCCTGTAAGGAAGTTTTAAAACCGGTTTAACATTTTCATTGTACCTGGTAATTATAATCTCCATTGAGACAATACAAAGCATTGGCAACGATTGTTTGTCTTTGGCAAAACAAGCTGCGTTTCATTGTACCTGTTTCAGGTGGTCAAATCAACTCAGTGTGTGGTCTGGAACAAACATTGTCAACTCTATCCAGATTATCTACATCACAGTAAGACACAATAAACTGTTTCTAAATTACAATTTTTGGGAGACGACGTGTCCCTCCCACCTATGGGAATGAATGGTTTTCCTCACGTGACCTATGGGGGATGGGCTTACCTGTGTTTCTTTTCCCTCCCAGTAGGTGATAAATGTTGCTTCTGGGACACCTCCGTTTAACATGGGAAATCCCTATCTAATGTCATTTACCCCCTTGTCTTTTTCAAAAATCATAAACACCTCTATTTCTCCCTCTATGAACCTATAATCCTTCTCACCTTATGAACCTATAATCCTTCTCGCCTTATGAACCTATGATTTTCTTCCTTTATGAACCTATAATCCTTCTAGCCTTATGAACCTATGATTTTCTTCCTTTATGAACCTATAATCCTTCTAGCCTTATGAACCTATGATCCTTCTCACTTACATGTAATTTTTACCCTATTCCCCCACTAGCCCCTTAATGTAGTTCCTTAGACCACTCTACTAATGAGCCTATAAATATATTATCTCTTTCTAACTTTTTAAAGAGTTCCATTCTCCTATAGAACTCATCCCCATCAAGTATATTTATAAAGTATACAGGTTCCTTAACCTTTTGTTGTGAAAGTATAAAGTGGTATGTTTCACGGAGGGTTCTTGTTTGACTTCCTCCTCTCCCACATACCATTTTAAAATTATAATATTTATTATCCGATTGATAACCATTAAAGTTCTCACTCCACTCTAATATATTTTTCTTCCCGCCCTCCATTACCCCACTTAACAAATGAATACGTTTATCCGTCTTGAGAACCTTCTGACCAGTGATTCTCTCAACCTCTTGAATCTGAAATTTTTCACATTCGTTATGTTTTCCATTTATATACCAAGGTTGATTACACCTCCACTCTTTAGTCTGGTTGATACTTGGTTCTATCATTTATATAATAGTAAAAAAGGTGGCGGTAGCGCGTTAAAATCCCTAACCCCCCTTTTTAACTTATCACTTATATATATCTTATCACTTATATCTTATCACTTATATATCTTATCACTTATATATCTTATCGCTTATATATCTTATCACTTATATATCTTATCACTTATATCTTATCACTTATATATCTTATCACATATATCTTATCACTTATATACTTATATAACCATAAGGGAGACTATCAATTCCATTTTCTAAAATAAACCTCATCATCAAAAGCCCCCAATGCTTTCTTATTCACCTCTTCTGAATATAATTGATGTTTATAACTTCTTATTCCATTAATCTTTCTAAACTCTTCTTTCTTTGTTGTTAAACACTAAACAGTTATAATAATCCTTAAAGTTTATTGTTTCTTTAATGACATTTTTCTTTACACCTTTTAACTTCTTATCAGTCTTTTCAACGTTATTCACAATGTATTTATAAGCATAAGCCTTCGACCTCAATCCCACAAATTCACTCATAACATTTCCTCCCAATTCATCCTTGAACTTTCCAATCACCTTTTTATTTTTAGAAGAGAACAACTCACTCTCTGGACTGTAATTACTTGTATCATAGATATTAATGTCCTTTTTCATGTGTGAATAAACATCATCAGTATTAATTTTCAAAATAAAACTATCAGTATCCATATACAACAATGACACATTATCCTTATACTTTGATTTTAGATTAATATAAAAGTAATCATACATTAATGACTTTGACAAGTCAAGAATTGATGTTCCAATGTAAATAGGTTTGTCCATTTCAATACTCTCTTTAACCAAATGGATCGCACAAAAGTTCTCAGTAAAGACCTCAGCTCTAGTAAAACTCGGTCTATTAATTAATTTTGATGCTTGTTCCCAAGATGTTGCTAGTCTGATATTTTGTCTTTTCCTCACATTCTCCATGGTCTTACCAAAGACCGCATTATTCATCAAATTATAAAAGTCTTTCTCAAAATTTGTTTTTGACTCTGTTCTTCTTTGTGTATTAAAATCAATGTACCCCTTTAACCAATGACTTTGATTGAACTTTAGAACCCTGTGGATCTTCTCTACTCTTAGACCTTTTGATAAATATTGTCGCAAATTTCTTTGGTGTAGTACATAATTTTTCTTGTTATATAATGTAGTAAGTAATTTTTCTGTTGATTCACCTATATCAAACGATCGTTGATAATCACTCAACCATTCTTTCTTTGGACTTTCTTTCTCACAAGCAAATGGAAGATCTTTATGTTTGATATGAAGTTCTTCAGGATATTTTAAATCGACCTCAAAATAATAACCAACCTTTGAATCATCCAATTCTTTTTGTGTAGAGATAAATACATCTTGTAAAACCTTTGTGTAGTCTTTTTCCTTTACCCATCTTAGTTTCCCATAAGGAAGAGCTTGAGACATTGCCCAGCCATACAAGTTGTTTGCGTCATAGTACATCAAGTAAGAACTCTCTTTCGTTGAATCATAATTTGGAAGATATTTGTTATTTGCTTTTGCGTATTTGCTCGAGCATACTTGTGAAATTCCACCTCTTTTTGCCTTTTCAATCATCAAAAGCATATCGACATCGGTTATCAAATCCAAAACTTGTTTTGTCATTTTCAACATCGCGCTCCAAGCCAATCCAGGTGCTGTGTAGTAGTGAGCAGGATCCAATCCATATCCAGTGCGACAAACAGATCTAAAGGCTTCAAATACATCGGCCAATAAAAGCACATCAGTTTTGAGATACAAATCGTGATACTTGCCAGGATTCTTGATGATATATTTTTCCCAAACATTTTGTGCGTGTACATAATCTTTATCAGATATATGACTGTTGTTTAATTTGTTATCGAAATTTTCTTTTAAAGGAAGTTGTGTTTCATTGAATCTCTCAAATGAGTCCATATAGTCAAAGGGGTAAATTCCCTTTTGTGTTAGAAAATCTTTATCTGAAAAATACTCTGAAAGACATGGAAACTCTTTTAGATTTTGAACCAAGTTAGCCAATGGACTTGCCATGAATTTAAATGTATCAAGAAATCTGATATGAGTAATAGGAGATGTGTGAATTGTTTTTGTGAATGAAATGTATTTCTGATCCGTGTTAGGAATTGCTGAAATGTGTCCAGATGTCTTTGAAAGTTCATTAATAAATAGATGCGTATCATAATGAGCGTTGTTATGAAGAAAGCCAGGAATGAAAGAGGGGAGTTGATAATTAATATTACAACTTTGATGAGCTGGACCTCTATATTTACCAGTGAGATGGCAATGATCTCTAACCTTTAGACCTTCACCAATTTTTTCCTCACAAATATGACAAACATTGTTTTTCTAAATTCCCTTTTCTGTTCACTCGTCAAGGACATTGGTTTATTAGTTTCTCTCATTATCTTGGTTAATCGGACACAGTCTTTTTCTAGTCGTTTCACAAACTCCTCTGGGGTATTTGAGCCTCTATACTCCTCTAACTTGTTATATTTACCACCAACGGATGATTTGATATAATAACAAAAACCGCAAGGAGTATGTTTTTGATATTTATTTGTGTATGATTCTTTTGGATCTGGAGAAGCAGTATCTATTTTTTCTAGAATACTTTCAAAATCAGCATATGTAACAAATGGATGTTTGATCTTTTTCTTTTCATCTTTGAATGTGATATTTGAGCCTTCTTTAGGCATATTGAATACCGTTGATTTATGTTCACCACAATAATTTGAATGTTTATCTAATCTTTCTTGTGTATGGAAGAAGTTAAGACAACGCAAACAAATATATATTTTATTTGTTCTTTTACATACTTGTGGTTTTATTAATTTAGCAATATCTTTAATGTATGTATAATGTGAATTTTCCTCTGAATTAAAATATAGAAGATTAATATGAGTTTGTTTACAATTGTCAGAAAGCTTTAAAACCTGAATGCTGTTTGTTTCTGTTAGACCATAAACATTAACTGATAAATTATTTATCTTTTCAAATTTAGGAATATCATTTAAAGCCATAGGAAACTTTAGATCTTTCGTATTTAATGTATTCTCATATTTTTTATAATGAGATACTCTTTCATCATGAAAATGTGGAGGATGTAAGTGTGCTAGAATAGACCAGAGAAAACATTTATTGTCTTTATTTTTGATATTGATAACTGCTTTTCTATTTTTGATAACACTGGGTAAATCAATGTCGGAAGAAGCTTTTAGAGGATCTGATTTAAGAATATGAATGTCTATGTAAATAATTTTTCCTATATTGAATCCACTTCCTACGATTGAATTATCCACATCTTGCTCTTGTTTAATAAGTTCATCATAGACTCCTGATGTTTTAAAATCTTGATATGAAGATATAAAGTGTGGCTCAGTTCTCATGTATGGTGTATCTATAACTCCTTCGTCCTTTGTCATTTCTAATTTTACTCCCATATAAAATTTAAGTGGTTTCATTTCTTTTAGTGTTTTTTCAATCAACGTTTGAACAGCAGGTTTAACTATTTCTACAGCATCAACTATAGACTCTGGTTCAGGAGGTTTGAAGTTAAAGACTCTTATTTTAATATGTCCTTTGAATGCGCCATTAGAGTTTTTAGTTGTGATAAAATTTGATAAATGTAGAATTGTTTTAAGATGTATTTCGAAGCCTTTCTTGAGGATATTTTTATTACATGCAGAACAGTGTTTTGTTTCCTTCTGAATAGGAGATAGTAGGTGAAGTCGATGAAATGTGTGTTTGTTAGTTTTAAGGTGTCTTTTGTATTGTTTATATTCTTGTTCACAAACGTTGCAATACGTTGCTTTGATCATATTTATTTATATAGTAAAATTATACTTAAAACAAAGTGCCTTTTTTAGAGGCTTTTTAAAAGATGAAACTGTGCTTAAAGTAAAACACCTTTGAGCTTTTCAACTCGTTTTATGTATATAACTTTACTTAAAGTAAAACACCTTTGAGCTTTTCAACTCGTTTTATGTATATAACTTTACTTAAAGTAAAACACCTTTGAGCTTTTCAACTCGTTTTATGTATATAACTTTACTTAAAGTAAAACACCTTTGAGCTTTTCAACTCATTTTATGTATATAACTTTACTTAAAGTAAAACACCTTTGAGCTTTTCAACTCGTTTTATGTATATAACTTTACTTAAAGTAAAACACCTTTGAGCTTTTCAACACGTTTTATGTATATAACTTTACTTAAAGTAAAGCGTCTATGTATTAGCCAGAAAGTTTAGATACTCTAGTTCATCAATTTCAATTTCACTATCTGAGTCATCAATAAAGCTACTCTCATAACTATCATTTGAACACAAACTATTAGTATCATAACTATCTTCAGATCCTAGACTCTCAGTATAATAACTCTCAGAGTATTGACTGTTAATATCACTCATTTACATACCATTAAACTTCCATCAATATCTATACTGAAATGCAAAAGAAACTTACCATCTTTGAAACCTTTAAATATCAACAATAACACTGCGTGTAGTAAATGTGTGAACTTATTTGTGGACAATAGTGTCCTCACTGTCAGACAAAACGGTCACGGATGGTCACTTGAACCTTCAATGGTCACTTCGTAGCACAGCTGTTGAACAGCCGTTTTGACTGTCAGTGATTAGCCAAGGGGTACGGGATGATTTTAATGAGCTGCACGCGATGTCTTGATATTGGCTTTAAAAAGGCCAGTGCAAAATGGGCATTTTGACCGAAACATTTGACCATTTTGACCAACTTCAAAAAGACCGAAAATGCAAAAGAAACTTACCACCTTTGAAACATTTAAATATCAACAATAACACTGCGTGTAGTAAATGTGTGAACTTATTTTTGGACAATAGTGTCCTCACTGTCAGACAAAACGGTCACGGATGGTCACTTGAACCTTCAATGGTCACTTCATAGCACAGCTGTTGAACAGCCGTTTGACTGTCAGTGATTAGCCGAATCCGACACTCCCTGACACCAATTGTTA